>NC_051086.1:15869784-16474070 GCF_004664715.2 Peromyscus leucopus
CATAACTGTGTTGGCATTGACTCATGAAATACGAGGTATAAAAGTATAAAAAGAAATACATAAATAATGTTCTGATGCTGGAGGAGTAGTCACCTAGGCACTGGTCATGTGGTGGTATGGAGCGTGACCTAGAGATGGCTGTTACAAAGAGATCTTTGTACTTGGATGCTTTGAGGTGATGAGCCAATGTCACTGTGCAGTGTGTTAGGATCAGGAGTGGGGACATAGGATGTGCCATAGGCAATCAAACCAACCTGTTGGCCCCTTGATAATACTTCATTATCATTTTATGAAATGCAGGCTTTTGAACCAGAACACAAATAGAGAAGTGCTTTTGTTTTGTTGGATTTAAATGATGGCTCCTAAATGGAAAGATCCTTCCTTGCAAAAGACACATGGCAACAAGCCCTACTCAGTGGTAGTTATAGAAGAAAAGAACTAGAGAACATTAGTTCTCATAAATTCTGCAACAAAGAAAGTTCATTGTTTGTGTTTTTCTTAAATACATCCACACATGATTGTGTAGAGATACTAAGACTCTCACAAACTAGGCTCAAAGACAAGAAACACAGAGGGCATTAGTTAGAGGTGACCTTTATATGTACTATTTATATGACAGAGTTCTATATGTTTATTTAAGCATGTAACAAGGCAGTCTGAGAGAAAGCAAGACTGGCTATGCTGTGCTTTACATTATGTGTGCTGTGGCATTATTTTATATGTTGCTTAAAAGCAATACTGATGCAAAGAGTGATTATGCACATGAGAAAAGTGATTGCATGATATCATTCCAGTTTGTAATACATTTTAGTCTTTTAGAAAAACCCTCTCTTCGCCCTTGATAAGATGAGAACTGTACAGTCTGAAACTTCTTGCCCATATTGTAGAATAAATTTGAGATATTAGAAGGCAGTAGAGAAACACTTGTGGATTGTCAAAGAAATAGCCTAGCTGACATCATAATTGCTTTTATCATGTAGAACTATTCTTTCCCATTTTTTGTAAAATAAATGTATTAAATATAGGGCCTATGAAATGGCTCAGTAGATAGAAGTGTTTGCTGCCAAGCTTCATGACCTGAGTTCAATTCCCAAGACCTACATAGTAGAAGGAAAGGATTTACTTCTACAATTTGTTCTCTGACCTCCACATGCCCTCTGTGACATCCACAATGCCACACCATAAATTTATTTCAAACATTTAACAGGAAACTTAAAGATTTTTATTAACAAAAATAGAATATATAGCTTGCTATGAGTGCATTATAACACTTTTTCATTGCTTCTCGGCCTTTTGGCTAAGATCAAGTGTATAACACTTTTTCAAGCTGCCAGATCATACATCTAACAATGTTTAAAAATGAGACTCAATTGTCAGAAAAAAAGAGGACAGGCAAAGTAAGAGATGTGGGGAAGAATAGATAGTAGAGATTTTAATATTCTGCTTCTTAGTGTTTTAAGGGTCTCATGAGCTTCTGAAATAGAGATGAAGGCTACTGACTCTAACTCCAGAAGTGACAGAAGCCTTGAGACCTTCAAAGACTTGCACATTTTTGTGACCCACAGGAGTATGTATGAATCATAGGATAGGAACCACTACCTTCACCATAATTGTGACTCCTCAGAAGATGAAATAAAATAACTTAGTAATGTTTGAACAAAGGGATAATTTTTTCCCATTGGTAATGACATCTTATATTGTAGATTAGACTTTAAATGAACCAGGGCCTCCTCTAAATCCTGTTTATCATTTTAGAGCATTGTCTCCAACATTTTAGCTGCTTGAATATCGCATCCAGGTTTTACTCAGCATTCCCCCGTATTTGCAGTTTTAGTCCACATAGTTATGGATATCTGTGGTCAACTGACATCTGAAAACATTTGTGATGATGTAGTGTGTCCCCCAATATTGTGCACTCTAATAAAGTTTCTGAGGATCAGAGGAAAAAGGCAGTCACTATAGTAAACATAGAGGTCAGGCAATGGTAGCACATGCCTTTAATCCTATCTTGGAAGGCAGACATCTGTCTGGATCTCTGTGAGTTCAAGGCCACACTAGAAACAGAGCCAGGGGTAGTAGTACATACCTTTAATCTCAGCACTAACCATAAAGGTCTGGAGGTCTGTACAGACAGACAGGAAGTAACAGAGCTGGGCAGGAAAAGGAAGTGATATAGCTGTGCAGAGAAGAAATGAGATGGCAGAACAGAAAGGCATATGGACATGGGTATGCAGGAAGTAGGTCTCTTTGGCTGAGGATCTCCAAATGGTGAGACCGTGTCTGGTTTCTTTTTGCTTTCCTGATCTTTTGGTTTTATCTGAAACCAATATCTGGCTTCAGGTTTTTTATTAATAAGACTGTTTAGCACTTTGTTTTACAAACATTAAGTGGAAAATTCCAGAAATAAGTCTAAAGTTTTAAGAGTTTTAAACTGTAAATGTGGAGTCATATTATACAATCTTCAGTGTTCTCCTTGGATGAATAATGGTCTCTGAAGATGGTTCAGTGAATAAGGCTTGCTATACAAGCTTAATGACCTGAGTTCAGATCATCAACACCAACAAAAATGACCCACCTAGTTGTTCAAAGCTTCTGATCTCTGCACTGGTGAGGAACTGACATGATCCCTGATGCTTCTACCTGCCAGTCATGTTCAGCTGATACCTCAAGTTTAAGGAAAGATATCATCTCAAAACTAAGGTAGTGACTAAAAAAACATTGAACCTATGGCTTCCATATCACATACATGCATACACTCAAGCACGTGCACACACACACACACACACACACACACACACACACACACACACATTACATACAAAATATAGAAATAATGGTAAGTATTGGGCTGGTTAGATGGCCCAGAGATTGAGAGTACTTATTTTTTTAAAAATTAAAAAATAATATTGATCATTTGAATAAAAATAACAGTTTTGTTTATCTATGTATTTGTTTGATTATTGTTTAGCTAATAGGAACATTCCCTGTTTTAGAGTGTTATTCTCTGCCTTGGAAAAATAATGGGTATGTCATCATGGTAAGTAAAACTGATACCATTGTTTTGAAATGTGCAAATGAATAGGTTGACGGAAAGCTGAAAATGGTTAACCCGTTTTTATTACAGAACCTCTAAGTTGTGTTCATTAGTTCTAGCTCCCTGGGCCTTCACCATCGGCCTTTATGTTTCTTCCTAAATCTGGTTCATTAGATGCCTGGCTACTTCTATCGGCTCTGAAGTATTCCATCAATAAACTCCTTCCTATCTGCTTCAGGTGTTTAGAGCCAACTTCTAATGCCTCAATAAGAATGCTAAAAGGTACTTTCCTTATTTCTAATTTCCCTCCCAAAGCACTGAACCAATTTCTATTTCTGTCTATGACATTTAGCTGATATTCTGTGGGGAAAAAGTTTAAAAGTAACCCAATGTTAGAAAGTTTAAAAATTACCCAAATGATGAATATCAACAATTTCAATTTTTTTCTTTCCTTCTTTTTTATGGTTAACTTAAATTCCTTCCTTTCTTCTTTACTTTCATTCTTCCTTCCTTCCTTACTTTCATCCTTCCTTCCTTCCTCTCTGTCTCTGTTTCTTCTTTTCTCATATATTACATCCTGACTGCAGTTTCCTCTCCCTCCATTCCTCCTAGTCCCTTACTCTACCTCCCCTCTCCCCCAATCCACTTCTTCTCCATTTTGCTTAAACAAACAAAAAATAGAACCAAACCAAACAAACAAACAGCATCATCATCAACAACAACAACAAAAAAGAAAAAAAGAAAAAAAAAAAGAGCAGGCCTCTCAGAGATATCAACTGAACAGAACTTAACAGGTTACAATACGACTAGACACAAACCCTCATATCAAGGCTGAACAAGGCAACCCAGTAGGAGGAAAAGATTCCCAAGCCCATGCAAGAGTCAGAGACAGTCCCCCACTCCCATTGCTAGGAATCCCACAGGAACACCAAGCTACACAACCATAACATATATGCAGAGGAACCTTGCACAAACCCATACAGGGTCCATGTTTGATGCTTCAGTCTCTGTGAGCCCCTGTGAGCCCAGATCAGAAACTAAATTATCTTTTCTCTCACGGAATCCTAGTGACTCAGGGATTGCATTAAGTATCACAGTAAATAAATTAAATCTCTCCTTGAAAGTTAAAAGTATTTTGATGGGGGTCATAGTTCCTTGGGAAAACATGAATGACTTTATTATGCACTACAGACATTTCCACTTTAGTGGAAAGCTAAATCCCCTTTGGAGTCACTTTGAAATTTGTCCAGTCTTGCCAGCAAATGATCATCAATTAGATGTTTCTGTGAATAAACATCCAATTTACTGCAATAATTTGCAGATACAATTTTGGCTCTCTGTGTGTATCTGTATTTATATAACTGCATATAGCAGAAATATTTGTTATGATTATAAACTAGCTATGTATGTATCATTTTAAACGGTAATTAGGAAACAAATCACCTTTAAAACTGAAGAAAAGATTGTTAGGGTCTATTGGACTTGAATAATCCCATTTACCTCTGAAGTTGAATTTAAATTGTAAGAACAAAAGCAGCCAAATGAAAATGCAGGCAGTGAGCTATATAGATCATATGTTTCCTCACAGCAAAACTGGAAACACATTAAAACTGATTAGTGTATTTTTTTCCTTGATAATGGAAACAGGATGCCAAAATGCTTGGGCTTTTAATTTAACCATTTGTCTTAGGGACAGATCTCTCTAACAGTGATTAACTTTAATAGAAAAATTATTTACTTCAAAACAAGATATATTGTTTGATGTGAAGGACTAGAAAATCTCTTATGATTGTTGCTATGAATGAGTGTCTAACTTTGAAATGCTGGTAATAGTTAAGCAAGAGAATGTGGCACACAGCAAGATTGAGGTTTGGAATTTGTATTCACTATCACTTTGAAACAGAGAAGATAATTTATTGCAGATGATCCTATGTAAATTTATAAAGGGAAATTATATGTTGTATGCTTTCACATTATTTTGCATTCACAAACCAACTCCAGTAAAAATAAAGAAGGAAGGGAGGGATGGAGGGACAAAGGGGGGGGGAGGAAGGGGGAGAGAAGAGAGAGAGAGAGAGAGAGAGAGAGAGAGAGAGAGAGAGAGAGAGAGAGAGAGAGAGAATTAGTTCAGGATGTGATTTAACATCAAACACTATTAAAGCATAATGGAATGTAGATGGAGCCTACTTAGAATAACATATTCAAGAATAAGCTCTCTAAAGGCAATATTTGAAAAGGCCCCTGGACTAAATTTGGAATATTAAAAGACTATTGGCAAGGAAACAGCAAAAACTCTCTGGTATAAGAAATAAATGATTATGGTCTACTTTTACGAGGTGAGCTTAGAGTTCATCTGAGAATCACAGATGAATAGGAAGCACTAGGCTCCTGTCTTCCCTACCTCGTGCTCAGCTCCCGTCAATCTTGCAGTTGAAAAGGTAAAGGCAGCCTGCTGTGTTACTGAGCCCACAACCAGAAAAGGAGAATCTCAAGTCCAAGAACATTCCTTAGATAAGGCTTTGCATTCTGAACCAAGAGTATGGACAGTTTGATGAGGGGTCTATGATAGATGAGCATGTTGATTATAGTTCCAGGGAGGGTCAGCCTGAAGGGAAATGGAGATGTGTTTTTCAGGATCAGAGACTTAAAAAAACCCACTGTTTTCCAAATGTGGACACTAGCCATTTTGGCTTTTTTTTTTTTTTTTTCCTCTAGGCTGATGTCCATTTCTATAGAACTGAAATATAAAACCTGTTTTACTTTTGGTTGGGTCTTCTTCTTTTTTTTGTTTATTATAGAGTGAGGATCTCACTTCTCAAATCAGGAATAAGAACAAGGTAGCTACCTTAGAAAATAGAAATGGAAGAAAGGTGATGCTTCTAAATCTAAGTGGGAAATAGGAAAGAAGTAGGTAGCAGTGTGGGCAGACATTTGAAGGAGTGACCTTTGCATATGAGAATTCTGAATTTGCAAGATAATTTAACAAAGTGCCAAGGAGGCATCTGAGTCTTTTGATGACAGATTTTTGGTCAACCACCCCCTTGCTTCCCTCATCTCTTCCACTAGATAAAAGTCCACAATGGCTGGTTAGCCCCAGTCTCTTTCACTGTTTATATCTCTGATCTCCAACATAGTTGAATATAAACATCAAGCAAATAGTAGGCAAATTGGGTAATAGCTGATTCCGAAGAGTTAGAGAACATTTGCATTGTAGCACCTTTGACTGTAAATAAAGGACCAAATACTCATGTGGTTAGTGTTTAAAATGAAAGGCATGTATATGTATAAATAGGTGATTGTATTATTACTCAGCTTCTGACCAGGGCATATATTTTCTTCATTTTCTTAAGAGAAATCAAAAAAGACACAAATGCTATTATTTCAGCCTGTATTTTGTCAAACTAAACTTTGTCCTTCAAACATAGTATTGATATCAAAGTATAGAGCAGCAGGAGAATCTAGAACCTTAAGTTATCTTCCTGGTTTACATCATCAAAATACTTCAAGTAAATAGAGTATTTGGCATATTCTTCTTTAAGATAACAGGATCATCTTATCTTTTGTTTAAGGCAGCACAGTAAGACAAAGTAAAAGGACATTTTTCTTACTTGAGATATGAAGATAAATATTAATCTAAGCTTTCCCAGTCAATATAAATAACCATCCATCAAAATGAAATTATTATTAATAGTAAATATTATTAATAGAGTGCCATGTGAAATTTTGGGGAAATTGTCTGCATGATTCTCTAATATTATTTTTGTGCAGATTTTTATCTTCCTAATCATTCCCTACTTTTTATTCTCATAGCACCTGTTTATTCTTAAAAGCCCAAGTTCATATTGTATAGCTATCTATCTATTCACTCCAGGCCAGATTAAATGCCCATCACTTTTTTTTTTTTTTAAGAAATCTTTCCTGTAGAGCAAATTACATCTTGCTGGATGCAACATTCACAAGCTAGTTTTATGCCCTTGATTGAAAGCTTGCCTACAGAGTGTTCAGGTCCATCTTCTTCACATCGAAGTCAAGTCCTAGCATGTGATGGGCTCTCATAAATACAGCTCAACAAAGGATAGCAGAGGTAGCATGATAAACAAGATTTCTGTTTCCAATGGGGCTTTTTAGCATACTTGACAGGCAAGTAATTAGGAAAGCTATGCCTTCCCTACCCAGAGATTTTGAATGTTGTTTATAATACCATACATGAAATCACTCCTGGAAAACAGGCCTAAATCCAACAAGAGATGGTTTGTTTTCCCTTAAGCACTCCTGTCACTGTGGCAGGTTGATATTGTAGCATGATGGGTCTGGCCCTAGGTAACTCCATTGATGTCTTGTCCCCTCCAGCAGCCTGCATAGCACTTTCTAGCACTATGGAAGCTAGCCAGCAATCAATTTTCTGGTAAATTCAAGATTGGTTTCTCTGTATCCTACAACAAAAGTGTACAGTGTCTTCAGGAATGGGATCTTACTGTCTACTTAAGGTAGGTAACCAAGAGCTATGACAATAGCCTGTATTGTTTTGGGTGCTTTTGGGAACTCCAACCAATAACTACTAGGAAGGTAATCTTTGTTTGACACTGGAATTTTCATCCAATAACCCATACTATCTGGGAGCATTGATCATTGATGTGTTGTACTTATATGTAAACTCCTTTAAATGTATATATATATAGCTCCAGAGAAGCTAGCTAGCAGGGAGGACCCTAAGAGGGATGAATGGATCACCTTAAGAAGGAGAAATAGATGAGATCTCCTGAGTAAACTGTGAGTGGGGAGGAGCTATAGAGGGTGGGGATGGGGGATGAGAACATAAGGGAACAGGATGGTCGAGCTGGAACAGGGACAAAGTGGGAGAGCAATGAAAGAGATATCTTGATAGAGGGAGACATCATAGGGATAGGGAGTAACCTGGTGCTGCGACAGTTCCCAGGAATGGACAAGGATGACCCCAGCTCTACTAGTAATAGTGGAGAGGGTGCCTGAACTGGCTTATTCTGGTAATCAGATTGGTGAATACCCTGTCATCATAGAGCCTTCATCCATTAACTGATGGAAGCAGATGCAGAGATCCACAGCCAAGCATCAGGCCAAGCTCCAGGAGTCCAGTCAAAGAGAGAGAAGAGGGATTCTATGAGCAAGTGCATCAGGATCATGATGGGGAAATCTGCAGAGAAAACCAAACCAAGCTAGTTGGAGCTCATGAACTTTAGACCAACAGCTGTGGAGCCTGCATGGGACAGGACTAGGCCCTCTGCGTAAGCAAGACAGTTGTGTAGCTTGGTCTGTTTGAGGGGCCCCTGCCAGTGGGATCAGGATCTATCCCTGGTGCATGAGCTGGCTTTTTGGAGCCCATTACCTATGGTGAGACACTTTGCATAGCACCGATGCAGGGGATGGGCATGGACCTGCCTCAACTGAATGTACCAGGCTTTGCTGACTCCCCATGGGAGGCCTTACCTTTTCCAAGGAGGGGATGGGGGGGTGGTTTGGGGGAGAAAGCAGAAGGAGGGATGAGAGGGGGATCTGTGGTTGATAGGTAAAATGAATAAAAAAGAAAGTCCATTGCTAAAAATAAATAAATAGTTAAAGTACTGGGTTTTATAAAGTTTATTCATATATCTGTTGTTTGGGTTAGCCACCTCCTAACTCTTCTTTCCCCTACCTCTTATATTCCCATACATTTTCAAGTGTTTAGCTTGCAATATTCTTCATTCTTATTTCATAATATGTATGTTCTACACCCCCCTTTTGTTATACTTTTAAATTTGGATTGCAGTATCAGAGGATCCCAGGAACTTTCTTTATTCACAGTTCATTTTGATTAAGCTCCCTCTGGCTTCTCATTTCCCATCCCTATCCCTCCACTATTTGGTTGAACACTCTTGCTACCAGTATTCTACCTGTATTCTTCCACTTCCCCTGTATTCTACTACCTCCCTCCTTGAGTGCATCCCTCTTACCAATGGCCCATTTCTGGCTTTCTAAATTCCACATGTATTCTTTGCTGAATGCACAAAACAAAATATATGAAGCTAGGATCCTCATATGTGAGAGAACATGATGCAATTGTCTTTGGGGGGGCTGGTTGATCTCCATCTATTTTTTTTCACCAGTTCTGTCCATATGCATGAAAAATGTATGGTTCTAGTTTTCTTTATAGCTGAGTGCAATTATGTTGTGTAAAGTGACCACATTTTCATTATCCATTTTTCAATTGACAGCTGTCTAGACTGATTCCATTTCCTAGCTACTGTAAAGAGAACAACAATGGACATCAGTGTGTAAATATCTGTTTAGAAAGATATGTAGCCTTTTCGTTATATGCCAAGAGTGATGTAAGTGGGTCACATGGCAAGTCAATTTACAGCATTTTTTTGAGAAAACTCCAGACTGATTTCCAGAGTATTTGTACTAGCTTACAGTCCCTACCAATAATATATAAATATAACTTGTTCCTTATATTCACATCGATATTTTTTGCCATTTGTATTCTTTATAATAATCATGCTGATGGGAATAGACTGAATCTTAATGTACTTTGATGTGCTAATACTTAATGTACTTTTGATGAATCTTAATGTATTTTGATGATGATAGTTATCATCCCATCATGACTAAGGATGTTGAACACCATTTTAGAGTGTTTACTAGCCATTTCCATTTCTTTCTATGGAGAACCTAATAACATTGCTTTTCCTAAAAGTCATGCAGTCAAGCTGCCTTCTAATATTTGTGTGTGTGTGTGTGTGTGTGTGTGTGTGTGTGTGTGTATATATATATATATATGCATCCTATATATGCATCCTTAGATTTATATTGCTCTCAACCTTGATCAGAGGTTCTTATTGCAGAGGATAGTGATTAATGCAGACACAAAACTTGTCATGGTGCTGAAAATGAGTGATTATGAGCAATCAGCCATAGATAAGATGTCTATACTAACCTCCTCCCAAGGCTCATGGGATGTCACAGAAGAGGGAACAGAAAGAATAGAAGAGTCAGAGGATGAGGGGATTGCTGTGAAATACCCCCTCTGGATTTACCACGATTATTGCACTTATAAACTCATAACAGCTGTAGTTATTTACTCAAGACCTGTGCATGCTCAATCATGTTAACACTTCTAGCATGGTGGGCCTGAGAAGTTATTGGCAAGTGAAAGGTGTTGAGTGACAGTTGTTCCCTTTGGAACATGGCCATTAGTAGATCCCCATTGCCTGGCGAATGACCTTATCCCTGACTTTAGGGAGCACCTAGACCCTAGTTTTTTTTTCAAAATAGCTCCACACTTTGGCTGGGACTCACTGAGATACAGCAGAGTTATTTTTGTTCTATAACAATACAAGGATCTGAAGTGAGTCTTGATGGAAATAAGTAGATATGTCGCTTTACCTATTTGATCACATTGCATTGTGTTCACTACCATCATCTGTAGAAAGTAGGGAAACTATCTGGATCCTTGACTCATCAAAGGGTTTATTCAATTGAAATAACTGGTTTATAATTTCAGGGTTTATTCCTAGGGTATGGTAATGACATAGTAAGAAGAACATGCGATTTTTTTCCTTCCTATTTGATTATTGATATAATATTAGGTGTTACCACTATCCAAGACAAATTTTTAAAGTTTTTTATTTTTATTTTATTTATTTATATTTATATTTATTTATTTATATTTACATTTATTTTATTTTTGTGTATGCATGTGTGTTTATGTGTGTATGTCATGTGTGGGTACCTACAGAGGCAAGAGGAGTGGAATTACAAGCAGTATGAGTCACTCAGTGTGGGTACAGAGAACCAAACTTGGTCCTCTGCAAGAACAGCAAGCACTCTTGAGCACTGAGACATCTTTCCAGACTCTATCCAAGACAATTTTACATGTAATTCACACTGCTTAAGACTAAAAGTCTTTAGTAGGGGACTCTGAAATTTTTAAATTTATGTAAAATATGAATGCATATGTATTAAAAATAGAAAACTTGAAATAACTTTAATAATTATACATAAGTAGTTTTATTCCAACTAGCCTATAACAAATAGGTGAAAAGTCTCATGTAAGTTTAAAGTTTACAAAATATAATGAAACCTGAGAAACTTAAACAAATATATTAAGGACAAACATTTGATTCTAAGAGCCAATGGATCAGGGAGTTTGCTATGAGATTCTGTAATGTCCGAAGCATTATACACACATCAAGTAGACAGCATTTTCCTACCATTGACTCCTAACTTGAAGGTCATTTATGATGTGACCCAAGATAAATTAGGTGGGGATTTTACCAGTTCAATGTCCCTTTCCTAACTCCTTCAACCCTCATCTGTACAACAATTGAGTCTTTTCTCAGCCATGCTCTTCTCTCTGATTCCTTTTGTATTTCTGTGCTGCCTGAGAATTTCCTAATTCATTCTTCTAACATCTAAGTGTTATGCATTCCATGTAGTTTTTCATTTGCACCACTTCTATAACGTTAGGTTTACTCCTCTCACTGTATTATAATCTAAACACATGCCATATATTATCTGTTTATCTTATGCCAAATTTACCATGCACTTCTGTTGGCTATCCTGAGTGCAACTATTACATATGATTTTAGTTCTCTCAGCAATACCTATAGTGTGGGAAAAATACATACAGTTCCCAATGGGCAAAGTGATCCGCCTTAGCTAACATAATTAGCGATGTCTCAGCTAGATCATAAGAGTTTTGACAAAACAACAATCCACGGAATGAATACACACATGTGTAATTGATATTTATCGTGAATAAATTTGGGTAATGAGAAGGAGATATTCTATATTGATGGAACTTTAAACATGGAAATTTATTTATTTATTTTTGGTTTTTTGGGGAAATTTATTTTTAATAATTGATGGTAAATACCAGAAGGACTCTGAAGTTTTATTTATGTTTAACAATATTTTTATTATTATTTTGAGAATTTAATACAATGTATTTTGAATATATTCACATCCTCCCACAGCTACCCTGCTATCCTCTCATCCCTTCCCATTCAACTTGGAGATTTTCTTTCTTTTCCCATGGAAAATTCTAAACTTCTAGTAAATAGAGCAGTGATAACTCACTCTGAATTCCATTTATTTATTTATTTATTTATTTATTTAATTGTTTTTACATTCAATCCATGATTTCCTCTCCCACCTCGCCTCCCAGTCCCTTCCCCCATCTCTGCTATTCTCCCCATCACATCCACTCTTCCAACTCCATTTCTCTTAAGAAAAGGGTAGGCGTTGTGGTGATATTTTGTTGTACCCTAATAAAATTTGCTTGAGGATCAGAGGACAGAGCCAGCCACTAGATTAAACATAGAGGCCAGGCAGTGGTGGCACACACCTTTAATCCTAGCACTCAATAAGCAGAGCTCTATCTGGATTTCTGTGAGTTCAAAGCCACCCTGGACTATATGAGACTGTTTCAGTCTAGGAGAGAAACAGAGCCAGGCAGTGGTGGCACACACCTTTAATCCCAGTACTTGGGAGTCACATGCCTTTAATCCCAGCACTTGAGATCTCATGCCTTTGCTACCAGTATTTGAGAATCACACATACCTTCAGTCCCAGCACTAGGAAGGAAAGGAAATGATTGGGGAAAGGGCATATAAGGCATAAGGAGTCAGGAACTAGAGGCTTTTCAGCTGAGGACTCAAACCCCTTTTAGCTGAGGACTCAGAGGCTTTTAGTCAGAGGATTCATGGAGATAGGCTCTTGCCTTCCATTTTGACCTGAGGATTTGGTAGTGGTGAAAAATTTCTCTAGTGGCTTTTTCCTTTGTCTCTCTGATCTTTCAGCATTTACCCCAATATCTGGCTCTGGGTTTTTATTATAAGACCACCTTTAGAGTTCATGCAACATTGCATGGATACAACCAGCCATGGTATATCAAGTTGCAGTGAGACTAGGAGGTACATAGTATTGCTGTGACTTCTTAACCAAAAATAAAACTGATTTGGTGAGAACATTAAAGAGAAATTATTATAAGGAAAAGATTAGAGCTCTATGTGGTCCTGTATCTTCTTTTAGCTCGTCTGTTGTTTGGGGTAAGTTCATACTCTTTTTATTTGTAATTGAATAAGATGCATTAATGTCTGATAAAGGGTCTTTTTTTTTAAATCTGATTTGTCATTGTTTTAACATTGGAAATAATATTGTCATAATTGCCAAATATCTTTGTATTTTCATTCTTTAAAATTCTGTTTGAACCTTTACACTTTTGTTTTGTGAAGATGTTAAACAGTATTCTGGTGTATTAAAGCAAATAAAGTCATTAGAAAGTAATAACTTACTATCATTTTGACAGAAATGAGCATAGTAAGTTCAAATATTTTTTATTGTACATACTACAGCTATTCCTTCTTTGAGGTATAAAATTTTAAATATATTAACTGAAATAGCTTTATTTTAAGCTTATGTTAAAAAATTTTAATTTATACATATCAATGAGGAACCAAGTAATATTTTATATAGGTACACATGCTGCAGATTTCATATCAGTTTAAATGTATCTATATCCCCAAACACTTATCTTTCTCCCTTGACAAACATAACCAAATCCTTTTATTTTAATGATTTATACTAGACACTGAAGTTTTACTGTCTTTAGTGAACTCACTGTACCATAGCTGCCAGGACTTCTCATTCCTATTGACTATAACTCAAGGTGATAAAATATTTTAAAGACTAATAGTGAGTAGGATCTCAGTGAAATCACACAGGTATCTTGTGGTTATATTTTATTTGTGCTGAAATGTGGTGATATTTTATTTGTATGCTAACAAATAAAGTTTGCCTAGAGAACAGAGGAAATAGCAAGCCATTTTAAGTAAACTCAAAAGTCAGGCAGTGGTAGCACACGCCCTTAATCCAATCACCTGGCAGGCAGGGTCTCTGTGTGTCCAAGGACACACTAGGGAACAGCGAAGCATGGTGATGCAAGCCTTTAATCCCAGTACCAACCATGGAGACCTGGAGGTTTAGTAACAAGGAAGTGAGGTAGCTAGGCTAAGAGCCAATGAGAGGGCAGAACAGCAGGGCAATAAAAGCCTGGATAGACAGGAAGTCATGACATTATGGAAGCTACAGAGCTGGTGAGGTAAGGTGGTTGGTGGTTCTCACTATTTCCCTAATCTCTAAGGCTTTCTCCCCTACATTTGGCTTCATGTTTTTTATTTAATAAGGCCGTTTAGAAATTCATCTACAGTATCTTGCAGCAGTTGTGTGACCTGAGCCTGTGGCTGTGTGTCCACATCATTTCAAAACAACAAAATGACAGAAGATGCCAGACACAGAAAAAAAGTCCAAATAAAATAGAACAGCCGGTTTGAGATTCTGCATGGTTTTGATGCTCTGCTTTGTTTTCCTTACAAAAAGAAAAAAAAAATCGGCTGTGTGAGTTGTTACAATGTTGCTTGTTCTGTTGACAGTAAGCACCATCACTTGTCATCTCTGAATCAGCTTGTGGCAGCCAAATCTGACACAGTGCGCTGGCAAACATCAGCAGGTGTCTACCACACCCCCTCACTTATTCCATGCTTACTGCCCAGGTGCAGCTGGAAAGTAGCTGGGAAGCTAGAAGCCACACTTTTCCTGCTCCTTCCTGTACTTTTGTTCTATTGCATCACGATCAGGTACTTGAACTGCATCTTCCTACATATTTGAAGCATTGAAGTATGTTTTATTCTGGAATTAAACAAAATTGTGTTGAAAATAAGTGGGATATAATCTGAGACATACACTTGTCTGTGCTTCTGATGGTTAGATTCTAAGTTCTTACAGATTGCAGATCCATGAGATAAAATAAATTGAAGCACCTGAATTAATGATGTGAGAAATGTCGTCAACAGGACAGGGATGCTTATCAGTACAATAGTAACAGGATCAAAATCAGTGTAAGCTATGGAAAGGCCATGGTGTAATGTGTTACACTAACTCAACTCATTTTGTTTCAGTACAGGTGTTGAGGTCTTTATGATTTCCTCCAATAGACACACTTATTATTACTGTTTTTACCGTGGTGTGTGTGTGTGTATGTGTGTGTGTGTGTGTGTGTGTATGTGTGTTGTGTGTGTGTGTGTGTGTGTGTGTGTGTGTGTGTGTGTGTGTGTGTGTGTGTGTGTGTGTGTGTGTGTGTGTGTGTGTGTGTGTGTGTGTAAAGTGCACACATACATATGCATGGATATCACAGAACAACCATGAAAACCAGAAGACAATGTCAGATACGGGTGCATATCTTGCATGAAATTGGGTCTCTTGTTCACTGTTGTGTGCCTCAAGCTTGTTGGCATGTGAGCTTGACTCTGCCTCTCATTTTACTGTAGAAGTTTTGTCAACTTTACATGGGGTCTGGAGACTCAAACCTAAGTCCTTACAATTGTGTGGCAAAACACTTTGTCTACTGAGCTGTTAATTTTATTGTTAATTTTTACTGTATTCTACAGAGAAGTCTTTGTCACCCATAATTCTATGACTAACATTGTTTGTCATCACATATAATCTGATTTACCATCTTTAGAGTTGGAGAATGAGGAGCATTAACAAGGTGACATGGCACTGCTTAAAGTCCTGGATCAAGTTGTACCTGATGCCATTCCCCTAATTCCTAAATTCTTTTCTTTCTCCCCACTATTTCGTTTCTTATTCTTTTTTTAATCTGGTTTTAATTTTCTCAACTGAATACATATTGACTAAATCCCAGGCTATAAGGAGTCTTGTAAATCATGCAGAAGAGTTTGGATTATTGCAATTAGGCATGGAAAGTAGAGCTGATTGCCATCTAAGATGGAGTCAAACTTAAGTATAAAATTAAGTACAAAATCAAGGTTATGATAATCACATCAAAGGTTATCCTAACATACAGTTGAAGTTTTAGCATTAGTGTCATAGGCTTTATAAAAGTTGTAGGAGTATAAAAATACTTCATAGAAAAACTTTAACTTATTAATAGTTGTGTAAAACTCTATGCATAATTTAATTAAAAGTTGGGTAAAATATAAGTGCTGAGGCATTTGTTCCATAAAATATAAATGAGTTACAGCCAAAAGCTTCTTTCTTTCCCATTTTTTTAATGACCTACATATTATAAACCAAAAATATATTTCTTTTGGAACCTGAGCTTAGTGGATAACAGTTTGCCCAATTTATTTGGCATTTTGCTGCTAACTTTTAATTATGACTCAAGCAGCAGTCATGAAAGATTGAGAGCTATGGTAGAGTGCCTTTGGCTATGCCATAATAAGTTCCCAGAGAAAAAGTAAAACTTTGCTTTAAAAAAAAAAGAGCTTAAGGTATAACATTTTACACAAATTCACTCAGAAGAAAGCAAAACTAATACTTTAATATTTTGAATGTGGATGATAAATCACGCATTCCCTGTTAGCATACTCACAGCCGATATTCTGAATAGGGGATTAGAGATGCATCTCTCAATTTCAAATGGAATTCTAACTTGCCAAGCTCTAAGATTTACCCTAAAGCTCCCTTGGAAATAATTCTTATCAATATCATACATCAAGATATTAGATCCATTGTGCATCAGAGAGACCAATATGAGAGACAGAGGCAGCATCTTGAACATTTGATAAACTGGTGGAGTTCTCTGCAACTATTGAGGCACAATCAATAACTTTAAGCATGAGAACACTTGCCTAAATTAGTCTTGTATTACCAGAATTGTGTAGAAGTATTGAGATTAATTCTATATCCATGCACTTTCTCTAACTTTGGCTAGTAAAATAATCTTTGTTTTCAAGATTATCTTCCTGATTAGGCTGTTTTTATATTTTTGTCCACACTGATCATCCTACTCATTCTTGGCTCATGGAACCTTAACTTGAATTTGTGAATTATTAGGAGAAAAGTTTGAGCAGTTCTAATAACTCCCAGAGACAAAAGTAGTACTAAAATTGGCCTAAATAAAATGGATTAAAATTGTTTTTATATTTTAATTATGATAATTCTCACTATATTTGTTCATTGGCAATTTTGTGCATTCATTCAGTTCATTCTCCTTACTTTCCTCTTCCTCACATTTCTCTCCCATATCCCTACCCCTATACCCTTCCCTGCAAGTTCCTTCCTCACACTCATGCCCCATTTTGGGGGGAGGGGGTTGACCCTTTGATTTTAACCAGGTCCATCTGTGTCTCCATAGGTTTTAGAGCCTGAAGCCTAGTGGACTTAACCATTTGATACACAATTGAAAGCAATGACATTATCTCCCCCAGAATCCATCATTGCCAATAGTTCAGCATGAAGTAAGCTCTAATTTCATTTCTCTTGTTATGATAAAAAAAAAGCAACATGGAGGAGGAAAGTGTTTATTTGTATTACAATTCTAAGTCACAGCCCATCAATTGGGGGAAGTCAAGGCAGGTACTCAAGTAGTAACATCATATCCATACTCAAGATCAAAAAGAGAATAAACACATCTTTGCTTGATGGCTTTTAGCCTGCTTTCTCTTCTCTTTTATTGTTTGGAATACCTGCATAGGGAATAGTGCTAATCAAAATAGGCTGGGTTTTCCTACATCAGTTAACAATCAAGACAATTCCCATAAGCATGCCCACAGACAAACCATATCTGGATAATTCCTCATTAATGCTTTCTTCCCAAATGGTTTTGAGTTATTTAAATAAATGACTACAGAGGCTCCATGAGCCTCTTTTCAATCCATGACTTGCTATTCACGAGCCCAGTTTTGTGTGGGCCCAATGCAGGCAAGTACAGTTGCTGTGAGACCTTGTTTGTAATGGCTGACTCATGCCCTCTGCTCTTCTCTGCAATTTTCCCTGAAACTTAGATAAAGTGGTACAAATGTCCTATTTAGGTTCAATACAAAACCATCATTATTTCAAGAATATAAGGCAAGGCAGCATGGGTATGACAGCAAACACCTTAAACAGCACCATCTGAACTCATTTTCTCTATGAATCATGACTTTCCTCCATTTTGGAGCCATTTGATCAGCCAATTATCACACAGAGTAGTCAGGTCTATCAGGCTTTTATGTTATTCTCTCAGTGTTCAGTAATAAAAAAAAAAGTCTTACTTTCTTAGCTGTTCCAGAAAACTTCAAATATTGAATTTCATTGCACTGGGTGAATTGAGTCATTTTCTCGTCCCTGTGTGGTCAGAAGGGAAAACATATTGATTTTTTAGGGCTGAGTAATATGCTCATGTTTAGAGCCAGAGGATTGATAATGAATGATTCTAAAATTTAAAATCATTATTCTATGATTATTATTTAAAAGAAGAACAGGTGAGTGAGGAAGGGACAAACCATAACAAATCAAGTGTCCTTTATATACCCTCTGTAGTGACATAGGAAAACCAAAGTACTATTGTGATCAAACCATTACTTCTTTTCAGTACTTTCTGTGTTTGATCTAAGATAGAAATTGCAGCAGTTGCAAAGATTACAAATTGCAATAACTTGCAAGGCTCTGTGTCACACACAACCTCTTCTTTAGAATGAATCTCTATGAATCTGTGATGATTAATCAAGATCAAAGCAGTATCACTAAGGGGAAATGATGATTGTATAGCCAATCCCAAGAGAAACACTTCAAGTTTAAATAGTTCAAATAATCAGAGTGTAATCTTCCCAGATTCAAAGAGCCTATCCATCAATAGAGAGTTGAAGCCAAACTCTTCCTGGGAGAGTAACTGCAGGAAAGGAATTGATTGTGTCACGTTTCACAGGAATGTTGATTACTATTCTTTGATATGCTTCAGGTATTTCTTGAGAAAAATATGATCAACTCATGGCAAAGAGCTCTTCATATTCATCTCTAATTAAGGTTTTATTATTTGATTATGTGTCACTTGACTTCAAACACAGATTTACTCCTACTTTTTAAAGGAAGATTTTAGAAGCTTCAGACATACTTTGAGAACAATGGTTGGTATCCAATGGAATAAGACACAATGAAATGAATGATTTGGACCACAATTAGGTATTGAAGGTACTGTATATATGAGCCTCTTAAGATTAAGGGACTTAATTTTCTTACTCATAGTTGCACTTTGTACTTAGGATAAATCATAGAAGTCAAAACTATAAAACTATTGAAGCACAAAATAGACCGTAAGATGAAATGAAATAGAAGTGAAATACTGAAGTAATCCAGTACTAGTTTAGTGGTCATATGTAATTTGGTGAAATTGTCAAAACTCTATTGTATGTTCAATGAAAAAACAAACAAACTGATAAATCATAATGATCATCATCCTTCAATCAATGACTCTACATAAATATTGTTGAGTCCACTTTTTTTTTTCTCTTTTTTTTTGGTATTTTTCGAGACAGGGTTTCTCTGTGTAGTTTTGCTCCTTTCCAGGAACTCTCTTTGGAGACCAGGCTGGCCTCGGACTCACAGAAATCCACCTGCCTCTGCCTTCTGAGTGCTGGGATTAAAGGCAAGCACCACCACTGCCCGGTTGAGTCCACTCTTGTTTTTCAAGGGAAACTTTATATGTGTGAGAAGTAAGCTTCTGGGTACACATTGGAGATACAGAACTTATATGTTTTCAACTCTTTAGCCATAGAGTTGTGTAGAGGCTAATTAAATTCCCTATTTCATTTTCAGCATCTGTAAATAAGCCCTACAGTGGCACACACATGCCCACTGACCAATTGCCATCCACGTTTTGAGCTATATGATCCAAGGATTGAGCCTTTTCTTACCATCCAATTTCCACTAATGTTTTTTTACCTCTTCCCCTTCCCATTCTTATTCCTCCAAATAACTTAAAGACACATTTCATATTTGCCAATGACTTTCCTTGGCATTTCTGAAAGTTTGTTAAAGGCTCATTAAACTTCTAATTTCATTTTATAATATTGAGTAATGATGTAAAGTGATTGCATTGGGAGTCATATTTAAAAATGTTTCAAAGTGGGGCCCCCAACTGGATCAGGCCCTCTGAATGGGTGAGGCAGTTGATTGGCTTGATCTGTTTGGGAGGCATCCAGGCAGTGGGACCAGGTCCTGTGCTCATTGCATGAGCTGGCTGTTTGAAACCTGGGGCTTTTGCAGGGTTGCTTGGCTTGGCCTCGGAGGAGAGGACAGGACCTGCCTGGACTGAGTCTACCAAGTTGATCTCAGTCCTTGGGGGAGGTTTTGCCCTAGAGGAGGTGGGAATGGGGGGTGCCTGGGGGGAAGGGAAGGGGGTGGGAGGGGGGAGAACAAGGGAATCCGTGGCTGATATGTAGAACTGAATTGTATTGTAAAATAAATAAATAAATAAATAAATAAATAAATAAATAAATAAATGTTTCAAAGTAATTTCAGAAAATCAACAAGGTTGGTAGCTCCCTATGAATTAAACTAACTTTTGGGTTTTTAGCTTCCAGGGAGAATGAAAAGTATGTCTACTTTCAAGGACAGAGAGCTTCACAGCTCTTTTTAAAATTATTATTTCTGATCTAGGAGTGTATGATTTATTTATGCAAACTGGAGGGAAATATACAAATTAAACCACATTCTCAAACCTTACTCCAAGCAATGGATTACTACATTAATCAGCAAGCACAAATTTACTATATTTCTGTGCCACTTTAACTTGTGTGATCCCATCAGACCTCCCACAAAACATTATCGCTTAGTACTGATCAAATTCACCTGTCTCATATTCCCTCATTTTCTCAGTTCCAAGGTTCCCTAGGAAAGTATCTTCCAAGTAAGGAAAGTGATGATAGCTTTCCCCATTCATTTCTCTTACTCCTGAATTCTCCCCCTAAAATTTGTATTTTGAAATTTTAAGACCCTCACGTCTCAGAATGATGACTGCCTTTGATGATATGGTCTTTATCAAGGTAATTAATACACAAGGATGCTATTAAACAAATTGTAAGTCAATATGGCTCACATTCTTACATGAGAAAACTAGTATACAGATAGACATATGGTCAGGAAATAATGTGTGTTTCAGAGACATGGAAAGAAGAGAACTACCAACAAACTACCTACAAGCACAACGCAGACGCCTCAGAAAACAAAAGAAACAAAAAATCAGCCCTGTCAACCTCTTGAACACAGACCCCAAAGTTCCAGAACTATGAGCAAATGCACTTCTTGAGTGTTAACCCACTGTCTTGGAGACCTTATTACAGCTACGCATGAGTCTCCACGATGCTTGCATTCTCTTTGTCCTGAGATTTTTAAGTGAATGTACATTTAGCATTTTAGCTGAAGTTATTAGTTTCAAGCAACCAGAACTACTAGTTCTCAACTAAGTATGCAGATTTCACCAGAAACCTAAAAGGGCTCCTCAGATCAACTGAAAACTTAGAAAATCAGCTTTCATGCAGGACAAGCTCTAGAAAGCTGGTAAGGTCCGGGAAGCAAGACTGCTGCAGAGCACAGCCATTTCCCTTCTCCTTTCCTCTTCCTGGAGTACAATCCAGGAAATGGTACATGAAGAAATGATATCCTGATGTAAGTCCTAGACATTTGATTGACAAGTCTACTGCAGCTCTCCATAATGCAGAAGTGTGGTTCCAAAGATAGAATCAGTTGATTTTGTTTATTTGTTTTCACCAAAAAAAAAAAAAAAATCTAATAGAAGGCAGTGTAAAACAACAGTATTTTGTTGTGCTTTCGATTTATTATTTGGCATTAATCACCAGTGATCACGAGATACACCGTGTTTAAAATATTAAAACGTGACACTAATTGTAATAAAAATACACATTGAGCTAATTAAAAATAGTTTGATTTTCATGACTTCAAGTCTTCTATAGCCACATGAAGGTTTATATTTTTGTGTTTGCCTTTAGTATTCGTGCACACAAATGTGTAGGAAAAACAAAGTCAACACAGTTCATTTAACTTGTTTCTAAGGTACTTCACATCTGTAAACAGCCTTTCTCATTACCTTACCTGATTAGTTAGACTTCACCAAAAGGAGCAAAGCATGGGCGGATTATCGCCTGTGAAAGGTAAGATGACAGGTACGACAGTTTTCCTCGTGTTCTAGAGGAAATTGTTATAATGATGGCATCATCTATTTTAATGATTGCTATGGCCAAGAAAAAAAATAACATACCTGTTTTCCCGAAGGTACCATGAGCTGCAGAAGTCTTTAGTTTCACATCTGTTATCCAGGCTATTTTCAGCCTTGAACTAACAAGCAGTTTGGAGACTGTTATAATATTTGGAATGTAGTCACCTTTTGACATTTTATATTTTCAGGAGACCCAATTCCCAACCACCATTCCCCCATAGCTTCTTTTCATCATGGATTCCAGTTAGCTGGAGAGTAGTGCATGCTAAGTGACCTAAAGATTAAATTCCATTTTCCCAAGACATCTCTTTTAACGTCAAGAAAGACATATTCTGCAATCAACAGTATAATAAAATAGACATTCTAATGATTCAAATAGGTTAAGAGGTTGTGTTTTGTCTCTTTTTTTTTTTTTTTGTTCTCTTTTTAAGTGGGAACAAAAAGGAAGAAGAAGGAAGTCACATTAGACACAGTTGAAAATAATTTATAAAAGAAGTGGGACTAGGTCAACATGCTACCAGTTTAAAAACTTTTGTATATTTAATTAAAATCCAAAGTGATTACTATGAATACTTAAAATGCCTCACTGCTGAAAAAAATCTTTGAATAATTAATTAAGTCTTTGTTTTATATAGGTCACCATGAAGATACTACTGAAACAACGGATGGCAAGTCTGGGCACAAAAGAGCTTTAGCAAGCAAGCATATAGGGCATCCAGTTGAATTTTAATTCTAGGCAAATATTCATAATGAAAATTTTTTCTGCTTTTTGGAAAGGCAAATTTAACTGTACATTCTATAGTATATTTGGCAAACCTACACATTATAATTAAAAAGTATAAAATATAAAAAAGGATAGCCTGAGAACTTATTTCCCCCACCCCATTTTTTCTCTCTTTCTCTCTAATACGTTACATCCATCCCAACAGAAGTTACCTCTCACTCTCTTCCCAGTCCCTCCCCTACCTTCCTCCTCCAATTCCCTTCAGGAAAGGGCAGGCCTCCTAGGGTTATCAACAAAACATGGCATATCAAGTTGCACTAAGACTAGGCACCTCCCCTAGTATTAAGGCTGGAAGGAAGAAAAGAGTCCCTCAAACAGGGAAAAGAGTCAGAGACAGCCTCTGTTTTCACTGTTAGGAGTCCTACAAGAAGAGCAAGCTTCACAACCATAACATATATAAAAAAGGCTTTTGTCAGACCCATGCAGGCTCCTTGATTGTCCCTGTGAACCCCTATAAGACCAAGTTAGTTGATTCCATTGTAGTAGTGCTGCAACCTGCGCAGCTGGAGCACGAAATCTGGCGAGGACGTCGAGGTTAAACAGCACTCTAGACACCTAGTTTCAGTTCGTCAGGGAAGCAGCTCTCTTGATTCGTACCAACATGGGTTTATATACCCCTCTAACAGCAAGAGTCAAGGAATGGTTACTCTGTATCCGTAGGCAAGCCGGACACTGTTTTCCAAACAGGAAAAACCACAAGGGAACTGATCCCCAGCACCCTCCGGAACCCAACTGCACAGTTTTCACATAAACAACTTAACTGGGACAGGACAAAAAAGGGCATGTAAAATTAAGGCAGCAAACTTACTGCTGCCAACATACTAGGTTTCTACCTTGCCCCCAAGTTCCCTCAGTTCCAGTTGTCTCTCCCAGGACTCTCTCCCTCCATCTTCTTCCCACCTGATTCTTCCTCTTCTCACCCATACTCAATCCCCAGTCCACCTGCAAGATCTATTCTGTTTCCCTTTCCCAGGGAGATTCATGCTTCCCCTCTTGGGCCCTCCTTATTACTTAGACTCTCTGTGGCTCTTATGTGGATTCTAGCATGATTATCTTTTACTTTCCATATGATATCACTTATAAATGAGTAGATGTCATTTTTGTCTTTCCAGGTCTGGGTTACCTCACTCAGGATGACTTTTTTCTAGTTCCATTCATTTGCCTGTAAATTTCCTCATGTTATTGTTTTAACAATTGAGTAATAGTCCATTGTGAAAGTGTGCCACATCAAGGATTCTCTGTTTAGATCTGTACTCCATTTTTAAACTGGATTATTTGATTTATTTATGTCTAGTTTCTTGAGTTCTTTATATATTTTGGAAATTAGCCCTCTGTTAGATGTGGAGTTGGTAAAGAGCTTTTCCCATTCGTAGGCTGTGGTTTTGTCCTGTTGATGGTATCCATTGACTTCCAGAAGCTTTTTAGTTTCATGAGGTTCTATTTATTGTCAGTCTCAGTGCCTGTCCTGTTGGTCTCCTATGCCAATTCATTAAAGGCTATTCCACACTTTCTCTTCTATCAGGTTCAGTGTAACTCATTTTATGTTGAGGTCTTTGATCCACTTGGATTTCAGTTTTGTGCAGGATGACAGACATGGATGTATTTGCATTCTTCTACATGCCAACATCCAGGTTAGTCCAGCACTATTTGTTGAAGATGTTTTCTTTTTTCCATTGTATAATTCTGTCTTCTTTATAAAAAATCAGGTGTCCATAGGTGTGTGGCTTTATATGTGGGTCTTTTATTTGATTCTATTGATCAATCTGTCTGTCTTTATGCCAATACCATGTGGTTTTTATTGCTAAATGACCAACAGGCTAAGAAAGAAATCAGGAAAACAACACCCTTTACAATAGCCACAAATTATAAAATTTCTTGGGGTAGCTCTAATCAAGCAAGTGAAAGACTTATATGACAAAACTTCCAGCCTTTGAAGAAAGAAATTGGAGAAGATACCAGAAGATGGAAAGATCTCCTATGCTCATGGATCAGTAGGATTAGCATAGCAAAAAATGGCAATCTTATCAAAAGCAATCTAGAAATTCAACACAATCCCCAACAAAATTCTTTACAGACCTTGAAAGAACAAAACTCAGCTTCACTTGGAAAAACAAAAAACTCAGGATAGCTAAAACAGTCTTGTACAATAAAAGAACTTCTAGAGTTATCTCCATCCCTGATTACAAACCCCGAGAGCTTCTTAACAGGGAAGGAATTACTGTGTGAAATGTGGACATGAGAAAGCAAAGATAGAAGCTGTCAAAGATAGGTTTTTAAAACAATATTGTCACATAAAACCTTAAAGATGCATTGCTAATACTTATGTGTATAAGTTTTCCCTTATGTATACAGTTAAACCTATCTCTGAAAAATGTTTATTTTAAACATTTATTAAAAACACCCTTACTGAAACTTGTCACTAATCAAATATCAAATTCTTTTATGACTCTGTTGATTATTTAATCTTGGAGAAAACTGCAGTATTTTATGGTGTTTTTTGAAGATAAGATGAGGTGTTTATATTGTTTTGTTCCTTGGTTCTTTTTTATTTTTATTTTTTGGCACTGAAGACAAAAGCCCAGGCCTTGGTCATTCTACACAAATAGATAATTACTTCATTGCTAAGTCCTTCCCAGCATCTAACATTTTCTTGTTGTACTTAGGAACATTCCAAGGCTTCTAGAACTCTCCAGGACAAATCTACAATTGATATCTTAAAGAAATTTTACATCTATGGCTTTAGTAATAAAATGTGTTTTGGGGACTGTTGGTCATCTGAATGGTTAATCAGTACAATAGCACTGTTTTAAGGAAACATAAGTTTACACATAATAATAAATTTTCCTTGAATCCACTCAAATCCAATGTGTACAGGGTTTTATGAATACAAGGACTACAGTTTTACATTCATGCTAGTGTCACTGAGTTCTTAACTGAGATATCTGTAGAAAAGAGAGGCCAAGGCATTACCTTATGTAATGGTATCTCTTTCAGCATCTGTTCAGAAAGGCTCATAATTATGTAGTCTCTTTTTAGTAAAGTAGATCTCATCTACTATCTCATGCTTATCTCTCAGGAAGAATTTGGAAGAATCTAAACATATTATTATTAATTTTAATGTTTTGAAAAATGTTGCATATTTCTAATATGTAAATGACACATATAGAGCTGTCCTGTACCATTACTTTTGTTTAATCCTAAATATCTAACATTTTATTTATACATGTTATTTTTAACTTTAATAAAATAAACAGCTATAATTTGATGATAATTCAGTGAAGTAATCCTTTCATCTTTTATAGTTTCTTTGAAGTAGAAGTGGAAAAAGAAACATGAAATGAAGTCATTAAGCAACCCAGGGTATAGATTTACATAACAATTTTAAACAGGAAGAAAATCATCTCTTTTTCCTCTCTTTTTCTTAATCTCCTTTTCAGACAAAGTCTTCTATAACCCAGGCTTGTTTCACAATGTAGCTCGGTATCTTCTAGAACTTCAGGTCCTCCTGTCACCACCATTAAGTGCTTATTTTACAGGCATTTGTCACTGTGAAGAATTTATGTGGCACTGGCGATTGAGCTCAGATCCATGTACTTGCTCTACAAGCCATCCATCAACTGAGCTATATCCCCAACTTTTATCTGTTTCTTCATATATATTGAGTAATGTGTTAATCAGCTCAGGCAGTTTTGACAAAATACAATGGATGGAGTGAATTAAATGGCAAATATTCACTTTTCAGTTTTGGAGGTCATTTAATTCACCATCAAGGGGCTGGTAGATTTGATGATGAAGAGTTGTACCCTGATTTATAAAAAAAAAAAAAAAAAAAAAAAAAAAAAAAAAAAAAAAAAAAAAAAAAAAAAACTCCTATCTTGTTAATTCACAACATGAGTTTCTATGTTGTTTGATCTCTGGTTAGTCCTTGAAGAGCATCTGCTCAACCATGAGAATTCCATTCTCATGACTACATCTCACCCAAGTCACTTGCATTATCAGTTGGGAGTATCTAAATGCAAGCGTGCACCAGTAAGAAAATCAAGCACTATATGCAGATCTTAGTTCAATAAGAAGAATCAGAACAGACTGACTCTAAGACAGTTTTTGTACATATTCAGGACGAGCCTGGAACAGCAGTACTGCCCAACAGTAAAGAACTCTAATAAGATTATTCATGAGAGTGTGCCAGAGAGACATGGGAGAAGACAGTCAGCAACACTGAGGCTGAACCACAGAACAGTGCTGGTGTCTCAGTCAAACCCTAACGTCAGTGCCCAAGAGTCCATACTTCAGATGCAAATAATTCTGTAACTACACAAATGAAGAGGATACGTGAATCTCCTGTTTAGAAGAATGATTTTGAAATGACTGTGCTCTTTAGGAAGTAGACTGTCCTCATCTCAGTTGAGATTTGCTTCCTGAACAGGGAGTCTACAATGGAATTGGCTTATTTAAGATTAGCGTTCATATGGAGCCACAGGAACATTTAAAAGTACCTCCCAAAAAATCAAAGTCAACAGATTCAAATATCAAATGAAAGTAACATAACAGTAACATACTTAAGATTAAGACATTTTTATATAATGAGAACCTAGTCTTGGTTTAAATTATGAACGGCAGTTATGAATGGACAATCTTTTGATCCCTAGGAAAAATAACACCAACTTAATGAATGAACTGATTTTCTACAACATTTCCTTGTTTTGTAGATTATAGTGTGCTAAATAAATACTTTCATTTTTATAATTCTTTTAGCACATAAAATAGGACATAGAATATTTGCATATACTTATTTTATAAGAAGATTGTATTTTATAGCCAGGCATATAGAGCATGCCTTTGATTCCAGCACTTGGAGGGGGCAGAGAGGCACACTGTGAGTTCAAGGCCAGCCTGGTCTACAAAATGAGTTCAACATCAGCCAGGACTACACACTGACAGCCTGTCTTCAACAAAGACAAATAAAACTTTAGTATAGAAGAAGTCAAAATGAATAGAGAAAAAATATATAGGACACTCAAGAAATTAAAATTACATTTTGATAAGGACAGAACAGAGAAACACTTGTATGTGATTCATCAATTTTGAAAGTACTACCTGGTGAAACGTATTAAAAGTTGTCCTGAGGATGATTCTGTAGCTAGAGTTTTCCTACCTGGCTCACAGTCAGGACAAATGTCTGTCACCTGCCAGTCCCTCAGCTGCTCAGACCCAACCAAGTAAACACAGAGACTTATATTGCTTACAAAATGTATGGCTGTGGCAGGCTTCTTGCTAACTGTTCTTATAGATTAAATTAATCCATTTCTATTAATCTATACCTTGCTAAGTGGCTCGTGGCTTACTGGCATCTTCACGTGCTGCTTGTCATGGTGTCGGCTGGCAGTGTCTCCCTCTGCCTTCCTGTTCCAATTCTCCTCTCTATTAGTCCTGCTTATACTTCCTCCCTGGCCACTGGCCAATCAGTGTTTTATTTATTGACCAATCAGAGCAATTTAACATACAGACCATCCCACAGCATGATTCTTTAATCTTTGGCTTATTTTTCTGAATATTTTTTTCAATAGAATTGAGTACTATTAGTAATTGTGTAGAGGAGGATTCGTTGAGTCTGGGATGGGGGAGGGAATATCTGCAAATCATGCTTTGTAAGTTGTGGATATGTATGCTTTGTTGTTCACACCAAGTTAACTTTTTCACTTATTTCTAACTTGTCTGTAAAAGTAGATTGCCAAATATCAACTGTGCTGTCAAATGTACAGTTTATTTAGTTTTCTTTAGTTCAAGTTTTACTGGATAGTAGCAGCAAATAGAATCTTGAAGTTCATTTTGAAAAGTCTTGTTTTCTTTTTAGGTGCACCGTGCTTGCATTCTTACCATTCAGTAAAGGAGGAAGTCGATCTTTTCTTCCTTACACAAAGTCACCAGAAGTAATTAATACCATAGGCAATGAACTAAGTATTCAGAAGAGTCCAAGTGTCTTGAAGAAAAGTATTGACCACCTCCCTTCCTTACTTGAAGGTACACAGAAGTGAATGCTAAACAAAGGATACTTGGAGTACTGGATGCAAGAAATGTGACTTAACAGAAATCCATAACAACAAAACATGAGCATTTTAGACAAAGCCAAGCTTGGGGGATATTGACAGTTTGAAATGACTCCAAAGGCTCTGAACAAAGCCCTAGAATGAATAAACAGCTAGGGAACAGAGACCCCACTGGGCTGGCTATTGACCAAGCAGTTTCTGGGGCATTGTGGCTACATCTCACTAGCCCTTTAGAAATGGTGTAACTTAAGTAAAATGCTGAGAAAGAACAGGGACATTTTGAGGGAGAACAAGATCTTTTTTTCTTTCTTTTTAAAGAATTGGTATGCTTACTAGCTAAAAATTCTGTGCTTTGCACAATGAAATTATGATTTTATATAGAGAAAAAGAGGGAATTTGGTTAAATGAAGACATGATGTTGTTCAGTTAGCCTTAAAATAATTTAAGTTGCCACAAAACTTTGCAATCTAAGCAGATTCATTGGTATAGTGTTTTAGAGATTGTTTTTCTTTGCTGAAAAGCAACCAAGGCCCTAAGGTCATTTGCAGTTCTCCACTCACTGGTTGCTTCTGTCACCTGTTCTGTGATGAGAATATTCCTGAACTGTCATGTTTCAACAATAGTAAAACAGCCCATTATTATAGCCTGATGTTTTGTCTTATTTAAGTATATCTTACAACTCTAAGAAACTGGAGACTAATTAGAAAACACACACACACACACACACACACACACATGAGCCCTGGTACTTGGCTATCAAATAGAGAAAATGTCAATACACTCAAAGAAAAGGTAGATTTTCCTGAAGAATTGGGAGCTGAGTTGCCATAGATCTTGCTAACAATTGTGTGGAAGGGCTAGCCACCAACCCCACATTTCCCCAGAGTGCTCTTGAGTAGGATCAGCAGGAAATATTAGTTAGAAGGATAGAGGGGGGAGATAAAGATAGAAAATACAGGATAGCCTCTAGAGGGCTTGGATCCTAATCCAAAGAGCCTTGACTGTCTCTGCCCTAGGGTATATAAGGGAATGCCAAGGGGTGGAGCAAAAGACCTCCCCCAGCACAGCCAAGTGCACACCATCCCAGACACCTGCACTCAGGCCCATGGTCCAATCATCCACTCTATGCAAACCTGGTAGGTAAAGCCCCTAGGAAAGCTGAAAATGGGCTCCCATACAAGTTCAGATTAAAGAAAAAAATGTTTTTCACAAGCAAGCCTCTTAATAAAAATATGTCTCTTGTGAGACATTTACTTTTTAATTTCCAACATTGTATTCGATTGTCATATGCAACCATCATGTTTAAAGAATTTTGCTATGTAATATATGGTAAAATTGCTAATTTTTATCATTTTACCTGGTTCAGTATATGCTGTTTTTACTTAACAGCAAGATATACAATTCATCAGAGCACCACTGTGGAGGTAGAAATAAGCAAAACAATGACTGTAATGTTAGGTACAACATACCACTGAGAAAAAGAGTCATTTCACAGTCCTACTAAGAGCTGTTATTTCTGAATTGTCTAATGCATATAGGTGGTGCCTTGAAACACACTGATATTGCAAAAGAAAAGGGGCAGTCAAATAAATGTATATGATATTTCAATATCTATGTTTGGCTCTGGAAATGTGGAAGGCTCTTTTATCAGCATTGGTTTTCATCATTTGCACAATATCAGTGATACAGTATAGTCACACACTCTCCACATATTGGACACATAACTCACAATAATAATAATAAAATAGTTAAATTAAAAGTAGTGTGGTAAAGAAAAGCAGAAGTGAGGATTGAACATATACTTGCAAGGCAGATGTGGAGAGAAGCAATTCTAAAAATGGAAATCTGAAAATGACTTCCTTTGGGAAAAGGACATAACACCTTCTGCAAAATCTAACTAATTCTCAAACTTTTTAGTCATGAGATTTCTCTTTTTAGCTGACAAATAAAAGTGAAGAATACTATTTTCAGTTCCCAACTAAAGCAGGCTGAACTTAATGAGCTTCATTCCTAGGCTAATGTGATTTTCCCCCTTTTTGCCTCTAAGAAAAACTGAAACTCTAGGTGTTATCAGATCATCAAATGAGATTTGCAAGGAACTAGATGTCTGCTAGAAAGAAAAAAAAAAATAAAAAACCTTAACTGATAAAGTGGATTCTTAGGGTAAAGCACGACTGAGCAGATGAGACATGTACATGCTGATGGCATCGTGAGTGTGGCCATTTGGTGGACATGACAGGGCCATTGCACATTTATTTACAAGAGCTGTGACCATGAACAAGAGCCCAACAAGATCCAGCCAGACAAAAATCCCAGCATCAGTCGGAGTTATGAACTTTCACCCCTTGGCCGAGGAACTATTGGCAATAGACGGTTGCTGGAGAAGTTGAACCAGATTTTTTTTTTCAGGCCTTTTACCTCTGAGAACCTACCCAAGCACACACAGGCAGAACTCAGTACTAAGTGGACTAAGTATGTTTTGAAAACAAGTACGTGAAGGTAGGGAGAAATAGTAGCAAGGGGTAGGAGAGAAATGGGGAGGAAGATCGGATCAAAACATATTATATACATGGACGAAATTTTCAGTAATAAGTTTCATGTATTTATTTTTTAAAGAATTTTTAAATAAAATTAAAAATGAAGGATAAAGGATGGGCAGCCTGAGGGAAAGGAAAGGACTTTCATCTTACTGTATTGAGAAAGGTCTCACATTTCTGATTTCTGACTTTACATGTTATTTGGTACCATATCCTTGGTCAGTTCAACTATTATTCTCTATCACAAAAGAAAAAAAGAAAAGAAAAATCAAGCAAGTGAGCAAGAGAAGGAGGGAGGGAGGGAGGGAGGGAGAGAGGAGGAGAGGGAGGGAAAGAGAGAGAGAGGGAAGGAGGAGAAAAAAGGAAGAAAGGAAGGAAGGAAGGAAGGAAGGAAGGAAGGAAGGAAGGAAGGAAGGAAGGAAGGAAGGAAGGAAGGAAGGAAGGAAAGCAAAGCCATGGTACACAGGAAAACAGTTCCCACTGTTTTGCAGCTTTCACAATGTGGAGTGTAGCCTGTTTCCCCATCTCTTGAACACACTGTGGATTTAATCAACAACATTTGACAAACTGCCACATAGCAGCTTCCAGAACCTAAGCATCAAGGTGTCTCTAGCAGCGTTTGGTTCCCTTCCTCCTGGGATGTTTCTCTAGAGGCCTCTAAGATGAAGTAGGGTTGGAGTTCATTTTGAAGGGGCTTGAGTTTTCTTAGTTGCAAACCAGCATTCATGCCAGACAATTCTCTGATGATATCTTAGATCTCCTAGACCAGGAGCTCTACATAGCATGTATGAGCCACCATGGTAGCAAAATGCTCAAAAATGAAGACTTGTGATCAGCCCCAAATTAGTACATAACAGTATGCAAGTATATCACATATGGCTGTTTGGATTTAGAAGGCATTTATCAGTATTTTTATAATCAAGCCATTCATTGACAGTTATCAGAATACCTATGATAATTTCCCCACAAATATATATTTTATTACTTGCAGACTAGCTATTCTGTTGTTTTCTGAGCAACCAAATGCTCTAGATTGACTGTAATAAAACTAATGTTAGCAGCAACTATTCAATTTCACTTGCCTGCTTTTATTTTAGAAATTACAAATAATTTTATAAATAATAGTACTGCTTTTCTTAGAAATTGCTACAATGAAACTAAGTATTTTTAGGATACAATTTTACACATTGTAACCCATGTACAAATAATGTAAACATTATCACACTGAGAATGCAGAATAGTTTCATTTCCATCAAAATATCATTTATATTACCCACTTTACTCAAAAACCTGCCCCATGAAAAATTACTAGTTTATTTTAAATCATTACAATATTTAGTTTTCATACAGAAGAAATGCAATCACACAATGGACTGTCCTTTGACACAGGGAATTGGGTAGCACCGTATTTTGTGCATCATAAACAATAAGAAGTGAGACTCTCAGGTCACATTGTAAGTATATTTTAAACTTTATAACAAACTTGCAAATTATTCTCCAACCTGAATGCATCAACTCACATTTACTCTTAAATTGCAGGAGAATTTCCTTTGCTCAGTGCAGTAGGTAGGGCTTTGGGTAGTCAATGTGGTTCATTTTAGTCCTTGTAGGTATATAATAGTAGCTAATCTAGTAGGACGCCAATGTTGAGCATATGTTCTTATGTTCATTCATCTTTAGGGTAATATTAAAGACTTTTTAACATTTCTGTGTTTTTTTTCTCCGATGAGAATTCTTGAGAGTAAAGTGATCATGAAGAACAAGATTAGGAAAGTGGGAAAACTTATTGCCAAAATGATACCAATAATTCCACATCTGATATTCACATCCTCAGAGGGTGATCTCTTACAGTGTAGTGTGATTGTTTTGTGTGACTCATAAACTATGCTGTGTCACTGGTGGATGCTGCTGGTTACATTGGGAGACACTAAAACATTAGTGAAGCCGGCGTGGGTATGTCTATGAGATTAGCTAGAGCTGAGGGGGGATACTGTTATCTTGAATGTGGATAGTACCTTTCACTATGCAGGATTCAAAGGGGGAAAGAAAGCAACCAACAAACAAGCTCCAGTCTTCTCAGGTGAATATGTATGTTGCTGATGCCATTGGCTGGGGGAACCTGCTTCTTCTGTTTTTCAATGTAGACTCACATTTTCAGTTCTCTGGGGGATCTTCTGAGGCTTCAGACTCAGATCAGGGCCACATCATTATTTTCCTTGTTTTAAGTCTACCTATGGGGGCTGAGCAGGCAGTGTGCTCTCTGGCTCCTTGGCCAGATGACCAATTGCGATTATTCAATCTCTATTCAAGCAATCCTGTCTAATAAATCCATTTTATAATCCAGGAACTTATAATTTTACTTTTTAATCATTTTTAGTGTGTGTGTGTGTGTGTGTGTGTGTGTGTGTGTGTGTGTGCGCGCGCACGTGCGCGCGCACACACACATGACTGCAATGTGTCATAAAGGCTGGAAGAGGGTATTGGATTTCTTGGAGCTGGAGTTACAGAAGGTTTTGAGCTGACCAATATGGATACTGCAAAGGAAATATGACCTCTTCAAAAACAGTATGGCTCTTACCACAAAAGTATATCTCTGGTCCCAATTCAGCCACTTATAATGTTGAGTTATAAAAAAAGATTAAAGCAGCAATTTGAGGTCTATTTTCATCAGAGATCAGTATCTATTATTTTTACAAGTAGAAGATATGAAGTATTTTAGGATATGTGGGCCACATGCTGTTTACATAGTAGATGGATAGATAGATAGATAGATAGATAGATAGATAGATGATAGATAGTATAGATAGATAGATAGATAGATAGATAGATAGATGATATAGTAGATAGATAGATAATGATAGTATAGATAGATAGATAGATAGATAGATAGATAGATAGATAGATAGACAGACATAACAGATTTTTCATTAATGTAAAAGTAGTTTGTTTTGGTTGTCTGCTTAGAAAAAAAAAAAACGGAAAACTGACTGCAGGTGGGATGTAAGTTGTAGTCAGTTTTCTGAAACCTGATTTTGTTGAAGGTTCCATGGCCACCTTAAAAAAAAAATATCATGTTTGTTCTTGTTGGTTCCAGTGTCTCAGAAGCACGAGCTGTACGCAGCTGGCTTTGGGTTTTGTTCTGTCCCTCTATATTCATCATGGTTTTGTGTCTAGAAGTTCAGGATGAGAGTGTTGGCTTTTTCTTCTATGCTTACTCATTTACCTGATTCTTCTTTTCATCTGGTTGTCTTTCATATATTCCAAAGTTCTGCTGTCATATAGTGACACAAAGATGAATGGCGGAGGGTCTTCTTGGTGAACTAACCCTCTAATCATAACACACTGTGTCACTTGTCTCTTGTTGGTTTGCTTCTTACAGGCAGGAGCCTATTTTCTAGTCTGTGCTGCATTGAAACTAGCTCTATAGCGCAAGCCAGGCTGAGCATTACAGAAATCTTCCTACCTCAGTCTTCTGGACTACAGAGTCCGGAGTGCTAGGGTTGCATGCATGAGCTGCCAAACCTGGCTTTTCACATTAGCTTCAACAAAATACTTTTGATATAGTGTCTGTATACCTCTCAATAAGCAGAAATAGTCTCTAAATTAGCAAAAATGCAAAGAACTTCCATGTTCTCTGTTCCTACTTGTGTACAGACTCTCATGTTATTAAGATCCCTTCCCAGAGGAATGAATTTGTCACTACTGAAGAACCTTAACAGGCATCTGGAAGGAATGCATTTTTTTATAGTTTACATTAGATTCACTACAAACAATTGCACATTTTTAAGTGTGACCAGTTGCACTATATGTCCACCATATTAGCATCATTCACATTAGTCATCTGTCCCAGATAATTATTTCTGCTATCTTTACCCATCTCCTTTTACCTCTCAACTCCTAGTGGGGTGATCCCTCCACTACCTCCAATGATTTGTACAATATGTTGCCTTTCAAATTGTCTTTCATGTAATAATGCACAGTAAGTTTTCTCTCTGCCTTTTCTTCATGTCTATAGAGCTTCCTTTTTTTTTTTTTCTTTTACCACCAAGCAGATTCAATTTTATGGGCACAAGACATTGTATTTACTCTTTCACTAGAGTGAGAATATTGAAAGAAACTGTTGGAAAGGGCAAGCAGTATTTTGGTGTCAGGTAAAATTCTGGCTCAGGGGGATCTCCCAGGAGTCTACAAGGATGAGCCTAGCTAAGATTACTAGTAGTAACAGATATGTAGCCTTAACTGACTATCTCCTGTGACCAGATTGGTTTTTATCTCAATTATCATCAGAGAGGCTTCATCCAGCAACTGATGGAAACACATGCAGACCCACAGCCAACATTAGGTGGAGCTTGGGGGATCCTGGAGAAGCGGTGAATAAAGGATTGTGGGAGCCAGAGGGGTCAAGAATAGCACAAGAAAATTACAGAGTCAACTAACCTGGGCTCAAAGCAACTCACAGGGACTGAACCAACAACCAGGGAGCCTGAGTGGAGCTGACCGAGGCATTCTGCATATGTGTTACAGTCATGTAGCTTAGTCCTCTTGTGGAACTCCTAACAGTAGGAACAGGGGTTGTCTCTGACTCTTTTACAGGTTTTGGGAACCCTACTCCTCATACTGGGTCACCTTGCCCAGCTTTAATACATGGGGAGATGCTTAGTCTTACTGTAACTTGATATGCCATGTTTTGTTGATACTCATGGGAGACCTGGCCTTTCCTAAACAGAAATGGAGAGGGAGTGGATTGGGGGATGAGAACAGAGTGGGTGGAGTGGGGGACTGGGAGGAGAGTAAGGAGGGGAAACTGCAACTGGGCTGTAAAATAAATAACTAAATAAATTTATTAAAATAAATAAATAAATAAAAAGAATGTCTTAGGTACTTATATGATAGAGACATTCATAACATTCTGTAAACTTCTGAGTGAAACTTTTTGTGTGGGTCTAAGTTTTCAACTCAGGTTTGGCTTGGTAAGAAGTTATCAGGCATCCTCTTTTTCCTTCATTTTTTTAGTTATTTAAAAGTTTGTTTTAGTGTTCTATTTGATCTTTCTGCTTTCTTCACAGTGTGTCTCTTTCTATACCTTTCAAGTGTATACTTTACAGATTACAATACCCATATTAACTTGACAGTATGCTAGGAATTAAATATTTCAGATCTTCTATAGAAAATGGTAGAGATCTTTTCCCTCCTAACTTCATAATATTTGTATATATAACACCCACATACATTTTTAAAAAGGCGAATTGGTTAGCCTTAAATTCCACAGGTGGGAAAGCATAGCCACCACCTCCATGTCCCTTCAGAAACTCCTCTATTTTAGGGTTATGCAGGCCCCCACACTTCTAACCACCTGGCCACATACTTAGGTTGCCATCACCCTCTCAGAGTATCTCACAGAATTCAGAATGGTTTTCTACTTACAAGTTAGCTATAAGGGATATAAACCAGGGCAAACAAATAAAAGACACACTAATAAGGCCTAAGAGAGCATGTTGATAGTTTCCCCCCATGAAATCTAGACAAGTCATCATCAGTTCCAAAGCTCCACTGTGCTTCAGCATAAAATATTATTGAAATTTTGTTATGTATGCATGCTTGATTGAATCACTAATCATATGACTAAACTCAACATTTAACAGTGTTCCGTTACCTGTGGAAAGGCCAGCTCAAGAATAATCTTTCATAACAAAATGATCTTTCTGGTATTGTTAGTCATAATTATGAAATTATCTAGGGATCTGTGATATATTCCCTATTTTGTGGCAATGAATGCCTAAGACACTTCTAATGTTCAGGAAATTATAGTAGGGATTTTGGAAGCTAACAGTAGATAAAAGGCAATGACCAGACAAATGACATATCAATATTATCCATTTTGTTTCTGCTATTAAATGCATTATAGAATTACCAGCAGGATAATAATAATGTATGTTCAACCAAGATTTTCCATTTTGTGTCTTTTTGCTTTTGATATCCTGGGGTGTTTCATTTTCTTTTGGGTACCATTTCCTTTATATATGAATACTCTCCTCCAGTGATGTAGTGTAGTACTTTCATTGGAAACTGATTATCTCAGGTTTCTTTGACCTAAAAGGTCTTTATGTTACTGTCAGTTTCTGAAAATATCTTTAACTAGGTCTAGCTTGACATTTTTTGTCAGTACTTTAACCCGCCTGCGTCAAGCCCCCTTCCCTGACCTCTGTGGTTGCTCATGAGAAATACATGAATCAAATTTCTCTTCATCTCTTTGTAGTGTGTCCAGTTCTCTATGTCTCTTCAACAATTTTTATGCTGATTTTTATGTAGTGTGATAATGAAGACACTGGGCATGAATTTTGGGAGTTTTATCCCTTATTGAGATCTTTGTGCTTCTTTTCATGGGTAGGTTTATGTCTCTCACTGCTGGAAGGAATTTTTCACTAATGTTCATACATATATTTGTCATAATTCCTTTTCTCCTATTGCCCTAGAATTTTGATTATTCAAATTTTAAATCTTTTGTAAGTACTGAAAAGATTCCTGGATCTGTGTGTATGTGTGTGTGTGTGTGTGTGTGTGTGTGTGTGTGTGTGTGTGTGTTGGGGGGCGGGGATTGATGGACATGTTGAGTCTGTTGCTAAGAGAATATGTGAGTAACATATAAAAACTTTCGGGCGGTGGTGGCGCACGCCTGTAATCCCAGCACTGGGAGGCAGAGCCAGGAGGATCTCTGTGAGTTCGAGGCCAGCCTGGGTTACCGAGTTAGTTCCAGGAAAAGGCGCAAAGCTACACAGAGAAACCCTGTCTCGAAAAACAAAAAAAAAAAACAAAAACAAACAAACAAAACTTTCTGCCTTTAGACCCATTTACCCAACCTACTCTCAATCAATAATTATAAGATGTCTTACTTAGGGTTTCTATTGCTGTGAATAAACAACATGATCACAGCAACTCTTTTTTTTTGTTTGTTTGTTTTTGTTTTTCGAGACAAGGTTTCTCAGTGTAGCTTTGTGCCTTTCCTGGAACTCACCCTGTAGCCCAGCCTGGCCTCGAACTCATAGAGATCTACCTGGCTCTGCCTCCTGAGTGCTGGGACTAAAGGCATGCACCACTGTCGCCCAGCAATCACAGCAACTCTTATAAAGGAAAGCATTTAATTGGGTGTGACTTACAATTTCAGAGGTTTAGTACAATATCATCATGGTGGGTCATGGCAACATGCAAGCACATAGTGCTGAAGAAGAAGGCCAGAGTTCTACAGCTTGATCTGCAGGCAACAGGAAGTGAACTGAGTCATTCTGAGTGTAGCTTGTGCATAGGAGACCTCAAAGCCTGCCACCACAGTGAAACAATTCCTCCAACAAAGCCACATCAACTCCAGCAAACTCATACCTCCTATCATTGCAACTCCCTTTGGGAAGCATTTTATTTCAAACCACCACATAGGACAAAGGGAAAAAAATCAACATGTTTTGCTAGGGAATACTTATATCCTATTACAGTGTCAAAACTGCAGTTTCAAAGCCATTCCAGCTCTACCTAGCTCTGTCCTGTTCATGGATTGCTATACTACCAGATTGAGACACAGGTGTTATATAGGATACTAGAATTATCATTCCCTTTAATATTCTGAATAGCAACTAGTCCCTATACATATAGTTTGGATTAAATATAGAATGTTATAGAAGCATATCACAGATGTTTCCAAACTCCTACCTTTTTTTTTTTTTAGCTTTCCTCTGCCATTTCTTTTTCCTTGAATATGCTATGCTGGCTTTTATTCTCCAGACAAAAAACATTCCATTTGTGTTGTTTTTTTTAAATAGTTTGCCAAGTGATGCCACACCTCTGAGCAAACAGCAGAAGAGAAAGAGTAAAACCTTAAATGAACAAACTCTTTGCCATTGGATTCAGAGCAGAATCTTCCCCAGAGTCCAGGCTTTGTGTGGGCTCCTGACATCTGCAGTTGTAACCAATAGCATATAATCACTTGAAGTCTGGATCATGGGGAAATTAAAATAGACAGAGGTAATTGAGTATGTTTCTACATTCTTATGAGTGCTACAAGATTCTTTTATAACACCAATTGAGCTAGAAATGGATAATTTTACCTGGATCTTTCTTTCCTCCTATTTCATTGGTGTTGCCTTATAGTCCATTTATTTAAGCCAGAAGATACAAATGGAGAGAAGGGCATAAACTCCTTGTAGAGTTCATGGTCATTGGTAGTCCAACCCTTCCAGCCTACTTTTCCTTCCTAAATCCTCAAATACCTGTTCTATACATTATATTCACAGCTATATTTAGTGAAAAATGCAGAGTAGTATAATTTATTCCCCCTCATTCAGAGCCTGAGTCTGAACTCCTTGAAAGCAGAGTAGATTTCAAGTGGCAGGCCCCATCTCTGACAACACACAACTGGGGTTGGTACAGTTTTATAAATGAAGACACTGAGTATTCAAGAGGCTAAATAACTTTCTCATAGTGAAGCTGCTACTGAGAAGTCTCCATGCTCAAGTGCTTAGGACTATCGGGTGGTAGAGCACACAGCACTGTCTTGGAAGAACCTCAGCTTGACAATGACCCAAACTGAGAAGATGAGGGGAAAATGGTATGAAAGCTCTTTGCAGCAAAGCTTGAATTATGTAAGTTATGTTGAGACCAATTTCCTTCTTCTTTCATTATTTTGTTTCACTCTGGTCCTGCTGCCAAAGTCTTCTCAAGGTCAGAGCTAGCATTTCTTTGCAGTCAGAAATGTGCTTGTAAAGTTTCCTAAAGCTCTAGGAATCTGAGGGTTTGGGGAACAAACCTTCTATTGAAAATTGCACAGTAGACTGCAGAAAAAAAAACAGACTTTATTGATAATTCTCTGGTTTTATCAAACAAATATTTTAAGTTTGAGTAAGACTGTATAAGTTTAAAGGATGATTACTGGCATTTTAGTAATGCAGGGTTTTATTTTAGCATTTTCTTTTCATGTTTCACATACAGCATAAAAACATGTCCTTTTTTACCATTAACAAAATTTATCATCTGGAATTTTGTTAAATTATATGAGATGCCTTCAAACAAATTTTATATTATGTGAAAGCCTGGAGGAAGGAAGGAAGGCCCTGTATTAATGATTAACATAAATTGTAGGGTAATTAGCTCTTGACTTAGGAGTTAGTTATATTTTTACCATAAATTTACTTTAAAAATACAAAGTTTTGTGCAATGTTTTGTGGTGTTATTTGCCTCTATAATTTTGGAGACATTACAAAGTGCATATGTTGCTAGAATAACTATTCCTTGTCATGCCTTTCTTCATATATCTACAGTCAACTTCTCTCTGTGTCTTCACCTGGTCCTCTTTATATGACCCAGTCCTGATTTGATTTGATTTTTAAAGATTTATTTTTTATGAGTGTTGGTGTATGTGGGTGTGTATGCCACATGTGTGTAGGTGCCTGCAGTAGCCAGAAGAGAGCATCAGATCTCCTCGATCAGGAGTTAAAAGCAATTGTGAGACATCAAACTTGGTTTTTAGGAAGCAAACTCCAACCACTGAGTCATATTTCCATACCTAAGTATCTATGTGTACTTACTTTTTTGCAAATATTCATTTAATAAGGGCAATAATGATACTGAGAAGATCCCACTCAAATGAGTTCACTTTATCATAACTACCTCTCTCCATACCTAGTCTCCAAATAGAGTCATAGCCTGTGTCACTGGAAACTAGAGATCTAACCTATGAATGCTGAGGGTAAAGTATGACTCAGTCCACTACAATAATTTTAGATTTTATGAATTTGTACACATACTAGTATATGTGTGTGTACCTGTGTGTATTTACTTTTGGGACAAATATTCAAATCATTTACTGCAATTAAGTTACAGATCTTAACCTTTACAATATGAGAAACAGACACTTTTCACTACTGAAAATCATATGTAGACATATGGCCAACTCTTGGATAACTATAATCATTTTAAAAAGTCAAGGATATGAGTATTTAAATGCTTATTATTACAAACTTTTGTTCCCTTTTATTTTTATTACACAAAGATCAGTAAATAATATACACATTACTACAAATTCCTAGAGATAAACCATCATTCAAAATTATTAAATTAGTTGCATAATTTGAAGAGGAACAGGTAAGAGGCCCATCATACCCTCAGAACCCTCTCATGCTCTCAATTCAGATCTCAGAGACTCAACTCACTTCTATTCCTTCACACCTTGATCTTGGGCAGATATTCCCTGCTCAGATATAGACCACCTCAGTCTGAAGAACAATTTCAGACCAAGCCAGCCAGAAAAATAGACCACACCAGCCAGAAGAACAGATAGGTGAAGTCAGGCAGAGACTCACTGCTGGACCAGAGGCTACTCCAGCTGCCAGAACTCTGGCACCCAACTCTTGCAGACACTCCCCCCACCATCTCCCGCTGGATGAGAGACAATACTGGCTGCCAGAACCACAGATAGACAGCCCACCTATGGATCTCCTCAGTGACTCACTACCAACACCATCCCCAATGCCCAATGCCCACTCCCCTCCTTATCATCTTGTCCCACCCTCCAACTCAGGTGGACCAGAGGTCATGCCAACTGCCCAGAAATCCTGGCCACGAAGACCAGAAGACCAAAGAGGAAACAGAAAACAATAACAGAACACTCACTCAACAAAGACAAACTCAGAAATCTGCACCTAGACCTGTAATCACCCAAAAACCCAGATGCCTAGATTCCAATTTAAGAATATAATGGACTGCCACTAAACAGCCAGGGCAATATGTCACCACCAGAGCCCAGCTATGCTGCAACAGCAAGCCCTGAATATTTCAACACAGCTGCAGCACAAGAAAATGACGTTAAAACCAACTTTATGAAGATGATAGAGGGCCTTGAAGAAGTGAATAAATCCCTTAAAGAAATTCAGGAAAATACAAACATTTGGAGGAAATGAATAAATCCCTCAAAGAAAGCCAAGAAAACAACAACTAACAAATAGTTGAAAAAAACTATTAAAATTGTTCAAGACTTGAAAATAAAAGTAGAAGCAATAAAGAAAACAAAATTCTGGAAATAGAATAGGTAAGTGAACAGGAACTACAGATATAAGCATCATCAAAAGAATACAAGAGATGAAAGAGAAAATCTCAGGCTTTGAAGATACAATAGAAGAAATAGATACATCTGTCAAAGAAAATGTTAATTCTAAAAAATTCCTAGCAGAAAGCATCCAAGAAATCCAGAACACTGTGAAAAACAACTAAGAATAATAGGAATATATGGAGAATAAACCTAGCTCAAAAACATTGAAAATATATTTAATGAAATCATAGAGGAAAATTTTTCTAACCTGAAGAAAGACATGCCTATAATGGTTGAAGAAGCTTACAGAACACCAAATAGAATAGATAAGAAAAGAAAGTTATAACAATAATCATAATAATATAATTATAATAAATATCATAATAATCAAACACTGAACACACAGAACAAAGAAAGAATATTAAAAGCTGCAAGGGAAAAAAGTGAAGCAATATAAAAAGGCAGATCTATTAGAATTACACCTGAGTTCTCAACGGAGACTCTAAAAGTCTAAAAGTAGGGCCCAGATAGATGTCCTACAGACTCTAAGAGACCACAGATGCCATCCCAGACTACTATACCCAGCAAAATTTTAAATCACCATTGGTGGAGAAAACAAGATATTCTACAACAAAATCAAAATTGAACAATATTTATCCACAAATCTAACCCTACAGAATGTACTAGGTGAAAACTCCAACCCAAGAAGTTTAACTACTCCCAGAAAAACACAAACAATAGATAATCTCTCAACAGCAAAATCAAAAGTAGGGAAACATACACACACACACACACACACACACACATACACACACATACTACCATCACCATCAGCAACAACATAAATAGCGGAAAGTAACAATCATTGGTCATTAATATTTCTCAAAAATCAATGGATTAAATTGCCCAATAAAAAGACACAGGCTAACAAAATGGATGTGAAACCAAGATCCATCTTTCTGCTACATACAAGAAAGACATCTGAACGTCAAAAACAGACATTACCTCATAGTACAATCTCCCTGGTTACACAGAGCTTTATACAGAGCTGTTATACAGAGCTTTAGTAATAAAAATCACATGATACTGGCATAAAAACAGATAGGATCATCAATGACATCTAATCTAAGACCCAGATGTATATGCACACATCTATAGACACCTAATTTTTAATAAAGAAGCCAGAAATATACAATGGAATAAAAGAAAGCATCTTCAACAAAAGATACTGGACTAAATGGATGATAACATGTAGAAAAATGCAAATATAGCCATATTTATTACCCTGAAAAAAACTCAAGTCCACATGGATCAAAGACCTCAACATAAAACCAGAAACAGTGAGCCTAATAGGAGAACACAGGCACTAGGATCAACAATTAATAAATGGGACCTCATGAAACTGAAAATCTTCTATAAGGCAAAGGACACAGTCAATAGGTCAAAACCTCATATGAATGGGAAAAGATATTCATCAACTCCACATTTAATTGAGGGCTAATTTTCAAAATATATAAAGAAGCTAAAAACTATACATCAAAAAAAAACAAATAATCCAACTGAAAAATAGGATACAGATCTAAACAGAATTCTCAACAGAGGAATCTTAAATGGCTGAGAAACACTTAAATATTCAGCACCCTCAGTCATCAGGAAAACACAAATCAAAATGACTTTGAGATTCCATCCTATACCTGTCAGAATGGCTAAGATCAAAAACAAAAGAGATAGCTCATGCTGGCAAGGATGTGGAGCAAGGGGAACACTCCCTCATCGCTGGTGGAAATATAAACTTACACAGCCACTCTGGGAGTCAATATGCCAATTTCTCAGAAAATTGGGAACTGATCTACCCCATGAACCAGCTATACCACTCCTAGGCATATACCCAAAAGACACTTTATCCTACCACAAGGATGCTTGCCCAACTGCATTCATAGCAGCTTTATTCATAATATCTAGAAACTGCAAATAAACTTGAAATCCCTCAACCAGAGAATGGATAAAAAAAAAAAAAATGTGGTACATTGATACAATCGAGTATTACTCAGCTGTTAAAAAAAAAAAAAACCTGACCTCATGAAATTTGTAGAGAAATTAATTGAGCTAGGAAAAAAAAAAACCATCCCAAGTGAAATAAAACAGACCCAGAAAGACAAACATAGCATGTACTCACTTATATCTCACTTATATGTAGATATTAGCTGTAAAGAAAAGGATAATAATGCTACAATCCACAGACCCAGTGAAACTAAGTAACAAGGAGGGCTCAAGGGGGGACTTGTGGATCTCCCTGAGAAAGGGAAATAAAATAGATTTCAGGGAGGACTGGGTGTGGGTGAGGATGGGAACAGGAAGGATCAGGTGGGGAGAGAGGGATGGAAGGAGAGAGTACTGACAGAGAAAAACTTGAACTGGGGGGCATTTTGGGGTGAAATAGAAACCTAGTGCAATGGAGATTCCCTGGACTCTATGAGGGTGACCCTAACAAATACTCTTAGTAGTGGGAGACATTGAGCCTGAACTGGCTATCTTCTCTAACTAGGAAAGGCTTTCCATGGAGGAACTGGGACACCAGCCCAGCTCCAAATGTCCTGCCTGCAAAATATGCTGGGTAGAGATGGTGAAGAAAATGTGGGAGTAGTCAGTCAATGATCAGTCGAGTTTGAGGCCCATGCCATGAGAGGGAGCCTATGCCTGACACTGCCTGGAGGGCCAGGAACCAGAAGCTGAATAGCCCAGAGACCTAGGATGGAACAAAAAAATAGTCAGTGAAATGATTCTCAAAAATATTCTACTATATTTATTATGAATGATATTCTGCTATACAGAGCCTAGCATCAGAGAGGCTTCAGCCAGCAACTGATAGGAGCAGATGCAGAGACCCACAGCCAAACAGTAGGTAGACATCAGAGAATCCTATGGAAGAGGGAGAAGAAGGATTATAGGAGTCAGAGGGGTCAAGGACACAAGACACAGGCCACAACCTCACCTAACCAGAGTTCATAGGGGCTCACAGAGACTGAAGCGACAATCAGTGAGTCTGTATGGGCCTGACTTAGGGCCTCTATCTATATGTTATTGTTTTGTAGCTTGGTGTTTTTGTGGGATTCCTAACTGGGAGCAGGGGCTGACACTGGGTTTTGTTGTTGTTGTTGTTGTTGTTTTGCCTGCTTTTGGAACCCCTTTTCTTTTACTGGCTTGCCTTGTCCAGCAAGGGTTTTATAAGAGGGATTATGCCTAGTCTAGTTGATATCCCTGGGTGGCCTGCTCTTTTCTGAAGGGAAACAGAAGAGGAATGGATCTAGAGGAGAGGGAAAGTGGTGGGGAGGGACTGGGAGGGAAAGAAAGGGGGAACTACAGTCAGTATATAATATAATAAGAGAAGAATAAATTAATTAACTGAAAAATCAGTTGCAGAGTTTGAACTACTCTTGAAGACCAATTCATTTTAGCACTCCTGGGCTTCAGAGTTGCTTTAGGGTCTCTAGACTATTCTATAATATTGACATGCTAGTAAACACAGCATTCCATGATTTCCCCTCAGCAAGACTATTTATTTGCTGATGTGTGTGTCTTGGTGGCAGTAAGTGTGACACTGGCCCTTTCTAGAACTGGTTCTCACATCAGTGCATATAGGCTACTTCTTTTGTTATATGGCATGTAAACAGAAGCCAGTTTTGAGGTAGTACTTTATAGGTAAATCTCATGAACGTCAAAGACTAGCAAGAGAGAGTGAAAGACATCTGCTCACTGAGAATCTTGGGAGATTTCTTCATGTCATTGATGGAAGCCATGGGGAAGGCACAGGTGGAAGGAAGCTGGGCCCCAGAAGTGCTTACTCATGAGATAGCCCCAGAAGTCCTTGCTTCTTTCTCTGGACATAGTTCATCGCTTTGTGCACCAGCCATCCAGTCATGGTGCTTCTGTGTGTGGGACAGCCCCTCCTCAGACACTCATGAACTCATGCCTTACAAGGCTCTCAATGCTCTCACCCACGTCTGTCTCAAGACATGAAGGCACACCATACTTACTTTTTATAATGAGAAGATTGAAACATTATATTAAATTCCTTTCCTTTAAAGCTCTAAAATTTAGAGCTCTGATAGGACTTGACCCGCATTTATAAAACAGACATTGGAAAGGCAATCATAAATAAGTTTTTAAACTTTTTCCCTCCGCTGTGGTATGTTTGTCTCCAGAAGCTTCAGTATTTAGAGAAGTCAGAGGAGCCCATGTCTCAGCTGTGTCCACGACCATGTGATCCCAGCATTAGCACTGTCCCCACCTAAATTACTGAGTTATTTAGGTTTCCTGTCTGACCTTTAGGCATGTGAGTTTATAACAAATAGCCTGAGAACTCAGGGGCCATGCAAATAGCACCAACTGGCCTAACTTCAGCTCCTTCCTTCCTGGAAGGAAAGGATGATGTTTTTGATTTCTTCTCTAATGCTGTAAGTTTCTGAAGGGCATGGCTTGCTAGTGTCAGGTAAAAAGGACTCAGCTGGGCAGTGGCATATGTCTCTAATCCCAGCACTTTGGAAGGCAGAGTCAGGTGGATCTCTGTGAGTTGGAGGCCAGCCTGGTCTACAGAGTGAGATCCAGTATAGGCACCAAAACTACACAGAGAAACCCTGTCTCAAAAAAAAAAAATGTCCTTGAAGTCTTTTTGGTATTTTTACTTCCTGTGAATTTAGCTTTCAAAATTGGAAAAGTGAATTTTTGACATGGTTGCATCAGTTTAGCTCTTAGTTAAAACCAGGTCTCTCAAAACTGAAAAGTAAAATTTTCAACCAGCACTGTGATGTTTATAATTTACATTATATTCTGGAGTGGTCTATTTCATTCATTTACATTTGTAATAAGTTAACTTCAGTTATGTATGACTAATTATCCTTTTAGAAAAAAATACCAGTAAACATGTTTAAACTTGTCTGCAATATCATTTTTCAAATGCCATTTAGATGACTTGTGGGCCCCCCTACACACACCCCAGTTTTGACTGGATCGGTCCATTGGGATGAACACGGCCATGGATAATGGTACAGAGTACATTCTACAGAAGCTACAAGGGTGAGAATATGTGAACACTCATGAATGGAAGCAGACTGACACAAAACGGTTTCAAAGTTCTAACATATCCCAAAAATAATCAAGAATAAATGAATCAACCTAACCTCATAAAACATGTATTATGTGTCTGACACGGGATTCTAGATTCAATATATTTTAAATGAATTCCGCAAGGATGACTTATTTTTTTCAACAATTCTCACAGCAGAATAGAACATCCCAAGGTTCTTTCTGTAATAAACTGTACCTTTCAAGCATTTAAACAGTGCATGCAGCACAGTCATTGTATTTCTGAGTTAGTGAGAAATATATATGCTAACTCCAATGTTTTCCTCTTTTACATTTTTCTCTTTCACTTTAATCAGTGATTTTCAGGATTGCCTTATGATAATCATCTTTCAGCAACACTAGTTTTCCAATCACCATCCATTTTCCTGTCATTCTGACCTGTACTCCCACATGTTGCTACCTGTATAAGGTTTATATTTTGACAGAATTCTATGGGAAAAAATCCAGTGGATAATCTATCTATCTCCTTTAGCCAGGCTCTGTACTTTCACCATCATACACCAGTACTTTTGATTTGGGAAACTTTTCTCCCTCTCTAGTCTTATAGATTTGCCTTGGAAACTGAGCTATAATGAGACAGGCAGCCAAGTAAAGACTTTGAGGAAGAATTCTTGTGGTCCAAGTAGTACCTTGGATGTTGTAGCTCTCAAAGGGTATATACAGTGCTCCGAATGTGCTGGTGTCATTCTGCTGTGCCCTGTGCTGATTGTCTTGTTCAAAGGTTCATCTCATTAAAGCTTTAGCCCCGACACATCATCTTACTCTGTTATTACCTCCACACACATGAGGGTCATTTCAGGGCTTTGTTTCTGTATTGTCACTGAACAAGACGCTACCAGCACAACTAAGCAACGGTGACTGACTAAAGCCTGAGGACCATGATAGTGGGAAATGGGTCAGAGTAAGAAAAAGCCTTGGGTTGAAAGAAAGCACTTCTTAATGATGCTGACATGGGCCCAGAGGCTCTGGCAAAGAACAGACGTGTGACCTTCATGATTCACTAGGCATGCTGGCACCTGTCTTGACATATTCTGAATTGATGCCCTCGAGAAGTATGAACCCTAAACCTCAGTGCAGCAGTATCAGGAAATGGAAGGCTCCACCTTGGGTGACCATTTCTTTGTAGTTTTACTGGTTAAATGACATTCAACATAATTGTTAACTTGGTAAATGTAATTTTACTTATTGCTTTGTATTGTTCTCTTACAATTCTCCAGAGTTTTACTATTCCACTATTCCTGCACAGACTGACCTTTGTTTTTCTCCCTAATGGTGTGTGTGTGTGTGTGTGTGTGTGTGTGTGTGTGTGTGTGTGTGTTAGAGAGAGACAGAGAAAGAAAAAAGCTGGTTTGCAATGAAATGAGATCTGCAGAGAAAAGAAACTTCTTTACAGTCTTCACAACACTCCCTGTTAGCTCTTCAGTTTAATTCAAGGTGACTGCTTTTTGTGTTACATTTCTTATCTTAACATTCTGTTTCAGGAGCTGCCAGAACACTCATTTTATTTTCAATATGTATGCAAAAATCCCCAAAGCTTCTGTAGGACCATTGAGGCTTACTAATTAGATTCATTAAACAGTACTCAAAAGCAAAAAGAAATTTGTCCCTTATTGTTTTTTTTTTCCCAAGATTCCCTTTCTGAAGGGATTCACACACAGTGCAGTGCTCCCTCCCAGACCCTGGATTAGGCACAAACCACACCCAAACACCTATTTTTACAGAGAGATCCTTTATTAAGCTGGGAAATAGTAAAGTGGCTGCTTTCTGACTCAGGCAGAACACAGCAGGGAATGGCCTTGCAGGTGTGATTTTTAAGAGGCAAAAGAGGAGTTCTGTGTTAGAATGAGCTAGGATGTGGTGATATGTTTTGATTGGGCTTCCTGATTGGGGCAGCCAAAAGGGGTCTTTTGATGGCTGGACTTCAATACTTTGATAGTTGGACCTTGGTGATCAGCCTTAGGAATGAGTCTGGCATAAGAAAGGGACTACACTTTGGTGGCTAGCTTTAGGAATGTTATTAGTTTAGCAAGGAAGAGGGAATAGCAGAAGGTCAGCCATGGTTGCTGGGCTCAGGTCTACTAGAGTCCTTCCCTTTACACATTGATTTATTTTTAAAAATTGCTGTGTTTAATACCCCTTCTTGTTAAGACATTGGATCATAAAGGGTGAGTTTAAGAAATTTTCTTTCAGTGCAACTTGAGTAGTGCCAATCTTTGCCCTGCTAACATTCCATCTAATGTTCTGATATTTAGAATTTCATGTAGTAGTCCAAAATAAGATTGGCATGATGTCTAATTTTAGAGCTGTAAATATGCTAGGAAAAATAACATAGAAAAATTCCTTGGGTTTTTTTTTTTTGAGATTATTTTAAACAATAGGAAATTATCTGTATTGCTATGTAGGAGTTTAATAATTAGCATAAATGAGACTCTTTTTCTTAAATTGAACATTTCTAAGTATTAGCACATACATAAATTTAGGCAGGAACAGACACACTCATGGAACAGATGTGCAGAGCAATTTTAGCACCAGAGAAAAGTCCTTTTTCTCTCCTCTCGCTGATAAAAGTTAGCTAGTACTTAGGTCACTTTGTTCTTTGTGTTCTCTCTCTCTCTCTCTCTCTCTCTCTCTCTCTCTCTCTCTCTCTCTCTCTGTGTGTGTGTGTGTGTGTGTGTGTGTGTGTGTGTGTTTCTGGTTTTCTGTCTCTCTCTATCTATCCCTGTCTGTCTGACTGTCTCAATCTCTCTCTCTCTCCATATCTCTCTTTATATCTGTATTACTATCTCTATCTTTACCTATCATGTATCTTTCAGTACTGTCTTCTTTGACTTAGGTATTGATTCCTTTGGAACTTAGGCATCATACTGCATCCATTCATCACCTTTCTCTTTTATTGCTGAGAAGTATTCTAGTATATTTTGAATGAGAATTTATCTCTTCTCTCACTAAAGGCCATTTGTTTTCTTTCCAGTCTATAGTCGCTATGAAAAAAGTAACATTCATATTAAGTTTTGGTGGTGTGAACAGAAGCTACACAAATGCTAAAAATTCTACAAGGCCAATTAACTGATAAGAACTTCCCTGATTCTGGAGACCTGGAAGGTTTTATAGATAGTTCAGGAGGCTATCTTTAGCTTCTTCATTGAACATTCATTGCCCCCACTATTTTTAACCCAAAATGCTTATAAACTACTAGGTAAATCCTCTTTGGAATATACTAAGAGACCACAAAGTTCTCACCAACCCAAGAGGTAAAGATTTCATGAGACAACATATAAGGCATAGGCAGAGACTTGCCTGCTTTGCTGTAAGCTGCATATCCAATGTTCCAACCTATGTCTTTTGAAAGGGTTTTGATTCATGTCCCCCTTTTGTTCTGTTCCTACAAAAGTTCTTTAGACTGTAAGCATGTTGAACCATGCTCCTTAGAATACCCTGAACCTGTGTGCTCAGGCTTTGCTGTCACAAGTTTGGCTCAAGAATTAATTTTCCCTTACTGCCTTTGAGAGGAGAACTGTATATATTTTTTGTGTTTGTTTGTTTTGTTTTTTCAAACAGGGTTTCTCTGTGTAGCTTTGCACCTTTCCTGGAACTCACTTAGCCCAGGCTGGCCTCAAGCTCACAGAGATCCACCTGCCTCTGCCTCCTGAGTGCTGGGATTAAAGGCGTTTGCCACCACTGCTGGCGGGAACTGTATTTTTATATTAGGAGTGATAATGGGTCATAAGTTTCATACAAGTCTAACCTTACAGGAATGACTGAATTTCTAATTCTCAGTTTAGCATTGTAAGATTTTGGAAATTTCTACATTGTCCTAAGATGTGAAAACATGAAGAAAGAGAAAAATCAATAGCTCTTCTCAGTTCTGTCAGAAAAGTGAGGTCTAGACACAAACTGCCTCAAACTGGAAATATAGACCAATTTAAGGTGTCACAAATAAATGGAACAGAAAACCTGGAGCAGACTTCTCTGAGGTAGCTAGCAGGGAACCTTAACTGTGACTCAGCTGCTGAAACTCAGTGAAGACAATCTAAGGAAAACTTCAGAGAATCAGTCACAGGGACACCCCCACACTTCATGAATTTTACTCACTGCCATGTTATAACAGTGATTATCAGAAACCCCCCAACATGTCCTGACAGAGAGTGGGTTAGAAGTACGATAGGGAAGTCTGTACTTACCTAGGTTTATTCTCAAGGAGAAGCCAATTAGCCATAGCTGTACCTGCTAAAATATAATCAGAGGCTAAATGCCCTCGGGGAAGATGACTCTATTCCCCCATAGCTGCCACATGTCGCAAATGGGGATGTGAACATTGACAGGCAGTGGGGATATTTATAGTCCAAGAACATTAAAAACAGCTCTTTCTCTATCCTATAACTTTACTTCTGTATCACATTCCTGAGCTTTTGCCCTGTTTCTCTCACTCTTTAGGCCATGTTCTCCTTTCAACAAAGAATTTACAGGCCTACCATGAAGCAAAGAAACATAGTTTGAAGAAATTTAACAAGTCATCAAAGTTATCTCTGCAAATGGGAAGAACATTGGAATTATCCACCCAGAATTTTATAACAATCTGTGGTTTACATCCCATGAACTGTAGTGAACAATATCCAATAACAAATGGAATGTAGGAATAAAAGACAGAATGCTAAAAGGGTGAATAGTAAATGGTAGAGATAAAATGATGCCACAAAGAAGAAAGTGCCTTTGATTGACTCCCTAGTAAAGTGGACACACAAGATATATCATTGTGCTGGCTAATTTTATAACAGCTTGACACAAGCTAGAGTCATTTGAAATGAGGAAACCCCAATTGAGAAAATGCCTCCACAAGACTGGGCTGCAGGTAAGACTGTATGCCATTTTCTTAATTAATGATTGATATGGGAGGGCCCAGCCCTTTGTGGGTGATGTACCCCTGTACAGGTGGCTCTGGGTTTTATAAAAAAAGGCAGGCAGTGTAAGCCATAGGAACAAGCCAGTAAGCAGCACTCCCTCATAGTGTCTGTGTCAATTCCTTCCTCCAGATTCATGCTCTGTTTGAATTCCTGATCTGACTTTCTTCAGTGAGAAACTGTGAAATAGAATCATGGGCAAAATAAACCATTTCCTCCCCAAGTTGCTGGTGGTTATGGTGTTTCATCACAACAATAGTAACCCAAATTAAGATAATCATCTTAGTAAATACAAAAATGAAAAGCAACCAGAAAAGTGACTAGAAAAATCACAATAAAATATCCTAGATCTGTAAGATGCTAATAATCATATGCATAGAAACATTAAAGGACATGGGAAGAAGGGATATTGGAAGCAAATATGGTAACTACCTAAAAATTAATGTCAGACGTCAAACTAAAACTCCCAAATGCTCAGAGAACATCAAGAAGAAACAAACAGAAAAATGTTCATCTACAAAATTCTTACAAAACAACAAAAGGAAATGTCTGTATCCTTGAGTCATGCAACAATTCTATAAACATATCTCAACTCACATGCATAATGAAGGACTTGATACTCAGGTAATAAGACCAAGTTTTACAAAAATAAAAATAAGAACATAAAGATGCCAATCAAAATGTGAGCAAATGATTTCAACAGCAACTTTCAAAAAAGTTGTATATATGGCAGGGATGCCTATACTGCATCATAACTGAGTAATGAAATTCAAATTAAATCCACAAGGCCAAGATAACATAGACGCCTATCATTGCACCTGTAATGTGAAACATGGACAGCAACAAATGCTGGCTTATGGGGAAATGGCTGGGAAAAAATACTCCCAGGAAAGCACAGCAGTTCCACCACTCAGGAAAATAGTTTCCAAAATCCTCATATTTAATATCTTTCTCATTTGTTTGCATGCTTTGTGGGAAATTGAGTGTAATTGCTATCTTCATTCCTGTCTGGGTTTGTTTTTTTTCAAAGTTTTGTTTATTTATGTTAATATGATGTATATGACTTGGTGTAGTATTGTTCTTTTATTTCTTTCTATTTTTTTTTTTTTTAAATTTAGGGGTCTAAGAACCTGCTGCTAGATAGGTCATGGCTTTAGGGGAGAAACTAATAATATTATTCTACTAAAGGGACATAGCATTAAAATAACCCCTAGTGGCTTACTACTATATCCCTAAGTCAGTAAATCACTCAGCTCTTATCAGAGAAGCTTCTCCTTGAAGTGGATGACAATTTACATAGAGACATGTTAACTGGTCAACATACAGAGAATAAGAAATTGTGGAATGTTCAACTCTGAAAGTTATATACATATCATATGTCCCATCAATGACTGAGTGTTCTTCCTAGAAGAGGGAAAAGAAAGATTTCAAAAAATTCAAAGGTGGTAGATAACTTCCGGGAATAACATGGCAGTAGCACGTAGGAACTTTCAACAACAGACCTGTGTAAGCTCAAGCCAGACAAAACCTAAGCATTGAGGGGAAGATGAGCCTAAGAAGTTATATTAGGATGTGTATGGTTGTATAGTTTTATGATCTTATAATATGAATGGTTCACAGCACTTCTCAAATCAGAAAAGTTTTGTTATGCATCAATTTTAGGGGATTCCAGACAATGTTTCTTTATTGCAGGGAAAGAGGAATCAACATTATCTATCATTATGAGACTACAAAGATAACAAGCTTTTAGTGTTATTCGATACTTCCATGAGACCTGGTTTCTGTAAGTATTTTTCTGCCATATGTTTCTGACTGAGCGTTTATATTAGTTTACATTTAGATTCACCAGGCATCCCCCTACAAGTTTCATCATGATATTTGATCTACTTAGTGTTTATTCTGTTGATTGTGTGTTCTGATTTTTAGTTGTTCATTTTATTGATTACTTTACTAGTTCATATGCCAATCTTTTCATTCATTTCAAGAAGTCTCGTTATTGAATGCACCTTGTGACCAATAGCTGCACAGTAATCTGTTCTTGACCTCCTCTTCATGACAGGCCACAGTGCTGGTTCTCCTTTTCCTTGGAAATATCTAAAGATTTACCTGTTTCCTCTGTATATTAACTATTTTTGTGTTGTGTCCAGAACACTTTGGAGCAGAAATTCTTTATCTCAACTGCCTGTTAAAATCATTTGGGAGAATGTTTTACCTGATACTTGCATTTATTTGGCTTCAAAATTCTATTATGCTTTAACTGGGCTGTAGTTTCAAGATCAATTCTGCTTTGAAAGCTACCATTTTCCTTATGTGGACCCATCCTGATGAAGTGCATCCTTGACACTTGTTGGTACTTTGAAGATTTTCACCATAAGTCAGTCATCAAAGCTTTGATTACTTAGCATTTTCTATAACAAGGTCTACAGTCTTTCCTCTCTATTCTACATAATCTCTACAATTCCAATGCCTTTCATAGCTATAAATGACAGATTTTAATATCTCCAAAATTTGTATCATCTTTTAGACAAATCCCTCAACCTGAGCAGTACCATTAACTCCACTTCGCAGGACTGACATGGGGAAAGCTTCAACCTCCAGGACAAGCAGAAATGGGGATAAAAATAATAATAGTGCACACCTATGTTTCACCGAATGTCCATTCCCCAGACCTCTGATCACAAAGAGAGGTTTCCATGACAGCATCTTTTGAACTGCTGCCCCTTCATACTGCTCTTAGTACAAGAAGGATGCATGGACATAGAATGGGGTAGAAAGAAAGGAGCTGATACTGTGGTCATCATTAAAGTTTTGATTGTAATCCTTATTTGAAAGTGACCTTTGCCATTTCCTAAGTCTCTGAACTGTTGTTTTATGCAATCTATTGAGCATTTCAGTGGTAATAACTGGAAGTAACAGGATATTGATCCATCTTTACCACAGAAGAATCCTGTTTCACTACCTCTTGAAAATACATATCCATTTTTTTCCTTTTCTTCAGAATTGTGAAGTGTAAGTCTGAACTGGGGCTTTAAGTAGAGACAGCGATTATGTCTCTATTATTGTTATTCATGTAGAGTCAAATTGAATTCAATGTTGTCTGTGATCTTTTCTTATATTATATTTTATGTTCTTGCTAAATGAAATGAAGGCTTACCAGGACTACAAGCAGCTACAAACAAAAACCTAACCTGTCACATCTTGAATTTCAAACATCTTATTTTATGTCATCAAGCATAGTTATTCTTGACTCCCAAACAGACCAAATCTCACATGCAGTGTAAAAGACCCAACAGGGTGTTTCTCTGATTATGAAAGCAATGCCAATTCTGTTATTATCTAAGCACAAATATCATTCTTTGTTGGGGAATTATTTGAGTCTGATTTTACCATCCTTCCTTTTTCTCTGGATCTTCTAGATGAGATGGAGTGGAGCAGTATTGCTAGTTTTAAATTGAAGGAACTGAAGGATGCTGGGATCAGTAGAGGTTTATTAGGGAGACAGCATATGGGAATTGCTATGCAGCAGATGTGTGTACATATATGAGGGTACATTCAGAGATCAATTCTTCAGAACATTTCTACAATTTCCTTCAAGGCGTGAAAAAGTGAATTAAAAAGCAAAAACACAAAGTCTGAATTAGTATAGCATGCCTCTAAAATAGGCAGCCCAGTTTTCTCTCCTGATATTTCAAGATGCTTTTAATTAAAAAAAAAAAAAAAAAAAAAAAAACATACTGAAAAATATTTTCCTGACCATTTTCCTCTCCGTTACAGTATGGTATCACTCATATCCACTTTCAATAGTTTTAAATTTAAACAAACTTTGGTGGGGCTTTGAGATATGGTTCAACAGTTAAAAGTGTGGACTTCTCTACGAGAAGACTCAGTTTTGTTCCAAGCACCCACACTGGTGAGTTCACAGCTGCTCCTAACGTCAATTCCAGGGTGCTCTACCACCTCTAGGCTCTGTAAGCATCTGCAATTGCACTACGCACATATCCAGAAACAAACATGTACGCAATTAAAAATAATAAAGATAAATCTAAAAAATAACCCTTTGCCTATTTGTATGCATGAGGATAAATGGACACATACAGAATGCAAGTGACATAAATATGAGGGACCATCCACATGACAGCAGTGTAGAGCTGGAAGCAGTTTTCACTGTCTTTTCTAAGTTGTTGCAATGCACACTTCCTCTTCTTTAAATACGTTGTTTTTATTATTTAATTAGGTGCATGTGTGCATACATGTTGCGTGTGAATACACTTGTATTTGCCTGCACACATGTGCATGTGCTTAAATGCAGGTTCTAGGGGATGGGAGCAGAAGCTTCTGATCACCCTGGAGCTAGAGTTATAGATATTTTTGAGCCATCCAACATGGGTATTAAGAAGAGAACTCATGTCTTCTGAAAGACAGGAAATCACTCTTAACCACAGGTCTATCTCTTCAACTCCTATATGTATATTTAAATAACACATGGAGATTTAAAACATTTTATATATATAACTATATGTATATATATATATATATATAATTAAGGGTCATCACACACATATACACTCAAGACTCACAGTACCATTTCTTGTAATCTACCTACATATTTTGCATCTAGGTATAGTTTGTAGACTATTTGGCCAAGACTACAAGCATCTTTTTCCATCACAATGAGAAATGTGAGTGGAGGAAAAGGATGTCCTTGTCATTTTACTGAGAAAACTCCAGGAATGCTGCTCACCACCTATTATGCAATGAACAGCCTTTCTAACAATGCATAATAAAATGCAACACATGCCTAGCTGACAGATGATTCTCTACCCATACAAAATCTTCCAATTTATCTTTATAATATCCTAGGATTATTATTCTAAGCTCATTATAGTAGAATTGAATTCACTTCAGTCTAAAATTCTTACTTGACTGGTTTGTTTACTTTGGGGTCAAATTACTATTCTGTAGTTAATTTGGGCTTCTTATTTTTATTTTCTATTGTGTCCAGATTGTGAAATACCTATTTTTTGTTTGCAATTTGATTCACAGGCAAGTTCCTATAAAGTCATAGTTATTACAATCTTATTGGCTTCAAAGGAATGCTGAAAACCTGACAAGAAATAGGAGTCTGTTTCCCTAAGGAGAAATGTGTACCATCACGCCAGGAAAATCCTGTATGCAGTGCAGGGTTCACGGGCTGTATGTCACTAGATGAACCATAGCAAATTGGGGCTGGATTGATTTTTTTGTGGAATGCAAATTGTAAGATTGGAGTTAGAACAACTACTGAAGAATTTGTTCACCCAGTGCACAATTTCCATTTAAATGTGTTTTATAACCTGTACTTTACAGAAAAGAATTGAAATGAGGATCAGATTTGAAAAGGAAAATTAATTTATTGGACTTGATATCTTTTCTTGTTTTGAAGCTGCCTCTTTTTTTGAATATGTCTCTTTGGAGTTTAAAATAAAATATCACAGGCAGACTGCTGGTCTAACGGCTCACACCTGTAATTCCCAGCACAGAAAAACTGATATAGGAGGGTCACTGCAGGTTAAGGTTAGCCTGGGCTACAGAGTGAGTCTCTCTCCCAATACATTAAGTTAATGATTAATAAATAAATCTCACATTTATTTCCCAAAATATAAATTACTTCACAACCCAAGTCAAAACCAAATGTCTGACATTTAATATTCTACAAATTGAAAAATTATATTTCTTTGTGAACATAGTCTTGCTCTATAGGAGGTAGGAATCTAAATGTACAGTTAGGGTTTAATAAATTCTAGAGACTTTTCATATCAATATGTACAATTATAGCTTATTTTCAAACTGTAATTATGTTATGGCCCAAGAGACTGCTGCCTGGCATGCAACAAAATCAACACTATGGTGCTGTACTGTTGCAGAAGGCTAGGCTTATTGCCTAGCCAATTGGCAAGGAAGTCAGGAGCTGGGAGCTCACCTCTGCAGCCCTTCATTACTGTCTTGGCAATTTAAAGAGGATAAGGGGGAGACTTTGTGTATTGGATGGCTTCCCTTTGCACAGGTGGCAGATTTCCAAGTATGGCAGGTTAGCGTGAGGGAGATATTATGATCTATATGGGGCAATTTGAGCTTCTGACATCTTCAACTATCAGAGCTGGCTGCTCCTAACCACAGTAATATACCACCTCCAACAAGGCCATACTCTACAGTCCTTCACAAACAACTCTACAAACTGGGGACCAAATATTCATACATATGAGCACACTAGTGCAATTTAAATTCAATCTATCACAGCTACAAAAATGCATGAATCATCTGGTTATTTCCTGAAAGACAATTTACTGATTTTATCATTTAGGGATTATTTTCAAGCTATAGCCAATTTAAAATATGTCATAATTTAATCATGTGTTAATGACAGTATGAGTACACTATTACATCCCATATTTTAACATCCATACTCTTACTTATGTATATTTACCAAATCCCCACCCCTCTGTTTTAAGTAAAACTTCATTCAGTATCATCCACACTTAAGATTTTACAGTTATTTCTGTGTATTTATGCAATAAATTCAAAACATAGAGTCAATACAATAAATCACATGTGTACTATTAGTCCAGCCTCCCCAAATTAGCAAACAGGTAAGGACTGATTTCAGAGACATATCTTTTTTTTTTTTTTTTTAACTTTACTAGGACTCAGGACTGGAGAGATGGCTCAGCACTTTAAAGCACATCCTGTTCTTCCAGAAAAGCTAAAATTGTTTCGTGGAACCTATATCAAGTTGCTCACAACAGTCTGTAACTCCAGCTCCAGGAGATACCATACCCCCTTCTGGCTTCTGAGGGAAACCATAAGCTATGCACCAACGTCTCCAGTGGACAGAGTAACCAGATTACATAAATAAAACCCACATATATGAAATTAGTAGAGTGAGATTGAAAAGACCATTTGTTAGGCACTTTTAAAAAAAATACTTAATGATTCAGTTAAAGCACTGTTTATTTCATTGTTGCTTGTTTTTTAAGAAAATTTATTTATTTATTTATTTATTTATTTATTTTACATATTGGCAACAGTCCTCCCCCAGTCCCCGTCCCCCCCCCACGCCTCCTTTCCTCCCAGTTTCCCCTCCACCTTTCCCTGTTCCCACCTCCCAATCCACTCTCCCTTCATTTCTGTTCAGAAAACGGCAGGTCTCCCATGAGTATCAACAAAATGTGGCATATCAGGTTGCAGTAAGACTAAACACCTCTCCATGTATTAAGGCTGAACAAGGTGACCCAGTATGAGGAGTAGCATCCCCAAAGCCAGTAAAACAGAGACAACCTCTGCTCCTACTGTTAGGAGTCCTACTAGAAAACCAAGTTACATAACTGTAACTTATATGCAGAGTGTCTAGGTCAGTCCCATGTTGGTTCCCTCGTTATCAATAAGCCCAGATTAGTTGATTCTGTGAGTTTCCTTATGGTGACCTTGACCCCTCTTACTCCTACAATCTTTTCTGCCCACCTCTTCTGAAGGATTCCCTGAGCTCCTTCTAATGTTTGGCTGTGGGTCTGTATCTGTTTCCTTCAGTTGCTAGATGAAGCCTCTCTGATGACAATTGAGCTAGGCACCAAACTGGTCACATGAGATGGCCAATTCAGGCTATATATCCACTATTGCTAGGAGTCTTAGCTAAAGTCATCCTTGTAGATTCCTGGGAGATTCCCTTATGTCAGGATTTTACCTGACACCAAAATGCCCCCCTCCATTTCCAGTAGTCTCTTTCAGTACTCTCCCCTCCCGTAATCCCTCCCCCAACCTGATCAGTCCTGATCCCATCCCCACCCACCTTCAGTCCACTTAGGAAATCTCTTCTAGTTCCCCTTCCCAGGGAGATGCAAGTGTCTCCCCATGAACTCTCCTTGTTAATTAGTCTCTCTCAGTCTATGGATAGTAGCATAGTATCCTTTATTTCATGGCTATATGTCCACTTATGCATAAGTACATACCATGTGTGCCTTTTTGGGTCTGGCTTATCTCACTCAAGATGATTTTTTTTCTAGTTCCATCCATTTGCCTTCAGATTTCCTGGTGTCTTTTTTTTTTTTTTTTTTTTTGAGGAGGAAATGTTTTTTATTATTATTACTATTTTATTTTATTTTACAATACTATTCAGTTCTACATAACAGCCACAGATTACCTTGTTCTCCCCCTTCCTAACCCCCTCCCCTTCTCCCCAGCTCACCCCCCATTCCCACCTCCTCCAGGGCAAAGCCTCCCCCAAGGACTGAGATCGACCTGATAGACTCAGTCCAGGCAGGTCCAGTCCCCTCCTTCCAGATTGAGTCAAGCGTCCCTGCATAAGTCCCAGGTTCAAACAGCTAACTCATGCAATGAGCCCAGGACCCAGTCCCACTGCCTAGATGCCTCCCAAACAGATCAAGCCAATCAACTGTCTCACCTGTTCAGAGGGCCTGATCCAGTTGGGGGCCCCTCAGCCTTTGGTTCATAGTTCATGTGTTTCCATTCATTTGGTTATTTGTCCCTGTGCTTTATCCAACCTTACCTGGAGTCCTTAGATCTGACCTGGACTCTAGTAAAGCAGAAGTCTCCTCAAATTGTAGACCAGGATATGAAGCCATCAGGGGTAGGAAGAGTAGGAAGTGGGGGTAGTGATACAATCTGGGGTTTGGGGGTTGGCTTAAATGGATTTTGTGGGTGGTGGCAGTGTTTTATATGGGGTTCCTAGGACCACTCTGGCTTCTGGCAAAGCTGCCCAGGTTGTGGTCTCTAGCGTGGAGCCTGTGTGTGTGTGTTCTCTGTTTATTGGTAAGGATTTAAAGAGTATTGCCTGGTGGTGAGTGGTGTCTTACCTGGGGTTCTTAGATCCTGCTGGCCTCTGGTAAAGCAACCAGATTTGGCCCTGGTGTGCAGCCCAGGGGAAGGGGTCTAAAGCACTGTTTGTACTTCCAATTTGCCAAGCATGACTTTACTGACTAATTGGAATAGTCAATTAGTCATTGCCCTTATCAACCTCCCAACTACCATACAGGCTTTTGTAAAATCCTGCTGGTTTGTTCCCCACCTGGTGGTTTTAGGCTTCAAAATAAACATGGAAACATGACCTTACATCAAAACCTTTCTGGTTCTAGCCTGGCTTTGGCCCAATTGTGATATCTCCTCTCTTCCATTTTCCTTGGTGTCAGACTGTTTATTCTAGAAAGATTCCAGCAACATTTTTGGAGGATCCCTAGCTGATCTCCTTCACCAAGGCCCAAGGGGGACCAAAGCTCCAGGGTCTCTCAGTCCACCAAAAGTATCTGAACCAAGAAATGAATACTGTCAGTGGGATTCTGGGCAACCCTTCCAGTGGCCAAGGAGATGGTGAGACCCAGAACCAGACTCCGGGAAGAGGGGAGATGAGACTATGCTGAAAAGGCTACAGACCCCTATGGCACTGGCAAGAAGAGCTGAGGAGGGCTTGATCACTTTACAGGAGATTGCATTGAGTGTGATGGAATATCAAGGCGGCACTGGTCTCCAGTGAAAAGCATTGAAGAGGTACTGAGACACTCTTATCAGTCTCCAGAGATATAGACAGACCAGGAATTTAACATGAAAATGTATGAGTTCTGAATGAGTGATTAATAAGTCTGTGCATGCTAACAATGGCCCCACAATTTGAAGAGTAAAAAGGACCTAGTGTTAAAGGATGATTCTGGGTATAGGTGGGAAAGATAATCCTTGTCTTAACAAAAGTTCTGCCACAGTGGTGTTCAGTAAATATTTACTAAATTAATGACAACATCCTATTCATCTAATAATCACACACACACACACACACACACACACACACACACACTCACTCACACACACATACACACGCAATACAGATCCAATAGACAAAGAGTTATAAGTAAGTCACTGGAGATAAAACATAATGAAGCTGCCTTAAGTTATAAAATAATAGAATTTGTTCTTCACAATCTGGGCTTTGAACTGAGTGTGAGGGAATATGAGGTATGAGGTCAGAAGTGATTTCTGTTGTTATATAGACAGGACTGTTACTCTATTAGCTACAGATAATGCCGTGCTAAGCAAGACACCAGCTTCTGTCTATTAAGATGGCTTGAGGAACAAATACACAAACAAAATGTGTTCATCTTCATGTCTGGGTCTGTCTTCACAACTCCCATTGCACTTTCTTACTACGTAGGCACAGTCTGCCTTCTAAATAGTCACCTGTCTATAGCCATAGATTATGAACACTCTGATCTCTCACAGAGAAGCTTCTTTTTCTCAGGGAACAGAGGTTACTGCAGAAACTCAAAGAATGTGTGGAGAATAAGTGATGATAGCATGCTCATCCCTAAAGGAAATGTCTCTATTATTTATCAATCCCTCCAACCCTCAAGTATTAGGAAACATCACAGAAGGGAAGACAGGAGTATTTCAAGACGCAGTTCTTGGGAGGGCTGTTGTGCAGAATTGTCCTCAGACATGCCAGAGTGTTGCACTCATGAACTCAGAGCAACTGTGTTTGCCTGCACAAGACTTGAAGAAAACCAAACTAGTCCAAAAGCCAGCATACATGGAGGAGGGGCTCATGAGGCCTAGCCTGTGGCTGAGGAGAGCTTTTTGCAGTTAATAGTTGTTGGAACTTTCTTCAGGAATATTACACTGCTCCATTGGAAGTCCCTGTGCCCATGAACATACAGGCAGTGCTAATGGAATGTACATACATATATACATACATACATATGCACACAAATATGAGTGTGTATGCATATATATATATGCAAATAGGGCTCCATGTGTATGGAAAAATTCTTAAATGTTAATTTAAAGTATTTAGAATCTTTGTACTAAGATCTTTGGTTTTCTTTAGGTAATTTGTATCAAAATCCCCCAGTCTTAGATCACTTAATATAAAACAGTATAAGCATGTGTACATACACACACGTGTTCTCTCTCTCTCTCTCTCTCTCTCTCTCTCTCTCTCTCTCTCTCCTCTCTCTCTCTCCCTCCCTCCTACTAACATATAGACTCTAGCACAAAGTACATATTTTATAAATAGTAGGTTCTTAAAGAATATGAGACAGTAAGAAAAAGCATTATAAACATTTTATTTTGTTTCCTTAGAAGAAATATGTGTTGGGGCACTCTGGTCAAGAGAACACCTTTGTCTCACGTTAGAATCTGTCATGGATTGTTTATTATCTAATACCTCCCTAATTTGAAAGGTATGTAAATCCCAGTCCTGAGGGATAGGCTGAGTTAAAGGCTTTGGTAACAAGCATAGCACCTCAGTGTTTGTCCCTGCACAGCCATGTAGACTGTCCCAGAAAAATCACTTCTGAGTGATGAGAGGAGTTAGCTCATTAGTCATCATTAAACTTTCTGTTGAGTGGATGTGCTGGTTGGGCATACTTCTGCTGAGCTGAATGGACCTCACCTATAGGCATAGAACCCTGGACTACATCAGCCTTACCATGCAATAATGAATTGAATACAGAGATGGGAAAAGCAAAGCCATGTTAGAGCAGTTGAGGACATTATTACGTGATAAAATCTTCACACACCAGAGATGAAGAACATCATGTGCACTCTAGGTGTTTCTGGGTCTTCAAGAAGCATAGAGCTTTAGCCTCTGTCTTTCAGCTTTTGAACCCTTTAACCATTTCCTCCACAGTTCTTGGGAGCCTTTTGATTGCAATCCATAGGAACACATTTTCACTTTACCTCCACACATGGATATCTCAGCACAACATTGTCATCTACAAAGTACACACTTGAGAATCACATAACAGAGTTACAAAAGAAAAAAAATGGAAAAAAATCCCCATAATGTTTTAAGTAAGTTTACAATTTGGGGTTGTATCTAATTGATAGTTATCCTGTGACTCAGCAGTTGTTTACACATCACAAGTTGGACATACCTAGAACAAAAAAGGAAACATTTGTGTCTACTTTATAAGTAGTCCTAAAGAAAGTTTATGGCACAATCTTGTCACCACACATTTAAACAGTGTCAAAGGATTATCTTTTTATTATTATTTTTTTGACCTTCCTAGCCAATGGCCACAAATACATACCATCCTCAAAACTTTGATCTAGAAATCTAAGTGTCACTGAGGGTCCTTATGACAAAGGTTTCAGGATGTGGCCATCCTAGAAGCTAAAACAATGCAAGAAGAATTGACTTTCCTAATAAGTGAGTCCAGTGTGCCTGACCCAAATATGATTCTGGAGAAGAAAAGACCAAAAGAATAGAAGGAATGCAGTCCATAGAGACAGTGAGAGATGTCATTGAAGAGACAATGAGAGAACTTAAATTTGAGAGGAAGTAATATTGATTCTGACTAAAGAAAATTTCAAGAGTATTTCAATAGAGGCAACATTTCCTGGTTTAAAGGAAGCATAAATACAATCTGTGCTTAGCAGATGAACATTTCAATGGCTTTTGACATATAGTCAAAGAGAATGAAAGCAACAACAAAGAAAGACTCTACTTGTCACATCTATGATTACTCTGAAAAGTCTGCCAGAGTCACTTCATGCCATGGAGAGGAGGGAAACACATCTATCTCTTTAGAATTAAGCCAAGGCTTGAGGAAAGGTGCATGGGAAGGAAAGCAGAAGTAAAAGACAGTGAGATCCAAAAGATGGGGCTTGTTTGTACCATGGGTAGACTGTGCACACTGGGAAGCTATCAGTACTGTGTATGGAAAACTGTCTCCAACACTTGTAGTGCTTTTGTAGAAATTAGAAAATAGTTCTCTCTGCCTCTTCTATGATCAAAACATGCATCTTCTCCCAATTCATTTATGCCTGTAACATACAACTTAATATCATGAAGACTGGATTTCACCCCTCATTCAAGAATTCCTTTGTCCGTCAAGTACTGAATCTACTCAAATTATTGTGTGTGTTTGACCAACCAGCAACCTACTATCTTCGAGCTGTGATCTATGCTTTTTTATTATTTTATAGGTCACAAGGACTTTGAAATATTTAATATAAACATAAATTTATCTTTCCCATAGAGATTTACCATTATTGCCAGAAGTATCTAGAAATAATCTGTCACCAGTGGGTTACCATACCTGACAGAATAGTTTTGTTAGTTTGGAGACTTGAACTGCTCCTGAAATTTAATTGTATGACCCGGTAATGCAGGGGTAGTATACCATGGTCTCACGTTGACCTTTGGAGGCTCATTCCACATATTAGTCAGTAGTACTTATGTACTGGAGCCTCAATAAGAATCTGGATTCTAAAGCATAGGTGATATATATCTTCTGGATATGTGGCAGGTAGTAGAGTCTGTTCATTGCTATGTATGACTACCAGGTCACACTCTCCTTGTATCTATAGGCAAGAACAACTGGAAGCCTTGCATTTGGGACTTATTGAACTTTGCTCTATAGACCCTCTGTTCCTCTCTCAGATTTTAATATGCACTTCTTAGCTGCAATGAATATTAACATAATACCTAACCTTAGGTGTGATGAACATGGATGTAATATACATTTATTAGCTCCTATAAATATTTAGCTGTGACTTTATCAGTCCTCAGCAACCCCAGCTATTTAAGTATTAGAACTTAATTTTGGTTTTGAGGACCCTTCCCAAAGTTGCAAATAATAATCAAAATAACTTTATTGTGTGCTCATTATAATTTTTAGATGTTTTTACTTAGAAATTGGCATCACTATATATTTTATTCACTCTAATCCTACTCTTTCTCACTTTACCTTAACTTGAATGCTATAAGTCTCACAGAATGCTATAAGTCTCATAGAAATACAGATGTGTTGTTTATGAAGAAGTTTAATGCTATTTTCAATAATATGTAAACCCATTAGAGATATAATGGCTCAAATACAACTAGCTAACTGCCACATATTTATATTTTTGCCTACTCAAATTCCTTTCAGGTCCCTTAATCCATCAGTAGTTAATGTGATAAATGACATAATGGTTATTTGTCAATTGGTGATAATATCTTATAGTACACATTGATATACATTCCCAATATTTAGATCCTTCAAGCAGTAATTCTTAATCTTCCTGATACTGCCACCCTTTAATAAAGTTCCTCCAACCATAAAATTATTTTCATTGTGTTGTGGATATGTTCTGTATGCTGTGAATATGTTTCTCTGGTTGGTTGATAAATAAAATGCTGATTGGCCAGTATCAAGGCAGGAAGTATAGGCAGGACAAGCAGAGAATAGAATTCTGAGAGTAGGAAGGCTGAATCAGGAGATGCTGCCAGCTGCGGCCATGAGAAACAAGATGTAAAGTACCAGTAAGCCACAAGCCAAGTGGTAACTTACAGATTAATAGAAATGGGTTAATTTAAGATATAAGAATGAGCCGGGTGGTGGTGGTGCACGCCTTTAATCCCAGCACTCGGGAGGCAGAGCCAGGCGGATCTCTGTGAGTTCGAGGCCAGCCTGGGCTACCAAGTGAGCTCCAGGAAAGGCAAAAATCTATGCAGAGAAACGCTGTCTTGAAAAAAAAAAAAAAAAAAAAAAAAAAAAAAAAAAAAGATATAAGAATGAGATAGCAAGAAGCCTGCCACAGCCATGCAGTCTATAAGGAATATAAGTCTCTGTGTGTTTACTTGGGTCTGAGTGGCTGTGGGTCCTGGCAGGACTGGAGAAATTTCCCGCTACATCGTGGCTACTTCATAATTGTAATTTTGCTACTGTTATAAATCATAATGTAAATACCTGTGTTTTCTGACGGTCATAGGTGACATCTGTGAAAGGGTCATGCAACCCCTAAAGGGACCACAGCCTGCAGGTTGAGAGCCACTGCCTTAGAGGTAGATATTCTTATAAAACAAGCTACCCACAGAAAGCATTTATGGCTTCTACATCTGGCAGCTCATCCTTTTGAAGGATGTCCCCAAGATCAGTGTTTTGGTCACCCAGATTTTCTATTTGCCCTGTCTTGAAGCTAGGACAATCCCTTCATAAAAGCATAACAACTGAAGTAAGTCAAGAGCCTACTACAAGAAAAAGGCACTTTAGAAGAAATGTACATGGTATTTCATCTAAGCTTCATGACAACACAATCAGATAGATTTTTAGGCATAAATCATTGATAGAGGGATTCTAGCCAGGGTGATTTGGCTCAAGAACATAATCGCTATACTTTGCATTTTCAAATTGAATTAAGTAGCCTGTGGAATTTTGGCTGTTCTAACTTAGTTCCATGTTGTAGAAGTTCTATTTTTCTTCAGGGAATGTGCAAGGCATGGTATTCAATTGCCTCCTCGGCTCTCATTTCTGTGTTGTTTTTCTTTTCTATATATTCTGCATCCTCCCAATTCCCCTGCCTCAAGTGCCACCTGCTCTTCTGAAAATGCAATGTGGCATTTGCCATTTATATTGCTATGCTCAGCAGTGTCCTGGAAAACAAATATAAAATGACAGCTCCAATCCACACTATCTCTGGGTTTCACACTTATACTTCCTTTTGCAAATCTGGGGGAAATTCAGAATTCCGGTGAGAAAAGTTGTTGATGGAAAACGTTACTTCCATTTTCTGGCCTTTAGAAGAAACTTGGAGAACCTATCGTTATAATGACCAGATAATTCCAAAAGCAAAATTAAGCAAGCATACATTCCCCAGAGAGAAAGGGGAGTATTATTATGCCTACTCTATCATCATTATCTTCACCAAATAGTATTTGTTGAGCTTCCAGGAGCACAACGCAGGGAGCTGGTTAACTTGGCATCTTTTCTACCTCCCAGGAGCTTATAGTTTAAATAGAAACAGAGCATCAAAGACAAACATATACAAGGTCAGGCTGAGACCAACACTAACACATTAACATATTCATTAAAATAGAATAGAGCTCATTACGATTCAACAACAATGGGAGCAGCAAGATGTAATATAAAAATGTGCTAAACTAGGAGTCAAAAGACTGCTGCATGCTGAGGGAATGGCTTTGGGGAAAGCACCTCACCATCCCCATGGTTAAAATGCCTGTGGAAATTTGAAGGAGGCAGTTGAGAAAGGTGAACCAAACACACAGTCTAGAGGCAGGAAACCATACAGTTTCTGGAAATATGATTGGGTGATCCATGATCTTTGGATCAATTCACCATTTTTGGTAAACTAGAAGACTTTTAAAGTTCCTTCAAGAATTGAAAATCCAGGCCTTGGAAGACACCTAAGTAATTAAAGAACAGGCAAGCGAGAGGTCTTGAGGTCAGTTCCCCTCATCTGAGTGTTGAATGGGCTCTGGAATGATTTTGATAATAGAAATACAAGCAATATAAGTAGATAGGTAATTGGAAGTGGGTGAACCTACCTGGGGTTAAAGGCAATTTGGGTGACTCTCAACAGTGGAGCACATTAGGATATCTGAATCATGGATCTACATTTAACTCAACTGAGTCTAGAAGCTGAAAAAGTGGACATGCCCTATAATAACATAAATTTATATGATTACTAAGATGGCAATTAATCAAGGAGGTTTCAAGGCAGTGTTAGAATGGAGAAGAGAATGTCTTGGAAGGATCAGGAAGTCTATGAAGAGGATGGAAACAGCCAGCATAACTCTCATTCTGACAGTGAAAAGTTTTTCTTACTTTGCAGCAAGTAATCGAATCCATTTTGCTCCAAATACTATAGTTCTGAGCAGTCATCTTCCTGCTGGTGTATGAAAGTTATACACAGCAAGATTCTTCCCCCACATGGCATGATCCAAAAAGTATACCAAAATCACGTTTCATGTGGACTTTTAAGAGGGCATCCTATTCTGTGACAAGAATAATCACCAAGATTCATGGGACTCTTGCTTGATATGTTCTAAACACTGAAATGGATATTTCTGAGCCACTATTTAATTTAACACTCCTGGAATAGATATTTCCACAGTTTAACAGAGTAGAAAAAAGTTCATTGAGGTAAAAAGTCATAATCTGAATTCCATCCCAAATCTGGATGTACCTGGAGCCATTCATTATATAATAAGATCTTGGAGTTAAATTCACCTTGTTCTCCTCTGTCTCTGGAGTAAAGGTTCTATTTTTGCTATTTCTTTCTTTGGGTCTCCCCAGTGATAAACAGACAAGATACAAGGATTAGAAAACATATCCTATCAAATTAACTGAAACATATCTATCTATGAATAGGTAGATATCACTGTCACTACATATATACTTGATTAAAAAGTGAGAAAAGCCACAACAATGTCAACAGGCACAGTATATGAAAAGTAAGAAAACTTCAATTAAATTCAAAGTCCTTAAGCTGGAGAAACAGCTCAGCCATTAAAAGCTAGGCTTACAACTAAAAATATAAATTTACACCCTTCTTCAGGATGACCCATTCCCAACTCAGGGTTGTAATGATGTCCTATAGATCTTACCAAATATCTGACCATTAAAGGTAATACAAATTTCCTTGGTAGGAGTTCATTAAGATGATAAAATGGTTCACAATGGGTTTTAACCATAACTATTGCTAGACATTTATAGGTCTAACAGCCATATAATCTAATTCTTATACTCCATTTACCAAACACATAAGAATATTCATTTTGCTTATGTAACTTGAATGACATATTCATGACTACCATTGACTTATTCTATTAATGCATGTTAATAATTATAATAAAGAGCAAGTCGTTTCCCCTTCTTTAACTAAAAATAGCTTTGTGATATGCACAAATATAAAGATATAAGTGTATGTATAGTAATTATCAGTCACTGCTTTGGAGTCCTTCAGCTCTTCCAGTCACTTCTGGTCTAGTTCTTACTTATCACATGAACTTGGAAACATTACTTCAGTTTTTCAAAGGGTAGCTTCCTACATCTCTCAGCCTTGCTGAAATTAAAAAACAAAAACAAAAGCAAAAACAAAACAAAACAAAAAAACAAAAACAAAACAAAAAACCCAGCAATAGCCCAGAAAGCTGAGGAAGAGCCTGCTCAGAATGCAGCAAAGCCTGTTACCCATAAACCCTCTTTCCTAATTCTGACTTCATATAACTTGTCAATGTCATTTCTATTCCAAGAGGGAAGGAAGAATGTACATTCTGAACCTTTTCTTTGTTTCATCACTAGAGCTGTCTGTCATCCTTTGTTTTCTTCATTTTTCATTTTCATCATTACTAAGCCCTAGTATTTTAATATTGAAAATAAGACATAAGTGTACCTTTCTCATCATTGTTTTGTAAAGTCTGGTGCTTTGCTTTCCATTTGGGTCATTGTTGTCTGTGGTGAGACTACCCACCACAATGTTTGTCAATTCCTAGAGAGGATAAACAAGTCACCCACAAGGGAGCTGTTTAATGCCAATCTACTAATCCCTAGCAGGCAGCTAGAACCATCTGCTTTACTAGACTCTCACACTCAGTTATCACCCACCTATCCCAATCACACATGAGCCCTGGACTAGACCCTTAGGGATAGATCGTATGCAACTGAACAATTTAAAACTTCTCAAACTTGCCAATATTTTATCACTTCCTCAGCTTACCTGGTGTCTTTGCCATTGAAATCATCATTGAGATTATTGCTTTTATTCACTAGACCCTCCATCCTCATCCACCTCTTCATTGATTTTAGGGCTTTGATGCATGACCTCTCATGATGCAGCATGGCCCCCTTATCTGTTACATACCAAACTGCCATTTCAATGACTATTGTTTCTTTATTTCTTGACTCTTAAAAGTGGGTATTTCTGACTAGCTATACCTATGTCTTCCATTTGACTATACTACCATTAAAAATAGGGACCATGCCTATGCCAACTGACTCGCTGTAAATAGGATGTGATTGAATGCACTTATTTTATATTTAAACCACACCTCTATATTTTCACTGGGGGGAAATTTCCATACTAGCATCAGTTCAAAGAATATATGCTTTGGTATTAAAAAGCCCTAATTTCTTCTCTAATGGGAATGAGCTTGATTGTTTAAATATATACATACATCCCAATTCAATATGCTGAGAGGAGGAAAAATTATTTACACTCCTTAACACTTTTAGTGTCTCCTGCTGGGCTTAAGAATTAAACTAAAGTAGGATTGGATGAGCATGGAGAGTGGTAGCTGGGATTGCAGCTCAATTAGCAGAGTGTTTGTTTAGCATGGATTAAGTCCTGGGTTCGAACCTCAGCACCACACAAACCAAGTATGACAGTGCATGCTTGCCACCCTATATGCAGGAAATGGAAAGAGGAGGTCATAGCTTCAAAGTCATTATCATCAGTATAGCAAAATAGAGGCTAGTATAGAATACCTGCAATTCGCCCGGCGGTGGTGGCACACGCCTTTAATCCCAGTACTGGGAGGCAGAGCCAGGCGGATCTCTGTGAGTTCGAGGCCAGCCTGGGCTACAGAGTGAGTTCCAGGAAAGGCGCAAAGCTACACAGAGAAACCCTGTCTTGAAAAACTAAAAAAAAAAAAAATAATAATACCTGCAATTCTTGCCTGGGGTGGGGCTGGGGGTATAACAATATGCAGAAGAGAAATATATATATGTTTTATTAGAATTTCATGTGAAAATGCTAGTCTTCACAAAAGAATGAAAACCGTAAGATGTCTCCAGAGCAGAAATTTTATGGACTTCTTAAATGAAGACATTATGACTTTGCTAAGAAAAGACTAGCCAAAGGTATGCAGCCTAGGAGCAGCACACCTGAGAAAGCCTCTCTGAGATAGAGTGGGAAAGCTGCTGGGAGACAGGATAATTTGGTGAGCTTGTTCCTACACAATCATCTCAGCATCATTACAGACACCACTAATAACAGTGTTCTCTTTTCCTTTACTCAGGGGAAATCTTACGGCTTTTCTTAGGTGAAAAATTGAAGGTTAAGACAGAAAGGAAGGAAGGAGGGAGGGAGGGAAGGATGGAAGAAGAAAAGAATTTCCTGCACCTTCTCTCTTTCCCAAGGGTTTCCAGTTCAAAATAATCACCAAAAACAGCACATTTGGGGATGACATACTCTAAGCCCCTTCAACATGGGAGGGAAAATATGGCTAAGAGCAAAAATCCTAACAACATTAGGATTTGATCAAATACATTAAAGAAAATCATTATGGTTAGGTGTCCTAAACTTTACAATGAAGGACATATTCAACCAGCTACTTTATTCTCTCATGGTGGTTATCTTAAAGTTTCTTTTTTCTTTTCTTTCACTAAGATGTGATAATTTTTCTACCTACAATTTTCATGTAATTAGACAACTTCTTTGGTCCACATTTGAGTGGCATCATTGGCTCCAGAAGTAGCAAACACTTGGGAAAAAGTTTTGTCTTTAGAGAGTAGCAAGCAGTTTGGTACTATCTTGAGCTAGGACAGGGTACTTTACCTCTCAGAAAGAGCATTAAAAACATTAGAGACTAAATCCAATATAATCTCTCTTCCTTATTTAGCCTGTTTTTGACCAGCTGAGAAAGTATTTAGGCATTTTTATTTTTCCCAAACTAATTCCCTTTTTGATGTAAAGTCCCTTCCTCTATTTTTTCTTTTTTTGTACAACCTGTGCTCACAAAATAATATGTTCAAAATATGAATCTGTCATTGAGCACAGTTCTTCTACGAAACTCATGTAGGCAAGCACTTTTGTTTCTAAGGAACCGAAATGTCTCTGAAGAAGGCAGATGATTAGAACTTCCCACACACACTTGAACACAATTTAATAAAATGGTAAGATTCTTTTAATACAAAACTCTAGTATAGGAAAAATTGTAAGAGCTTTTGAAGTGTATTGAAAAGATCATGGAGTGTACTGTCTAGTACTCTTTGTGAGTTATGTTTCTATTTCTTTGTCTTTGGGCTATTTTTCTGCTTTGTTCATTTCAGGAAAACAAATTATCAGGTAGAAATTGGTTCATCATAATGTGAATTGAGTTCATTGGGATTCACTTTGGCTGTTACTCCATGGAGATAAAGGTTTTTGGGTTTTCATCTAATCAATAAATTTATAAATATTTCTGATGGACAACTATGGTCATACTTCCTTTAAATTTTTCTTTTGATAATCTAAAGGAGTATGTGATTCATTCCTTCATTGGTGAATTTAATATCATTTTAACATGTAATCATTTAAAATGATATTTTATAAATACTTTATTTCTAAAATATTTTATTATTTAATGTGTATAGGCATTTTGCCTGCATGAATGTCTGTTTGCCACATGCATTATGTGCTTGTGGAATTTCAGAATAGAGCATCAGATCCTCTGGAAATGGAGTTATAATCAGTTATGAGCTGCCATGTGGGTGCTGGGAACCAAACCCAGAACCTCTGTAAAAGTAATAAACATTCTTAACCATTGAACCATCTCTCCAAACCATGAATACTAGTATTAGTATTTAATACTAGTATTATATTATAAAAGTTAATAAAATCTCCAGTGAGTAGCATGGACAAAATATCAAATCATGTGACTCTCAGTCTATCAAATCAGTTAATTGAATAAAGGCACAATTCTCCAAGGGTTCAACAGAAAAGTTTCTTTAGTAATAGATAGTGAATATTTTATTTATTTTCCCCATTCTTCTTTGAGGACCTAATCATTTCCTCCTTGTTTTGTTTGTGACTCTGGATCATAGCCCACCCCTGCCTGCTGTAGCCTCTTCTTCTTGTTTGACACACTTACCTTGCATTGAGATGATCCAACCCAAGACAGAAAACACATCCCATGGAAGGTGTTTTTTTGTTTTGTTTTGTTTTTTTGTTTTTTGCTTTTTGGTTTTTGGTTTTTGGTTTTATTTTTGGTTTTTCAAGACAGGGTTTCTCTGTGTAGCTTTGCGCCTTTCCTGGAACTCACTTGGTAGCCCAGGCTGGCCTCAAACTCACAGAGATCTGCCTGGCTCTGCCTCCCGAGTACTGGGATTAAAGGCGTGCACCACCACCACCGCCTGGCTGGAAGGTGTTCTTGTTGTTTTTTTGTTTTTAGATTCAGCAACTTACATACATTCGCTGATAAATCAACAATAGTTAAATAAATTCCTATGGTGCGTTAGCTTTGAGACATGAATGGCAACATTTATGTTCGCTTTCAGACTTACTTTAGCTCTCATTATATTCTACCCAGTCATTCCTGAGTAGCAACTATATTAATTAGTGATTTATGAAGTGGAACATCATTTGTTCAATGAAATTCCAAGTCAGTTTTAAATAACTTCAAAACAGTGTTGACTGATGGCCATGACACTGACCAATAACTCTGTCCTTGACTAGTTATATAGGTGATGAGTTAGACAAATATTTCTGGGAAGAATAAACTATACTTGCATAAAATATTTTAACTAGGCTAATTGAGAAGGACTGGAGTAATTGCTGAGAATTTAAAAATGTATGAGCTAAAAGGAAAATGTAATAGTTGTTTTGGAAAGGAGATTGTAACTAAGAAATATTATATTCAGGTTGCAATGGCAGTAGATATTTGATGATACCTGATACTTTATATACACTCTCTTCTCACTACCTATAGATTTTAGTAAAGTTCATTATGTGGATATCTGCACATATTTAAAAATGTTTCATTGAGCTTGAGAGATGTATCTGTTAGAAAATGTGCTAGCTGCCAAGTCTGAGTTCTTGAGGTCACTTCCTGGGTCGCACACTATGGGAGAAGAGAACTGACATTCAAGATGTTCTCTAACTTTCCCAAATGTGTGTGTACACACGAGATGCCAACTCATTGTTGGAATGGAATCAAGTTCATACCAATCACCATGCCAGGATAATTTGTGCACAAAAAAAATTAACAGCAATGCCCCCCCACCCCCCGCCACAAATGTTGCATGTCCCCAGTCATGTGCAAATCCTAGTCTCTAACTATTAACTATGCCTACATAGTTGGGAACAAATATGGGTAAAAACCAGGAAACCAGAAAGAGAACCATACAAATGGGAAAAACATGAGGTTCTGAGGGAAAATGTAGTAAAATAATAAAACAAAGAAACCCCATCCAATGACTGAGGGAACTGGATGCTGAGATCTACAGCTAGGCCCCAGATGAAGCTTCAAGAGTCCAATTGGCGAGAAAGAGGAGGGTTTATATGAGCAAGAATTGTTGATAAAGCACAGGGACAAACAGCCAAAGGAATGGAAACACATGAACTATGAACCAATGGCTGAGGGGCCCCCAACTGGATTAGGCCCTCTGAATAGGTGACCTGTACAGTTGATTGGCTTGATGTGTTTGGGAGGCATCCAGGCCATGGGACAGGGTCCTGTGCTCAGTGAATGAGTTGGCTGTTTGAAACTGGGGCTTATGCAGGGACTCTTGGCTCAGCCTGGGAGGAGGGGACTGGACCTGCCTGGACTGAGTCTACCAGGTTGATCTCAATCCTCAGGGGAGTCTTTGCCCTGGAGGAGGTGGGAATGGAGGGTACAGTGAGAAAGAGGGGCAAAGAGATGAGTGGAGAGTTAGAAAATGGGAGGAATGAGCCAAAATGAAACACATACACACACACACACACACACACACACACACACACACACACACACACTATTATATAAATATATGTATTTATACATATAACCTGGGAAATCTACTTCTTTGTTAGAGAATTTAATATTTTTAAGGACATTAACCTAAGTATATTTTTTATTCTTTGCTCATGTAATACATCATGACTTCAGTTTCCCCTCCTTCTGCCCATCCCAGTCTCCTAACCTCTCCTTCCCCGCACTCAGATCCACTGTCTCCCATTTCCCTTCAGAAAAGAAGAAAACCTCCCAGGGATGCCAATTGAAGACAACATAACAAAGTACAGTAACATTAGGCACAAACCCTCATATCATGGCTGGGCGAGGCAACCCAGTAGGAATAACGGTCCAAAAAGCAGGTGAAAGAGTCACAGAGCCTGCTACTTTAATATCTCAAAAAATGTTTTTAGAGAGAAGATAGCAACAGGAATAAGAAATATACAAAAGAGAAGCAACAACAAAGGAAATCCAAAGAATGCTTACTTTCTGAATGAAAAACTGAGACAAAAACAAACAAACAAACAAAAAACCTCAAAATGGATAATTAGGTAAAAGGAGTCCTTTTTGTGGTTAATAAATAAATTAATTGGACACATGAGTTGTATCCATTACATCAGAGAGGGTTAATTTACTGCAAATCCTGTTGTCTCTGTGCCTTCTCTAGTAATGATCCAACAGAACATACAGTAGAATTTTAGAGTGTTAGCAAATTAGAAGAGTTGAAAATTCAAAACATGTTGTAGGAATCAGCAGTCTGCATTGCAAAAAAAAAGTTGATTAAATAATAGATCTTTTGTATGAAGAAAAGATCCAAGGTAATGAGATAGCTATCTCTAAAAATTTGAAGTCCATGATGAATAAAAATTGATTACTTTTATACAATGATATGCTTAGAGTTAATTATGAAGCATGTGTATTAAATATAAACATCAAATTTCTAAGAATAAACATCTACCACTGCAATAAGCATACCTGAAAGTTACTAATTTTCTTTGCATCAAGGAGACTCAAATATAGATGGGACCAACATAAACATGGACATCTCAAATATATATGGGACCAGCATAAACATGGACATCACAAATATAGATGGGACCAGCATAAACACGGACAGCAACGATACATTTAAGGTAACTTCTAACCACACAGTCTGCATTCCTCAGCTATGACTGTGTTGCAATCTGGCAGAATTTCAGAGTCCCACGCTGGGTCTGCACACATAAGAAAGGTGCAAACCCTTTTTATGACCTTGCAGTTTCTTGTAGCTACACCATAAAACAATCAATTTATGAAGTCCAAAGTTGTATTTCCACCATTTTCTTTCTTCCTTGTGCTAGCATCAAACTGGAAAATTGTTTGTCTATCACCCAGTCTGACTTTACTTACTGAAAGTCTCATGCCCCGCTATTTTCCATTGTGAATATTAAAAAAAACTTACCTAGATATAGAAAAGTGAACCTTTTCTTTATCCAAATGAAAACTTTTTTCCTTTACTTGTTATTAGTTTTCCCAGGAAGAATCACACAGAACATTGTGAAAATATTTTTTACCATATATATAATTGGGTTTCTTTCTTTGTACAAATAATAACCCAATCACAAATGTTTCTGAGCTTTGGTAACAATGGAAAATTATCAAATAACTTCTGCTTGTAAATAACACAACTGAAATTTTAAGCACTTGATACCATTTGGAATAAATTCTTGACCCTAGCTGTGTGAGAAAGCTTAATGTTGGAAACCTCTGTTTTCCAAACTCTCTTCTCTCTACCACACTACTGTTTCTCTGTCTTGTTTTCTTAATGGGTAAATTGATCCTTAAGTGAGTCAACATATTTGCAAACTTTATGTGAAGTATAATTACTTCTGAAATATATAAGATGTAAAAAATTGTGATGGTTTGAAACTAATACACACACGAGTTTTGTAGTGTTAATTCATTATAATTCAACATTATAAATGCTTAATGGTTTTGTTACATCTTTTAATTCAGGCTTCTTATTTTTTACCTCAGGGGAAATGCCTCAACACCAGCCCTGCTTCTCTATGATGTAGGCAAATCCCTTAACCTTCATAAATCTTAATTTGCTTACCTGCATCAAGGAAAGATTTGCTGGGATCCTATAGATATTTTGTAAATGTTGAATGAGTCAATAATGCAATGGTATTGAGCACAGTGCCTAGCGATTAATAGTCTTAAGATGTTTCTTAAATTTCAATTTAAGGATTTAGCAAATAGATTGGATTTTTTTTAACTTTAGATTTTTAAAATTTACAAATCCAGTTGTCACTTAAGTAGATGCAGGATAAATTGGTAGTTCCTTGACTCTTTTTCCCTGAGGTCCTGGGAGCCTGATATTTCTGCTGCTAAAGTTTCACCTAGCTGGATAAATGATGGACTCACCCCTTAGAAACACATTAGTCCCTCAGGCAGCTTATCCTGTAATAAGTTTCAGAAGCCAGAGTGCTGTCTCTTCCCCTAGCCATCATTTGTGACACCAAAAACTCTGCTGTGTCCTTTCCACTCTACTACTCAATACAGACTGGTTGGGGGAAGGCTCTGGCCCACATTAGCCTACAAAAAAAGGGATAATAAGCTACCAAGCCAATCAAAATGGCTTCAGGAAAGAAAACCACACCCTGCCTAGGGGAGGAGTGGCTGAAGGCTTGTTATTACAGGTGAGCTTTTCAAAGACTATCCAAAGTTGAATTTCAATGTTAATCATAATTGTATTATATTCCCTTGAGATGTTTTGGCCCTTTAGATATCATTAATGGGGCCATTAGCTAAAACAATAAGCATATTCTTTACCTTTTTTTGTTCCATTATTATTTTTGAGCCCTTGTAGAAATACACTTTTTTACTAAATGGCTGTATGAATTAATTGTGTAATAGTTTCTTCAAAAGCAAATATTTTGAGAAGCAGCAATGCTCTTACAAAGGAGTCCTGGTGGCTGCTTCTGTCCACAGCAGGATAAATCCTGGCAGAATTTTCTATCTAATTCAGCTACAGAAGAAAAACACGGGCCCTGTGAAGATGTCTATGAAAATTCACAGAAAGCACAACGTTCTGAAGAATCAGAGGGAATGTTTATATGATAAAAAATAATTATTAGAAAAAGGGAAACTGAGGAGGCCTGCTCTGAGAAGGGAAAGTAAGACTGGGTAATGTGTTGAAGTCTAAAATAAGAATACTGTGTTAGATGAACACATAGACAGATTCAAAACCAGGACAAAGAAAACCAAGCAAATGTAAAACATAAAAGTAAGGTCTAATAATAATAATAATAATAATAATAATAATAATAAAACAAATTAGAACACAGGATGTCTTATTTATTTAAATTGTCACCTATATGCAAATAAATAGCTTTTTTTAAATACTAGGGATAGAAAAACCAAAAAATTCTATTCCTGTAATAAACCCCCCATGTTGTAAACACGAAACACACAGATATATCTAAAAATAAGTGGAAAATTTCCAGAGTCACATTATACAGACTCTTTATTCTATCTTGTTGACAAATCTCCACGAAGCCTCTTTATCAGAGTCTGTGTTAAAATTCAGAATCTTCTCCAGCTGTAAGTGTTTTAAGCTCAGAGGAGAATGGAGCACAAATTCTCATGTCAACTTTGATCTTAAATCACCTTTGTCAAAATTTTCAGAAGTATGCACTTAGTGAGGTAGCACACTGCTCCAGATCAATCCAGTAAGCATTCTATTTTACATCTTCATTTCATGCTGAATGTTGTACTCACTGAACACATTATGCCCAAATGGAAAGGGTTGAATGATGGTTCCCTTAGCCAATGGACATAGTCTATTGTTTGAGCGTCCTTAAGACACTGTTATTACTGTATGAGATCCTTCTCTGCTTTATTACAAGTGATGAGATGAAGCTGTTGTTTTTACTAAAACCACATTTCAGTGTGAACATCTACAAGCTGTAACCTTCTCTGCCCCTGTGAGACTGAGGGTCCTGCTGCTTGGGCTCTTTGTAAAGTACAAGTAACATATACAGAGCTAAGTCACTATAGATAATGAAAAGGAGTCGAAATTTCTCCAAGTGTTTAGTAGTCAGGACAACACTCCGCTAGGTGATAGAGTGATTTCAATCTTCCTTTGTTGTGTAAAAAGATTTCTCATTGTTTTCAAGAGCTAAATAAATAACAGGAGGTACACTAATTTCAGAATCCTGGGAGAAGCAATTACTGCAAGGCTTCTAACTTCAGGAGAATTGCTTTTTGGTATAAAGGAGAAAGATGGTGGGAACAAAAAGAAGAGATATGAGTGTTGGAAAAGTAATTGAAAAAGCTATTTGTGAAGATATATTTATGTGTATGTATTAAATACACTAACAAACATATATGTGTAATTTATTACTTGACTATAGTTTCTGAAATTGTCACACAAATATTTTACTGGAATTGTTTGTAAACTTTATGATTCATATTGTTGCTCTTTTTTGTGGAAAGTTGAATGTTTTGATTTAAAAATTCACCCTCAAATCTACATTTGTAACTTATTTTTATTGAGAAAGTATGTATTTATAATATACAAGATGATATTTGAATATGTATGTACATTAGGAAATAAATAAATTGAACTAATGAACAAATATATTACCTCACATCTTCATTTATAATATGGACAAGCATGGTGGTGCATGCTTTTAATATTTAGTACTTGGGAAGCAGAGGTAGGTGGATCTCTGAGTTCAAGGCAAGCTATGGTCTACATACTGAGTTCCAGGTTGCCACAACTGCATACCAATACTCTTCCTTAAACAAACAAACAAACATACACACAAACAAACACCTTAAAATCTGCTCTACTAGCAATCTTGATGTATAAAATGTTGTATAATAGATACATTGAAATTATTCTTGCATATTAAAAATTCATATTCTTGTATATTGGAGGGCTATTGATTTTTTTTTTGAGTTAATCTTGTAGACAAACATGGTATGTACTAACTCATAGTGGATACTAGATGTAAAGCAAAGGATAACCAGACTGCAACCCACAGCTCCAGGGAGGCTAGATAATAAGGAGGACCCTAGGAAAGACACAGGGGTCACCCAGCAACGGAGGAATGGATGAGATCTACATGAGCAAACTGGGGGTCAAGGTGGGGGTAATGGAGGGCAAGGGACAGAAGAATGAGAGCTTATGGGAGTGTGAGGTTAGAGCTGGATCAGGAACAGAGTAGAAGAACAAGGAAAGAGATACCATGATAAATGAAGGCACCATAGGAATAGAGAGAGGCAGAGTACTAGGGAGGTCCCTGGAGTCCACAAAGATGACTCCACCATAGACTACTGGCAATGGTCAAGAGGGTGCCTGAGCTGACCTACTCTGGTGATCACATGGCTGAATACCCTAACTGTCATGATAGATCCCTCATCCAGTGACTGATGGAAGCAGGTACAGAGATCCACGGCCAGGCCCCAGGTAGAGCTCCAGGAGTCCAGTGGATGAGAGAGAGAGTTGGGATTCTATGAACTAGAGATATCAAGACCATGATTGTAAAATGTACAGAGACAACTAGTGGAAACACATGAACTTGAACCAATAGCTAAGGAGCCCCCATGGTACAGGACTAGACCCTCTTGGATAAGCGAGACAGTTGTTTAGCTTGAACTGTTTGGGGGCTCCCAGGCAGTGGGACCGGGACCTGTTCCTGGTGCATGAGCCAGATTTCTGGAACCTAGTGCCTATGGTAAGACACTTTGTGCAGCCTTGGTGCAGCAGGGGAGGGGCTTGGACCTGCCTCAACTGAATGTACCAGGCTCTGCTGACTCCCCATGGGAGACCTTGCCTTAGAGGAGGTGGAAATGTGGGTGGGTTGCGGGAGGAGACTGGGGTTTGGGGAGAGGGAGGACAGAGTAATCTGTGGTTGATATGTAAAATGAATAGAAAATCTCTTAATTAAAAAAGGAGGGGAAAAACCCACATATTTTCATAAGCCAGTTTTTACAATAAAGTACAAAAATGAGTAAATACTTGCAAGAATGTTCAGAATAGAAAAATGACACATACTGTTTGTGAGAATGTAAATTACAATAATACTTCTTCCTGACTGAAGTAAATAGATAAATAAATATAATTTAAACATAAAAAATCATATTCTTGAATTCACTTCTTCCCAAAATTGCTCCTCGTCACCATCACTCTACTCTCGCCTTCTCTAAGTTTGTTCATTCCACATAAAACTGAGGTCAGGCTGCTCATTACATACTTTTACCTATGGAGAATATATTCCAAGACCCTAGGGGATGTTTGCAACTGGATAATACTAAACTGTAATTGTGTTTGATAATCATACATGTCTATTGTAACAGTTCACCTAAAAACAACATACAATAAAAGGCTAACTATGATACTTAATTACTAATATAGTTGATAAAAATAGAACAATTTTGTTTTTCCATATGAAGCTGAATATTATTTCAAGGTCTGTAAAGAATTGTGTTGGGATTTTAATGGGGACTCCGTTGAACCTGTAGATGGCTTTTGGTAAGATGGCCATTTTTACCATTTTAATCCCACTGATCTGTGAGTATAGGAGATCTTTCCATCTTCTCTCCATATTTTCTCCAATTTCTCTCTTTAAAGACTTGTTGTACAGGTCTTTCACTTGGTTGGTTAGAGTTTTACCCAGTTATTTTATATTATTTGAGGCTACTGTAAAGGGTGTTGATTCCCTGATACCTTTCTCAGTCCATTTATTATTTGTAGATAGGAGGGATACTGATTTTTTTTTAGTTAATATTGAATCCAGCCACTTGATTAAAGGTATTTATCAGTTTCAGAAGTTCCCCAAGTAGACATTTTGGGGTCACTTACGTATACTATCTTATCATCTATGAATAATGATACTCTGACTTCTTCCTTCCCAATTTATATGCCCTTCATCTCCTTCAGTTGTCTTATCACTCTAGCTAGAACTTCAAGTATTATATTGAATAGAAATGGAGAGAGAGGACTGACTCTGCTCCTGGTTTTAGTGGAATTGCTTTGAGTTTCTCTCCATTTAATTTGGTGTTGGCTGTATGTTTTGCTGTATATTGCTTTTGTTATGTTTAGGTATGTCCCCTGTAGCCCTGAGCTTTCCAAGACTTTTATCATGAATGAGTGTTGGATTTTGTCAAAGGCTTTTTCAGCATCTAATGATCATGTATATTTTTTCTTTCAGTTTGTTTATGTGGTGATTTTCATAGATCAGTGCCTAGCCCAAGCGTTGTTAGTGAGGCTTCATCCAGAAACTGATGGACACAGATGCAGGCCCACAGTCAAACATTAGGCAGAGCTTGGGGGTGAATCCTGCAGAAGAGGGGGAGAAAAGATTGTAGGAGCCACAGGGGTCAAGGACACCACAAGAAAACCCACAGAATCAACTAACCTGGGCTCACAGGGATTCACAGAGACTGATCTGACAACCAGGGAGCCTGCATGGGATTGACCTAGGCATTCTGCACATATGCTACAATTGTGTAGTCCTCCTGTGGGACACCTAATAGTGGAAGCAGGGGCTGTCTCTGACTCTTTTACTGGCTTTTGGATTCTACTCCTCATACTGGGTTGCCTTGCCCACCCTTAATACATGAGGAGGTGCTTAGTCTTACTCTAGCTTGATATGGCACATTTTGTTGCTATCCATGGAAGACATACCCGTTCCTGAACAGAAATGGAGGAGAAATGGATTGGGGGTGGGAGGGTATGGAGGGGGCTGGACTGGAAGGACTGGGAGGAGGGGAGGGAGGGGAAACTATGGCCAAGATGTAAAATAAATAAATCAATTAATTTAAAAAAAGAAAAATAGATCAATTGCAATAATATACTCAAATAAATGTTATATGACTATGGTTTCTCTTGAGCACTTAAAAATTTTTGTTATTTCCTTATTCTATCTTTACCTTTTACTCCAAAGAATTTTAGGGTTTTTTTTATGTGTGTATTTGAATTGTTATCCACCACTATGCTTATGCTTTAGGGCAGTTGGTGAATAAAATAAGGCCAAATAAAATGCAATTGGATGCAAGTATACAATGCTTTGAGAGTCAATTTGATAACCAAGACATTTCCTGAATGACTAATGGACAGGTATTATATACAGATTCATCATCCAAGAGGGACAGAGTGGAGTGCTATGAGACATATTCACATAGTTTAGAATGGTACAAACTTAAAAACAGTATTTATTTCTAAAATGGACCACAGATATTTGGGAATTGTAGGTAAGTGAAGTAATACTACAGAAAATGAAACTCAGAGGAAAGGAAGACCACTATGTTCATCTTTCTAAGTGTTTGGCTTTTTCAATTAACATTGTGTTTTCCAGATTATGCATATTGTGAATGACTTGTTTCTCTTTTAAACCTGAGTAGTATTATACGGTAGGTGTGTGTATTAATTGGTGTTTTCTTATCCATTCATTAATTGTTATACTCAAGTAAATTCTGAATATCAGCTTCTATGTATGCTGCTGCAATGAACATGGGGTACAGACATATCTTCATCATACAGATTTCATGTACATTAGCTATAGTCTCAGTAATGTGATTGATGTGTTATTGTCATATAACATGTCTATGCTTAATCTTTTGAGGGACCTCTGGATTCTTCCCCATAATTATAGGTTTCACTTAAGTCCGACAGCAAACATTAGCTGAACAGAACACACCTAACAAAGTAAATGAAGTGTAATTACATTTTGCTTGATGTACTTAATGCTGTTAGCTTTAAAGGGGTCCTGAGACTTTATAGTTTGTCTTATAAACTAGGTTATTGCTTTCCAATTATGTTCCTTCACATCTGCTAAATTTAATTGAATTGCACAACACAGAGCTTCTTGGAAAACGATGTTGACACCCTTCAACCTTGTAGCTCACTAGCAGAAGAGTTCAACAAATTCTTATCATGGTTTTCTTAGGGAACTAATCCACACTTTCCTCAGCACAGCAAAATATTAACCATCTCTTAAGGTCCATACCAATTCATTATTCCCTTAGGAAGCCATGTCTTGGTTTCTCATACTATAGACACTTCTACATACTCTTTAGCAGATGTTAGGATGATATAATTTAGCAATCTACTTAGCGCCCATTATCCCTTTATCCTCAATTTCAACTCAATCTTGAAGACTTTTCAGTTGTCTAATTGGGCAAGCAACTTTATCTGCATAATGTTTCATTTCCTTTTCTGGCTGTTCTTATCTGTTTTTCCCCCCTGAAATCTACACATTTGCATTTGTATATTGCATCAGGTCCAGCACTTACTCCAAAAAGTGTTGATTTCCTTCTCTTTTCCCTGTTTTTCCTTTTGCTTTCCATTACCTTGAATAAACAAAGATATTAATTCATATACTTCAGTGTGGCATGAATTAGCTCTTAACAGATGCCTAAAATATATTTGCAGATTGAAAGCTGACTGAGTATAAAAGAGGAATGACATTTTCTCTAGAACACCGGGTCTTTAAAAATTGAAATAGGAAAGGGCAATTATACTATTTTCATAATAGTTTCATTAAAATAGAAAAGGGGGAATAAACTGTTACATTTAATTAATATCTTTTTATCAGGAATGGAATTTTATAAAACAATGGTGCATATTCCTAATATGCCCAGCCAATCAAACATACTAAATTCATCAATGCAGCCTAATTTAAACCAAAGGTCATCGGACAGCAGTTCAGCTAGCAGTACATGTTGAAATTAAAAAGAAAAATTAAAGTAGCTTTACGATTTTTAACTTTACCTTTTTATTACATCAAATTGTCAGACACATATAAAAGCCTGAAATAAAAAGTTCTCTTGGTATTGGAAGAGGTTTGGCTTTCTCTTCCGTCGAACATCTTGTTTTTAGGAAAGAAATAATTTGCTTAAATGCTGTTAGAGAGAAGAAAGGCCCTGAGGAGACTTGCTGAAATAATGATGGATGGTCACCAAATTCTCTTTTATAGAGAGTGACAGACTACAGGGCCGGAGCTCTGCCGAACAGTGGCTGCCGTCAGGGAACAAAGCAAGCTTGCCTGAAGCAATAAAGGTTTATTTGCTATGTGAAAATGAACCAGGAAGGAGAGGAAAATCATGGCTGAGGACAAGAAGAAAATATAAAGTAAACCAAGAGATCTAATCTATATTCTTAGAAAGTGGCCACAACCCTACCATATCAGTCCCTTAGGCAACCATCATGTTAACAAACCTGGGCTTAATCTCTGTCATCACGATTTGATGCTTATACTGAGCTGATAACTAAACCATGGCTGTCACAAGCCTCCCTGCCATTTGTGTTTTGGAAATGTAACAAAACAGTAATACAACTTCAAACTAACTAAGACAAAAGTAAAAGGTTAGTCGCCAATGCTTACAATGGTTTTCTCCAGTCCAAGGGAAAACCATAACAGAAAATCCTGATTATAGAAACTTTCACTAATGACCCCATCTATATATCTATCTGATTACTTTACTTTGTGGAGATGTATTCTTCTCTAATATAATTATTCAACTATGGTGATTATTATAAAATCACTTCTTTTATTGCTCTATATGAGAATTGTCTTTGGACCTCCCATAGATATTAAAATCTGAAGATACAATTCCTGATGAAAATGGAAGAAATTTGTATGTAACCTATACATATCTTCCTTCCTATACACAGTACATCATCTCTAGATTGCTTATAATACCTCTTACATATTCATTTTAAGTAACTACTTGCTAGGCTACATTGTTAAAAGAGTAATGAAACAAAGACACATCTACAATGTATTTGGAACTGACACATTTGTGTTGGAATGTTTTTAGTTTGTGGGTCACTAAATCAAATTCAATTGCCAACTAAACCACTGCTATGAATGACAGACTGTGCCTACTCTGTTAGGTAAGTTTTCAATGTGCTCCGCATATCAAAAGTTCAATTTGTATCATTCTTTCTACTGTGCTTGAAGTTTGCCCTTGGGTTTCATCTTATACTACTCATACACTATACATGAGTTCCCCACATCAACCAGAACCCTGTGAAACACAAAGTCCAACACCTCTTAAAGACAGCTATTTATTTTAAAATAATTCATAGAAATGTCTATGATAAAGGTCTCATGAACTTCCACATGTCCGGTCCTGTAGACAAACCAGGTTGCTGAGAAAATCAGCAATTTTTCCATTAGTGCCAGTCAAGGAAATTAAAAACATGGAAGTTTGTGTTTCAGGTGAAATGTTAGATAATAGATAATATAGAACCAAACTCTTATTTCAGTCATTATAGTTTTAACAATTTCAGCTAAACACTAAATTTATTTTTAGTGACAGCACAAATTCCAGATTTTTTTTTTAAATATGTCAAAAGTTTTTCCATCTTCAAGGACTTTCGATTACTTGTTTATCAATGTTTTCTAAAACTTTAAATACTTCCACTCAAATAAAACAATAAATTGAAAGCATTTTAATGGGAAGTTGTAGCTAATGAGTCTTGACTCTAATTTAATTTACTGACTTTAGTGTTGGCTACTGAACAAAATGAAGAAAAAACTGTGTCCTCAGATAACTTTTACTTTTCATCATAATACAATGAAAAATATTACGTTTAAGTTGCAGGAATGCAAGCCAGATACTTATATGATCTCTGTTACTTATAGTTCCTAATACATGTAAACAGTAGAAGGCTAGTTGTTACATGTATTGTTTATATCACTGGCACATAAGAATAGAAAAGAAAAAAGAATTGCAATTTTCAGGGTTTTTTTTTTCTATTTATTACATACCAAATACAATACACTAGAACTAAATTTAAATCTAGACAGGAACTAAATGCTCAGCTCTAGTCATGGAAAAACATTGGATAATTCTGTTGCTACAGCCAGAGTGGCATTTCAAAGTCAGTTGGTATGTCTAGTCTTGCCTGGAACCAGAGTAGGAACATATGTCCTATTTTCCTTTTATATCTGTCACTGGCAATCTCACATGGGACTGGCAACATACACCTTGAAATCCCACTAAAAATAGGTGGAGGGGGATTAAGTTTAGGATCCGAGTTAGCCAGAAGAAAATTTTTCCTAGATCTAGGCTAAGTATCTTGGTTGCTGTCTCTTGTTCTCTAACCACGGCATATCATGTTAAAGTGTCTGACTTTAGTTCTCAAATATTGTTTGTTAATGTGCAGCAGTATCAATACTGCTTGCTAACTGCACTGAATCAGATGTAGAGGGCTATAAAGCATTTCCTCTTGGCTAGTTGTATTGTTTCGTGAGATCTATGGTATCTTTTGCTAAAAGATATCAACACTTATCCAGTTCATAAAATCATATTGTTGATGAGTAGTTCACCAAAGATGACAACAATATAGCTTGGGAGAAACAGAAAGATATAAAAGAATTTATCGCCCTTTTACCAATGGGGAGGGAGAGAGAGAGAGAGAGAGAGAGAGAGAGAGAGAGAGAGAGAGAGAGAGAGAGAGAGGTACAGTTTCCCATATAAGATTTTTTTTTGTAAAGAATATCATAGGCAGCAAAATTTGAAAATTTGATAAGTATGTACCAATGATTTTTTTTGCCTTTAGCTCATCAGTTACACTAGACTGGATTGTTTCTTGATGACCTAAAGATTCTCTTTCATCTCTTTCTGCTACGTATCCTATTCTATTACACCAAAAGGCCTGGTTTCCTGGCAATAGTTTGCCCTATGCAGAGAGGTGGTTGAAGGAGAGGGAGATGAAGAGAGGAGATGGGATGGAAATGAAAGGACCGGGGCGGGGGGGGGGGGGTAAAGGTATTTGTTCTCCCAGCTACTGTGATTTCTCCTTGGCCTGGCTGCATCTCTAAAGTGTAAGGTCATCTTTCCCCATGGCTGTATCCACATGACTCTCTTTAAGAATTTCTACAATTTATGTGCACAGTCACTCTTTCAGGGTTGCAAACAGTACCAAAGTTCACCCTGCCACATCTTTGTAAATAGTTCTTTTATTAAACTCCCTAGAGTTACCCTAATTTGAATGTGCCATCTGTTTCCCACTGGCACCCTGACTAATACATCCATGATCAGATCTCAAAAATTAGTAACACTGCATAGCTTCTATGGATTTGAATAGTCTGAAAAATGAATTGCAAGATGGTCCCTCTATTGCACAAATCACAGATAGTTCAGCAAAAATATACCAGGGTAGTCCAGCAAAAAACACTCTTCTGCTTTGATGGACTTTCTTATATTTTTGGTTTTGAGCTTGTCCTTTAATAGCTGAGCTATCCCTCCAGCCCTTGATGGACTTTCTAAAACTAAGCTGGTGGATTCCATTGGGAATCATCATTGTACCTCAGAAGCATAAATAGCTTCTTATAGTTTATCAGGGATCTGATAAGATGTGAGGATGAAGATAAGGAGAAAGGACAAATGAGTCATTAAAGTAAAAGTTTTACCAGCAGCTCCAATCCATAGGAAAGCCTTAAACTACTTATAAAAATTAAAATATCAGAAAATAGTTCCTTTTGACTGAGAAACTCTCTTTGGAATTTAAAGAAGAAATTAGTCATATTCATGCCTTTTATATCACTTATGGCTTCACCCTTCACAATTTTCTGTTACTTCTTCCTTTTTCAGAATTTAGTTTTTACCTTTCCAAACTGTCAGGACTGTGTGATACTGAGACATGTTCATTTATTTATGTTTATTTGTGTATGTGTTTATGTATTTGTATTTCTTTAATATTTTATGTTTAACCATGTCTTAAGATTTTTAATTAGAGTATTGATTGATGATTTTATATATAATACAATGTCACTGAAGGCAAGAATTTTATTTGGTTGTTTACCTACCTGTTATATCTATTTCAGTGACTTGCACAGAGTGAGCACTCTGTATTGTGGGGTAATGACTTAAAGGTAACAAGGTTATGCTGTGTATGCACAGTGTCTTAGTCAGGATTACTATTACTATGATGAAACATTATGACGAAAATCAACTTGTGGGTGGGTGTTTGGCTTATATCTTCACATCATTTTTCAGCACTGAAGGAAGTTGATTGCTCTTCATGGCTTACTCAGCCTGCTTAATTTTTTTTTTTTTTTTTTTTTTTTGGAACCAAGACCATCTTCCCAGGAGTGGCCCCATCCACAATGGGCTGGGCCCTTCCACATTAGTCACTAATTTAAAAAAAAAGTCCAACAGGCTTGCCTGTAGCCCATTCTTATGGAGATATTTTGTCATTTGAGACTCCCTCCTCTACATTGAGTCTAGCTTGTGTCTAGTTGACATAAAACTAGCTAGCACACACAGCATTAAACATACATCCCAAAGTCTTTCTCTAAATTTAAGATGGCACAACAGAAATTAAAGAACAGCCAAATTCTCTATAAAGCAACTTCTCAAACTTCCTATGATTTCTATGACCAAATACTACAATATATACTATTGTGTCTATGTGCTTGAAGGTATGAAGTGAGTGTCTATAAATGACAGGAATTAAAGAAAAGTGCTATGGTGGGAGGGTAAAAGAGGCTATAAGGAAGAGTGAATAAGGGATATAAGAATAGAGAAAGACAGATTACTAGGCATGGAAAGTTTTAAACAGAAGTAAGGCAGAGGGCAGGGAGGAAAGGGGGAAAGATTTAACCAAAACAAAGTTTATAGTTTTTTAAAGCCATATAAAAAATACTAATTTATAAGCTGACTAGATAAATATATGTTCCACATTTTTCTTATTTATTTATCCATTGATAAGCATTTAAGTTGATTCTGTCTCTTAGCTATTGTGACTAGAGCAGCAATGAATATGGATGTGCAAATGTGTTCACAGAAGATATTGTCTCTCTCTTAGTTACTGTTCTATTGCCACAAAAAGACATCATGACCAAGGCAAGTCTTACAGAAGAAAGCATTTAGTTGGTGGCTTGCTTAGCAGTTTTAGAGTGTTAGTCCAAGATCATCATGGCAGGATGCAGATAGGCATGGTGCTGGAGCAGTAGCTCAGAGCTTTACATCCTGACCCACAGGGAGTAGGCAGAGAGAGAAAGAGGAAGGGGTGGGGCTCATGTGGGATTTTGAAACCCCAGAGTTGTATACCTGCTCCAACAAGAGAACATGCCTTAATCTTTCCTAAGCAGTTCACCAACTGGGAACAAAGCATGCAGTATATGAGCCTATGGGGGGGGCAATCTTATTCAATCTACCATAGTCTCATTTTGTTATTCACTAGGAGTGGTATAGTTGGGTCACAGACGTTCTATTTCTGATTTTTGTTTGTTTGTTTGTTTGTTTGTTTTTTGTTTGTTTGTTTGTTTTTGATAAATCTCCAAACCGATTTCGAGAGTGGCAGAACTATTTGATACTACACCAAAAGCTTATAAGAGTCATTTTCATTAGTATTCTTGATGTTGTTGGTCATGCTGACTTAGATGAAATGGAATGTTTGGAAGGGGACATTGGAGGGAAGTCAGTTGGGAGAAGGGAGAGAAGGGCTCTGGATACTGATGCTGCACCAGTGAGGAGGGGCTTCGCATGGCTGAGCCTCCCAGGAAGCCTGGAGTGAAGATTTCTTGGAATCCCAGCGGCAGTGCTAGAGCACTAGAAAAGGGGAGAAGGGATGCTGGCCTTCTCGGGTGGCGCCACTGCTCTACCTGTTAGAACGTTGGGTTACCGAAGCGATTTGACTTATATTGAAGCCAGCTGCTTCCGTGAAAATATTTATTTCATTATTAGTTCTTGTTAGTTGCATGGCTCTTTAAATTTATTTTAGTTCTCTGAGAGTTCCCTACATGTTTTGATCATATTCCCTCCTCCCAGTTCCATGACATTTAATAAGCATTATAATCACTGCTTGCCCTGGTGGATACCTACCTTTTCCACTGTTTTGTTCTCATGATGTGTATCAAAACCAGGTGAGAGCTTGTTTTGTATAAATGACAGAAAGAACCAGTAAATTTTAATAATGTGCTGGAAAATTCTCTTTGGAATTTTAGAAAAGCTGAAAATTGGAAGTTTTATTAAAGTCCTGTGTTGAAGTTACATCTGACAGCCAGTGATTAAAACATGCAGAATTCCCTTTAAACTGAAACCCTGTAAAATGTATTGCAGGGCAGGTGGACTAAAAAACTATAATATAGTTTTAATTTGCCTTGCCCTGATGGCTAAAAAGTCTTTCTTGGACATCTGCATTTCTTTTGAGAATTTTCTGCTCAGTTACATGGCCTATTTTGTAATTCTGTTGTTTATTTTCAGATTTTTCAGGGTTTTATTTGTTTGTTTCTAGCTCTGTATATTCTAGACACTAATTCTCCATCAGTTGTATAGCTGGCAATGATTTTCTTCTGTTCTGTAAACTGTTTATCGACTCACTTCACAGGTCCTTTTGCTGTACAAAAGCTTTTAAGTTTCATGAGAGTTCACTTGTTGACTATGGTTTTGTTTCCTGCGCTACTGGAGTCTTACTCAGAAGGTCCTTACCTAAGGCAATAAATTGAAGTACACTTCTGGCTTTTTCACCATTGGGATATCAGGTCTCATGTTCAGGCCCTTGATCCATTTGAGTTGAGTTTTACATATGTGAAAGGCAATTTAGTGTCACTTTTCTGCACATCAAAATCCAGTGGTCCCAGCACCATTTGTAGAAGGTGCTGTTTTTTAAATTGTATAATTTCAATGAATCCCAGTATAAGTTGGGGTTACTGATCTCCTAGCCATACCTGTTACTGAGGAGCTATTGGCAGCAGACAGTTGTTGGGAAAGAAATAATCTTTTTTTTTTCTTTTTGACGATGTGGCTACTGGTAGGTTTTCTCTCACGTGCTCCAGTAGATGAGCCTATAACTGTGCATATTCAAACAACACTAACTAGACTTGGTGGGTTATTTTTAAAAGGAGGGGAAGGGCATGAAGTTGGGGAGAGCAGTTTGATAGGGATGAGGGAGTTGGAAAGGGAAATAGAGGTAAATATGATTACATTTCTTTATATAAATGCATGAGATCACAAAATTTGCTGGAAAATGGATGCACTTAGAATATATGATATTAAGTAGGCCATACAACCCGAGGAAAAAGGAAACATGTTCTTCTTCATATGTGGCATCTAGTCAATAATATACATACACATATGTAAACAATTGTACCTGTGGACACAGTGTAACATGTCTGAGAGAGAAAAATAAATGGTGACTATTAGGGGATGAGGATGGATTGAATGCAGGTAATGGACATGAGCTGTGATAGATGATATAAAATTAAGTGGCCTTCTAGTTCTAACTCTGACATGCATTTTTCATTTTTGGTGAAAGATAAGTACTTAACAGCATATTCAGTAGTGAAAGTGCATATTCCACTGTGAAGCTTCACAACCTCAGTACGGCTATTTTAACTATGTAGAAGAAGTTCACGGAGCTGCTTGGCTTTTGAATCTGTTTAAGGTAGGCATGTGATATTTTATTTGTGTGTCTTTTAATAATAAAGTTTATTTTAAAATTTAAAAAGAATACCAATTTCAATATTAGTTTTAATGAAGAATACTGCATGGTTGTATAATGCTCCTGTCAGAAAACATGGACTGTAAAATACATATCCCAGTGCCAGATTCTGAATACTTTCCCATGAGATACTTGTCCAGAAGGTTCCAGAGGCTCCCGAAACAATTCAGGCAGTTGTCATTACTCTTGGTTGCTCACTAGACTGGACAGCAAGGCAATACTGCTGAAGACATCACACACATTCTAGATGCAGGGTTGGAGTTGAGCTGGAAGCTTCTTTCCCAGTGGCTACTATTCGCAGAGCTAGAAAGTGTTATTCCGCTACCATGTTGATACTGGGCCTTCTCCTGGGTATTCTGTTGTTGTCTTTTGTCATGGGATACTGTAGCTTTGGATCGGCAGATCTGGCCTCTTCACATACTCCAGCAGGTAGTAGATAAGGTGGATTTTGAGGCAGGCTAATTCATATCTCTGTTTCTGGGCCTGTACGGTAGCAGGGTTGGTCAGCCCGTCAGCTTTCCCTCATCTTCACCACCAGGGTGAGCTCTCCAGTACTACTCCAGCTATCTCACCCAATGCCACAGGAAACAAGGAGCAGGGCCAGTTGGCTTCCTCTCATGTCCGTTCTGCAGTCAGGCTCTTCCTACAAGTAAAGCTGTATGGACTAAGGGGTATACTGTGTGACTCACTGGGCCACGCTACAGCTTCTACGCTGAGTTTTTTCTTTTCTTTTCTTTTTTTTTTTTTTTTTTTTTTGGTTTGGTTGTGTTTTTTGGCTATAATTCTTAATTTTGTTTTGTTTCTTTTTAATTTTATTTTATAATTTAATTTAATTTTACACATCAGCCATGGATTCCCTTGTCCCCCCCTCCACCTTCCCCCTAGCCCACCCCCCATTCCCATCTCCTCCAGGGCAAAGACTCCCCTGGGGATTGAGTTCAACCTGGTAGATTCAGTCCAGGCAGGTCCAGTCCCCTCCTTCCAGGCTGAGCCAAGTGTCCCTATATTTGTTTTGTTTCTTGGTGGGGAGCAGGGAGTCACAAAGCAGAGGTGAGGAGATGGGGAGGTGAGTGGGATCAGGATGCATGATGTGAAATACACAATGAATCAATAAAACGTTAAATATCTATGTATGTGTACATATATACATACATACACACACACACACATATATGAACAGAATAAGTGAAAAAAAGTGTTATTCAGACTGCTCAGGGAGAAAAGCTATTAATGGTATCTACCAGTTGTGGACCTTGTATTTAATATCATATAGATCTAACTGGCAAGATATGCCCACTGGTGGCATGACTGTTCAGAGAGGTAACCAATCAATTTTTGTTTGGATTTGAGATCCATGTCATAGAAGGAGATCCATGCCTGGTACTGATAACATGGTAGACGTCCACTGCTGAAGTTTTGCTAAGTGGGTTGTAGTCAAGCTACCGTCTGTCTCAGCATTTGTGCTCACGGACTAGTGCTGCTCTTATTCTTGGTTGAAGATATATACGCATGCAGTGAGCATGGTTAAGGAGAGATTTATAACTGGTCAATGTGCTGTGAATCTAAGTGATTTTAGAGTGTTCAGTCCTACATGGTACATCTATACCAGCTCCTTCACAGCTCCTGGAACATTACTGTGTTGGTCATTTTTCTGTTTATTTTATAAAATACCATGACAAGAGCAACTTAAGGAAGAAAGAATTATTCTGGCTCACAGTTCCAAGTGTACCATAGTGGGTAAGGCATGGCATGGGGAGTCAGCTTGACAGCAGGAGGTTGAAGAGGTAGTTGATAACATTGTATCAACAATCAAGAAGCAGTGATTTGTGAATGCTAGTGCTCAGCTTTTCTTTCTTTCTTTCTTTCTTTCTTTCTTTCTTTCTTTCTTTCTTTCTTTCTTTCTTTATTTCTTTTTTTCTTTCTTTCTTTTTGAATTCACTCCATCATTTCAGACCCTGGAATAGTTCCCTACAATTATGTGGGGGTGTGTGTGTCTTTTTTCTTCAATTAATCCAATCTTCGTAATGCAGTACAGACATACCAAGAGCTTGCTTCTTTACTGATTCTCGATACTGTTAAATTGGCAGTCTTAGCACAATCCCATCCAAGTGATAACAGGTCTGGTTTGAATAGAAATAAAACGCCAAAGTCCACCCTCAGCAACACACTTCCTCCCACAAGACCACATCTCCTAATCACTGTATAATAGCACTACTTCCTGATGGCCAAGCATTTAATCAAATATATGAGTCAAGCCCAGTGTCCCTTCATATTACCTACCTCTCCAGAACCATGTCTGCTTGCATGCTGCCATGCTTTTTGCTATGATGACAATGGACTACCTCTGAAATTGTAAGCCAGCCCCAATTAAATGTTTTTCTTTATAAGAGTTGTCAAGGTTATGTGTCTCTATGAAGGAATAGAATATTGACTAAAACAATAACACAACTAATCAATTAAAATGATAATCTTCCATCCTTTTTTTTCCTCATAGGCTATTAGTCATCTCATAATGAAAAAATTCATTCAGTCCAGCTTCAAAAGTCCTAATAGTCTTTAATAATCCCAATGTTATTTAAGAGTTAAAGCCTCAACTCAGACTTAAGGCAGTCATTTCATTATAAACCCTTATAAAATGAAATATAAGGTATATATTTATAATATATAATTGCACAGAAATTCATTCAACAGAGAATTTGAAGCACAGCAAAAATTTGATCAGATTGCCGGGTGATGGTGGCTCACACCTTTAATCCCAGCATTTGGGAGGCAGAGGCAGGCAGATCTCCGTGAGTTTGAGGCCAGCCTGGGCTACCAAGTGAGTTCCAGGAAAAGGCACAAAGATACACAGGGAAACCCTGTCTCTAAAAACAAAAAAACAAACAAACAAAAAAAAAAACAAAAAAAAAGGAAATTGATCAGATCAAAGTAGAACTACCTCTTTTTTTTTTTTTGCTTTTACAGAGATAGAAATATAATTTTTACAGAAAGAGAAAGAATGGAAATATTAATCTCTCTCTTTTGTCTAATTTGTTTATAAACATTTCTCAATCTTTTGTTGAGTATAGATACTAAGTGAGTAGGACTGGCGTATTGTTAAAATGTCTACCCTGAAACACCAGAAGTAGATTGGCTACCAAATCCTCTTATTCTAAAACATGTAAAAGGATTCCAGCGTCCCTGTTCATCAGTCAATAGTTCTGCACCTATATATCTGGACCCACATGTTGATTCAGTAGAGCATGGTGAATTTCATTACTCAGCTGTAGTAGACATTGCTGTCCCCCCATCTACATGATGAAAATTGCTAACTCAGGATAAATAAGAAACACCCTTGTTTTCACAATGATGGCAGAAAAATTGGCAAATTTTAAGGGTTAGTAAGTCTCCTTGAGTTTTGTGATGCTATTTGGGTTATTTCTAAGTTGTAGGGTATTCTTTCCCAGCATTCCAGAAAAAGACCTGGTGTGTCATCCATTTAAAAGATGCTAATGAAAACAACAGTTTTGCAAAAGAGATACTTGTCAATGTCTCATGATTTATTTTTCCTGTTGTATTCAAAAACTCTAAAAATTATCTGGGGCTTTAATCTGAACCCTGGCTTGCCCAGCAGAACAAACAATTTCTGATCTCTGATATGTGTCAGTCATAGCAAATTACACACGTAACCCAGAAATTTCAAGATCAAACAAATAAACAGATCAGCAGTGTCACTGGCAAGATTCTACCTGTCACAGATGTGTGATGGACTATGTACAGAGGAGGGAGCCGATGTAACTGATGGGATTTGACTAAGATCCTGCCAAGATTCATTTGTCACTTTTCTGTGAATGAACTGTGAATTCATTTTTAGAATTTATTGAAGCCTACATCGTGGTTCATCGTTACTCCCATACTCTTGGGAAAAGGAAGCCATACTGAGTCATTCAAATTTCTAGAAAATATATAAAAGTAAAAAGAAAAATCTGACAATTTCTGAGAGTGCAATTTGCATGAGTCAAATTTTTTACATTGAAAATCCCAGGAAGCAACGTTATTTCACACATTTAGTCTATATTTTGCTAGCTTTGTATTTTGAGTCTTTGCACATTAAAATGTACTCTTCAATGACAGTGTTCATATCTGTAGAAAGGAAGGGAAGATCCTCTAGTACCAGTAATTTGATGTTCCATAATTTAAATAAGTCATTTTTACATTTACAGAAAACTTGTAAAGCTGGTAGATGGCAACACACAGTTCCTGTTTACTGTAGCCTCAGTTTCTCCTTTTAAAGCTTATATTTGTATGGAGTATTTATTAAATTAGAGAAGCAATATGTATATAGCAGTACGTAATTAATTTTGATAACCAGTTTTACTTAGTGTCCTCATTTCAGGATCTTCCCCAGAGGCCACACTGTCATCAGTAAGCACATTTCTTTAGGCATTTTCCATGTGGCAGATTCTCAGAATCTTCAGATTTTGATGACCCTAATCATTCTGTGGAGAGCAGGTCAAATATTTTTTATAATATGACTTTATTGGTATTTGATGATTTTTTTCTCATAACTATGCTTGGATTATGATTTTTATCACAAAAACCTCAGTGCTAATATCACTTTCCTCAGTATGTTATTAGCATTCCTTTGGCTACTGATGTTGACCTCAATCAGTTAGCCCAGGTAATCATCTTGTCAGTTCTCCTTATTTTTATATATACTTATTGAAGAATATTTGATAGCTTCCAGGTTTGGAGAATCATGAAAAAAAAAGGTTTCATAAATGCTCTTGTGTATGCTGGTATGACATAATTTTTGAATCAGTTGAGTAAATATCTACAAGAGTGAGCACTTCATCTTACAGTAGACCAATGTTTGCCTTTGCAAAAAATCCACAATTGCCTTTGAAAATGTTTGTTCATTCTCCTGCTATCACAGTTTCTTTTACTCCATCCATGTTCTGCACAGTAATTGTATGTTATGTTTAATAGTAAGCATGTACTGGTTTGTGATATTTAAATGCTCACAGAGCCTGGGGCTCTTTGTTCTTGCTTATGGTCCATTTATGGTTATCCGGTTTCATTTGCTCATTTTTGCTTTTTGAGGTGTAATCTTCAAACTCAGAGGATATCCTCGAACTTGTGATCTGTCTGCCTCAGTTATGCCAGTGCTTAGATGATAGGCACATGCTACCACGCCTGACCCATTTTTGTTTTTATAAGTTGACTATTCAGAATACTTGGTCCAGTTTATTGCTGTTTTGTTACTTATTTTCTTATAAAAAAATTCCTATATAGTTTGCATGTAAGTCCTTAATTACATATGGGTTTTACATATTTTTTCATAGCTTGTGCATTGTCTTTTGAGCCTCTCCAAAGAATCTTTCACATAACATATGATTTCAATAAAAAAAAAAACAGAAAACACTTGTCAGTTAAGACTTTTGCCAACAGTGCTTAAGGATTATGTCTAAAATATTGAAAGGTGAAATAATTGAGGCTTTTCTTTTCTATTTTCCAAAGATTTATAATCTTATATAACACATGTGGATATATTCTGACTTTGAGTTAATCATTTGTGTGTGTGTGTGGGTGTGTGGGTATGTGTGTGTGTGTCTTAATATATATGGAAGCCAGGACCACAAGCATGCTGGGAAAGTGTTCTACCTATGATCTTGAACTTGAGACCTTTGAGTTTATAGTAAGGGATGATTTCTGTCTTAAGATACATTATGTTAGGATAAGCATAACAACTCACACCTGTATATCCAGCATGGGAAAGTGAACCTGTGAGTTGAGCCACTCTCTAAAAAAATGTGCTTTTTTCCCCCTTCTCTGTCTTTTCTTTTTGTTCCCATCTCTGGTCTTTATTTTTCCTTTCACTCTCTTTTCTTTATATTTGGCTTTATAGCTATTGAAATCATTCTTATTAATCAATTGTCTCACCTTGCTCCTTCATATAAGATAAAGTGGCAGTATTTTTGTGAGTTTCATTGATCTCTGTAGGGATTTATTTTTCCAGTTTCAGTTTGATGTGATTACTATGTCTTTATAATACAGTTTGATGTAAAGGAGTTATCCTTCATAGTTGTTGAAATGAAATATTGTGTTGACTGGCCTAGGGGCTTTGTCTTTTCATATGAATTCAAACTCAGTTGTTGATATTTATAGCATATCTCCTTGAGATTTTAATTAGAATTAAAGTACTTTGAATCTAAGAAATCTCTGGGGGAAGAATTTGCATGTTTGGTATAGTGAATCTTTAAATACATGAATATGAAACATTTCTCCATTCTTTCTTTCTTTTTTTCTTCCTTCATAGTGTCGAAGTTTCCTCTATATAAATTGAACATTTTTTGTTATGCATACTCCTGATTTGGATACTACTCTAAATATTATTAGCTATTAAGATTTCAATTTTTCATTGCCACTTGTCTGCATGTAGAAATCATACTGTTATATTTTGTTATTCTTGTTATTTTTAAAGTTTTTCTACATATACTATCAATTCTCATGTAATCAAAGACTATGTTATTTTTTATTATCAATATGCATTTCTTTCTTTCATCTCTTTTCCCTTTAGCTAGGATGTATAGTGCAATTTTGAGTTGAAGTGATTAAGAGTGGAGATCCTTGTTTACTGGTTTTGTGTTTACTGGTTTTAATGAGAAAGCACCTCATAGGTTGCTATAGGTTGAGTACACCTCAGATTAAATTTTTGGGACCAGGAGTCCTTTGATTCAGATTTTGTAATATGGGTATATGCATAATGACATATCTGTGGGAGTGTACCCAAGCTTGAACAAAAATATTTATAATTCATGGATACCTCTGTACATATAGCTAAAGATTAATCTAGACCATCAGTTCTTAACCTGTGGGTCAAGACCCTTTAAAGGGGTTGAATCTCCCTTTCATAGGGGTTGCCTAAGGCCATCAGAAAACACAAATATTTACATTACGAACCATAACAGTAGAAAAATTATAGTTATGAAGTAGCAGCAAAAGTAATTTTATGGTTAGGGGTCACCACAACATGAGGAAAGTTATTAAAAGATCATAGCATTAGGAAGATAGAGAACCACTGCTCTATACAATGTTATCAGAGTGTTTGATATTTGCAGAAGTATTTTGACTGCTATGTATAACATGATATCAGAAATAGTATTTAGATGTAGTTTCATGTGAACCCTCAGATTTCTTATTTGTTTTGTTTTAGGATTTTCATTAAGGACATTTAACCTGTAGTTTTTCTAGTATTGAATATGATCCTATATATTTTAAATAGGAATTCTTCAGTTTAATATATTTCTTGGTATATTTCTAGTTTAATATTTATATTATATTTTATGGATTTTTAAAAAATCCAGTACCTGCTAACATGATCATATCATTGCATTATTTGAGCCTGCTGATTTCATAAATGACAGTAAATGTTTCTTTACCAAATTATTTTTTAAATTTATTTTACTTATTTTTAATTATGTATATGAAAGTTTCTCTGTGTGTATGTGCACACAGAAGTAATATTATCCTGGAGCTGATGGTAATCGGTCTAGTGTAGGTGCTGGGAATTGAACTCAGAACCTCAAAAAGAGCAAGTAGTATATGCTCCTAACCAATGTACAATCCCTCCAGCACTGACAGTCGATTTTAAAACACTGAACAAACATATATAAGATAAATCTTAGTTCATTGTGGTCCATAATTCTCCTTGTCATTTCTTCTCTCAGAGAGTGAATAAAGTATTTTATCTTTTATTTTCGGGGTGACCCAGATGGTACATCCCGTTCAACTAAACCTCTGTAATTAACTAACTTTTGAATTAATGAACTCTTGAAAAGGCAGTTCAGTGAATCTACTATCATTTAAGTAATCCCCACTAGGAACTTTTCTTACTCCAAAGTATCAAATAAGGGATCTCCTAACAGCAAGTTGCTTCTTGTGAAACATATGATCCTGATAAAATCTAGTAGATTATGTCCATGGCTGGCTTTGTCTTGATCTTCAATAGATCTACTGTCTTAAGACTAATGTGGTTGGAACAGATTGTGAGATGATTATACTCTAGTGTTGACCTTTTTGGTGGGGAAAGAGGGATATCTGCTGAGATTTTATTTTTCTTTTCCTTGAGGAATAATTGGCCAATTCAGACAAAGTTAATTTTATGTCAACTTGACACAAACTAGAGTCATCAGAGAGGAGTGAAACTCATTTGAGAAAATGCCTCCATAAGATCTGGCTTTAAGGCATTTTATTATGGGTGATAAATAGGGGAGGGCCCAGCCCATTGTGGGTGGTGCTATCCCTAGGCTGGTGGTCCTGAATTCCAAAGGAAAGTGAACTGAGTCAGCCATGAGGAACAAGCCAGTAAGCAGCACCCCAATGTGGACTTTGCACCAGCTCCTGCCTCCAGGTTCCTGCCCTGTGTGAGTTCCTGTCCTCACTGCTTTTGAGAATGAACTGTTATGTAGAACTAAGAGCAAAGAAACCCTCCCCCACAAAGCTGCTTTTGGTCATGGTGCTTTATCACAGCAATAGTAACCATAACTAAGACAATTACCCCTTTTCACATTTACTTGTCTTGGGAGCTTGATACCTTGGGGCAAAGAGCTGATCATTTTATTTAACATCCCATGTATGAAATATTGGCCTTCTGAGGCATGAGGTCTTCTCTTTTGATCTTCTGTATGTTTCCTGAATAAAATTTTATTTGTGGATATTCTTTATCTTTTGAGAGGATCAAAATTAATGTTCCATCATAACATATGACCTAAAGATGAAATGGTGCGTGTTTATATTAATGTCATGCCCCAGGCCCATATCTTCAATTCTGATCCATTGTACCTGATTTTATATTTGATGTAGACTGTAAGGGGCAGAAAACTTTATGTCTTTCCGAGTATATTATACTCTAGAAATTTTATTTTCCATTTCAAAATGGGCCCATTTCAGGGACTTGTAGACTTCTTGTCTCACAGGTCTGCTATAACATTATCCAGAATATTTAAATATTTTCATCTTTTTTTCACCATAAAATCCTTCATAGTTTCTTGTGAAGAAATGGAGAAACTTGTCTATTGACTCTTCAAATCAAGGGTATCCAAAGACGAAAAACAGCTAGGTTTGGTCTTTTCTTATATAATGAGTTTCACTGATTCATGAAGCTTAACAGGTGTCACTTTCAAATTTCTGTCCATTAGAAATTAATACTTGTTGTACATTTAAACCAAGGCAAGGAAGGAAGACTGAACAAAATGTTTAGTTAATTTTCTTCATCCATTAAGGATACATTTCTGGTTTTACATGTGTCTGGGACCTTCTATAAAATGGAGATGATAAGCTATGGGCTATCTGTTACGATCATACACTTTACCTGAGAAGATCTGCCTTTCTGATGAGGGCTGTTGTTGGTTTTCTGTTAGCTTAGCAGCTGCACATGAATCTACTGATATTTAAACTACTGTCTGTGACCCAACTACCCCTCAGTCAATGCCCTGCTTGCCACTCAGGCCGCAGCCTGGAGGGACTTTCACTGTATGGTCCTGGCTCCGCCATGGCAGCAATATATAGGTTTTAACTAAGTCTTTATAGTTCTATTTACCGATGAAGACTTGGGAGTCAAATATTGGGTAAAAACCTGATAGGTCAAAGAAGCAGCAGAGGAGCGACCAGCTGTCCTTCACTCCATATTTCCCATATTGAAGTAACCCTCAATCCCTAAGTCCCTCCCTACTCCTTCCTGTGCATCTTCTCTATGGCTAGCTGGTCTTCTGGTCAGCTATTCACTGGCTCTGCCTCCTGATTCAAAGTTAACTTTATTAACACTGTCTCGGGATAGTACCGTGTGATCAAATATCATGCAACAGGATGTTTTAGCTATTTGTGAAAACATTTCTCAATTTCCTCCCATAGAATATAAAAATAAAGTAGTCACTGTGTGAAGCACTAAGTTTTGTATTTCTCTACATGAGTGCCTAAGCTGTTATAGAAGTGATTCTGTGGATTACCCATGAATGCCCCCCACATGCTGTCCCCTGCTACCAGGTACCAGATTCTTGCTTACATCAACCTAACCTTCAGATATTTGCAACTTTGACCTTTGAATGTAGAGTCTTGGAGGCCCATATTTGACTTTTATCCTGTATGTCCTTGCTTACTTCCTCTGAGACCACATTTGCACTTGAGTTTCTTTGGCTATAAAAATAAAGTCAACACTGGAGATGATAACAGACCTCTGCAGTGGTTTGAGTAGTAATGGCCCCCATAGACTCATGTGTTTGAATTACGAGGTGTGGCCTTGGTGACATAGGTGTGACTGTTAGGGTCCTGGAGAAGTCCCACAAAAGACCATATCCACATATGCAATCAGCAAGAGCATTTATTATACCAGCATGCTGGGGCTGTCCATATTACACAAAGGCAAAATGGCAATGACCCCCAAGAGAAGCTCATAGGCTTCTTTTAACACAGATAAGGGGAATTCCTAGGGCAGTTAGGTCATCTCAGATATGATTGGTTTAGGCAAGTGGCAATCATATCAGTACATTCTAATTGCCTAGGGCTATTCAGGGGCCAGTTAAGGTTACAGGTTTTCCATTTAGGGGCAGGCCTGAAAAAGTCCCAGCCTTTGTCTTTATTTGGTTATTACCTTGAGCTATTGACTGAGGGGCGCTGGCTCAGGCCTTGTAAGTGCTGACTGTAGGTGCTAGCTCAGACCTGATATGAGATACCTCCTTCTTCCTTGCTGTTAGAAGTGTTGAAGATTGATTGTGCTTTGTTCATAGCTTCCTCAGAAACTGTTTGTTCAATCTCAAAAAGCTGAAATTGAGGCCTGATCTCTGACAGAAGGCTAAACAACCTGTTATAGCTTCTGCATGATCCTCTCAGTGAACTTGTTGGAGGAAGTGTGTCACTGCTGGGGCAGGCTTTGAGGTCTCATAGGCTCAAACTATGCCCAATGTGACACACAGTCTCCTTCTACTGCCTTCAGATCAAGATGTAGAACTCTCAGCTCCTTCTCCAGCACCATGTCTGCCTGCATGCTGCATGCTTCTCACCATGATGATAATGATCTAAACATCTGAACTGTAAACCAGCCCCAATTAAATGTTTTCCTTTATAAGAGCTGCTATGGTTCAACAATCTGATTACTGGGGTGGGCCAGCTCAGGCACCTTCTCCACTATTGATAGTAGTCTAAGCTGGGGTCATTCTTGTGCATTCCTGGGAACTACTCTAGCACCAGGTTTTTCCCTATCCCCATGATGTCTCCCTCTATCAAGATATCTCTTTCATTGCTCTCCCACTCCATCCCTGTTCTAACTTGACCATCCCATTCCCATATATTTTCATCCCCTATCTCGTACCTTCTATTGCCCTTTCTCACCCTCAGTTTACTCAGGAGATCTCATCTATTTCCCCTTCCCAGGGCAATCTATGCATCCTTCTTAGGATCCTCTAACTGTCATCATAGAGTCTTTATCCAGTAACTGGTGGAAGCAGATGCAGAGATTTACAGCCAAGCACCAAGCCGAGCTCTAGGAATACGGCTGAAGAAAGGGAAGAGGCATTTTATGAGCAAGGGGCATAAAGATCATGATTGCGAAACCTACAAAGACAACTGAACCAAGCTAGTGGGAACTCATGAACTTTAATCCAACAGCTGTGGAGCCTGCATCGAACTGGACTAGGCCCTCTGCATAAGCATGACAGTTGTGTAGCTTTGTCTGTTTAAGGGGCCCCCGGCAGTGGGATCAGCATCTATCCCTGGTGTATGAACAGGCTTTTGGGAGCCCATCACCTATGGTGGGAAACTTTGAACAGCCTTGTTGCATGGGGAGAGGCTTGGACCTGCCTCAACTGAATGCATCAGGCTTTTCGGATTCCCCATGGGAGCACTTAGCTTTTGAAGGAGGGGGTAATGGGGGTTCAGAGGGAAGGCTCAGGAGGAATGGGAAGAGGGATTAGAGGGAGATCTGTGTTTAGTATGTAAAATGAATAAAACGTTTCTTAATAAAGAAAAAAAAGAGTTGCTGTGATCACAGCATCTCTTCACAGTAACAGAAACACTAACTTAGATAAGCTGTCTCTGCATCTCCTGTTCATATCTAAGTCTTCAGGAAGGTTGTGTATGGTCATATAACACCCAAGGAAGACTGTGGTTTGGAAGACAAATAAACTGTGAGATCTTTAGATCTCTGTGAGTACATTCCATAACCTTCACATCTGGTCCTCCCCATGAGTACATTCCATAACCTTTATATCTGGTCTACCCTGTGAGTACCTTCTGTAATCTTTATGTCTGGTCTACCCCATGAGTACATTCCATAACCTTTATATCTGGTCTACCCTGGTGCCATTTTTGTTTCCAAGTTTCAGTCAACTTAGAGGACAAATCACCTCTTTGGATTTTAGAGACATATTTCACTGAATCAAAGATGTTGAAAGACATTTTAGTAGAAAGGGGAAGTTGGCTTAGGGTGGGATAGTCTCATACAGATTCTTAGTACATGGGCAGAAAGCAGCTCAGTTCTTTTCCAGATTCTTGCAAGAATGGTCTGAGGTCAGTTTCTAACAGAGTCCCTCTTCCCCTCTGCAACCTCACTAGCCGAAGTCTCATTATCCATATTTCTTAGCATTCTGATCTTTACAACTTCTCCATTGTTCTTTTTTTTATGTTTATAGGGTTTTATTTCAAAAAGCATGTGAAGAATTTTTATAATTTTACAGTTAAAATACAAACATATATTTTATTTTATCTTATTTTTTTCTTTATTAAGAAATTTTCTACTCACTCTATATACCACCCACAGATCCCACCTCCTCCCTCCTGCCATCTCCCAGCCTTCCCTCCCAAGCCACCCCACATCCCCCAAATCAAGGTCTCCCATGTGGAGTCAGCAGAGCCCAGCACACTGAGCCTAGGTAGGTCCAAGCCCCTTCCTACTGTACCAAGACTGCGCAAGGTGCCACACCACAGGCACCAGATTCCCAGAAGCCTACCCATGCACCAGGGACAGATCCTGATCCGCTGCCTGGGTGCTTTTTTTATTCAGTATACCAAAGTCATCCATATTCCTTCTAGATTGGGCTAATCTAACTGAGTATACCCACACTAAATATGAATTGGGATCTGAGGTTGCACTAAAAGGTGAAAAGCATCTGAATACCAGCACTCTAAGCTCTCTTATTCTTGACTGAAAGACAGCATATTAAGTGGCCTTTCACACTATACTGTGCCCTTCCATAACACTGCCCTAAACTGCAGGTCACATGCATCCTGATCTGGAGAGGGGGTGATAATTTCTCCTTAGTAAAATCTAAGAACAGGAAGTATGATTTTTTTTTATTTTTATTTATTTTTTATTTTTTATTTTATTTTGTTTTTGTTTTTGTTTTTCGAGACAGGGTTTCTCTGTGTAGCTTTGTGCCTTTCCTGGAACTCGCTTTGGAGACCAGGCTGGCCTCGAACTCACAGAGATCTGCCAGGCTCTGCCTCCTGAGTGCTGGGATTAAAGGCATGCGTCACCACCGCCCGGCTGGAAGTATGATTTTCATTTTCTGAAAATGCCAAGTAGTTTCAAACTTATGAGAGTTTAAGAGAATAGAAAATAATAAGGGACCATTTTTTTTCCTAATAGTTCTTGACCAATAGTTATACTAATGCTGAATTTTATCCTAAGTATTAGACTGGTAGCAGCTGTTTTCTCTGGTTAATTATACTTTCAGGAAGCTTTTCAATGGAAAAACTCTCTAGTAAACACCCTGTTGTCTCTAGCATTATAATTAATGTGTTGATAATGGTATTGGATGGTTAAAAGGCAAATGATACAAGAAAACATTCCTCACAATTCGTACAAGGACATGTGCCAAAAAGAGGCCATCAAAGTGATATAAGAAGCTATAAAAATAGGCCATGAATGTGATTGTTCACAAAAGTCAGCATTACAAAAGGTAAGGAATGCTACAGAAGTTGTTCAAATTATAAGACTAATGAAAGATTCTAGCTAAATATATGATAATAGTCTAATCTGTACTGGAAGAAATATAAGGTTGTGATTTGTTTTTCTGAATGTACTAAAATTCATCTGGTATGCTATAGTTCTGCATAAATAGTCAATAAAAGGAACTTGATAATTATACCATGTGTAAAGCTGTATTGTTGTATGATATGCTCTTAAACAATGTAAGGATGAAGAGTCATTCAACTTACCTAGACATTTAAAGAAAGTATGATACACATATTATAGACAGAGTTCTGTTCCCAGCTTCAAACTTGTAACTCCAGTTGCAAGATCTATTTCCAGCTTTGAATCCTTGAATACATACCCAGACCCAGAGATTGGCATACACATAGAGACCCATAAGTAAATCTTAAATCAATCAGTCAATCAATCAATAAATAATTAAGCTAACAACACTTACCTCAAAGCTCATAGCTCATTTTTATATGTAGAAACTCTACGAATTATTCTTGCATTTACATTAAAGTTTCTATATCAATATTTTAAAATATTTTAATTAACATTTCTTTGAACTGCTGGGTAACTTTTCACTTACTTTCCATAAGTATATAACTCACCAAGAAATCAGTGCTTGCTGTTTGTTTCTCTCCTTTCTGATGTTTTCTTCTTGCTTGGGTGCTTTGAAGACGTTCTTGCTTTTACACCTACATAAGTGAGCATGTAATCCTAATGTGTTTCTAATGGTAGTTTCAAAGACTTACTCTAATGATATTCAGTAATTCATTCCTACATTAATTAAAGGCAACCATGCCTGTTTCTTCATATTCTCATTAAGATAGTGATTCATTGGATTTTTGTGTTGTGTTATCACACAGTCAGATGAAAGTGTCAATTATAGACTTAAATTTGTATTTTCTATATTTTCAGTTAGTTTGAATATGTTTTAAAAGTTTCATAAGATTAATTCTGTTTTTCCTTTTTGTGTGCTGCTTTCTATTAGATTACCATTTTCTTATTGCCTTGAAATAACCATAAGCAGCTCAAGAAAATAGGTTACTTCTCTATAATATTGGGTGGAAACTACTTTCTCTCTGTTTGCTTCCTGCCTTTATTTATTGAATTTTTATTCGTGTGCACATATGTACCTTGTTTTATTTGAGTGCATTGTTTGCTTTGCTTGAAACATAATATAATATTTTTGAGGCTCTGTTTTTTTAACTTATTTATTTAGCTTAAAGACAAATCATGCAGCCCAAATTAAGTAAAAGATTACATAGAACAAACAATGACAAAGTATATCAAATAAAAAACAATGCTGTCTTTACAGGTTGGATATTATACTGACAGTTCAGTGATTTCTTTGTACCAGAAAACAAACAATGCTTGGATTGAGTCAACACTATCAATTTACTGGATCATTCAAAGAAAAAAGATTAATTAGAGATTATACTCTATAACTTCTATAATTAATTCATTTTAGAAAAATGATATGGGTGGGGCTGGAGAGATGGCTCAGAGGTTAAGAGCACTGACTGCTCTTCCAGAGGTCCTGAGTTCAATTCCCAGCACCCACATGGTGGCTCACAACCATCTGTAATGAGATCTGGCACCCTCTCCTGTCTACATAATAAATAAATAAATCTTTAAAAAAAAAGAAAGAAAAATGATATTGGGAACAATTTTAACATAAAATCAGAAATAGAAAATATTTATTTTTTTTCACTCTAGACAGTAGCAAGGACCCCGTCTGTATACATTGGGGGTAAGATCTGATTTGTAACATTTTCCAAGGCTAAATCATGATCATCTACATTTACCTTTTCTGTAGGATGGTCTGTATGTCAAATGTGTTGCTGATTTGTCAATAAATAAGACACTGATTGGCCAGTAGCCAGACAGGAAGCATAGGTGGGACTAACAGAGCAGAGAATTGAGAGAACAGGAAGGCAGAGGGAGACACTGCCAGCCGCCACCATAACAAGCAGCATGTGAAGATGCCAGTAAGCCACGAGCCACGTGGCAAGGTATTGATTTATAGAAATGGATTAATTTAATATCCTCCTATGAATGAGTACATACCATATTTGTCTTTCTGAGTCTGGGTTACCTCACTCAAGATGATTTTTTCTAGATCCATCCATTTGCCTGCAAACCTCATGATGTCATTGTTTTTCTCTGATGAGTAGTATTTCATTGTGTATATGTGCCACAATTTATTTATCCATTCTTCAGTTGAAGGGCATCTAGGTTGTTTCCAGGTTTTGGCTATTACAAACAATGCTGATATGAACATAGCTGAGCAAGTGTTCTTGTGGTATGATTGAGCTTTTCTTGAGTATATGCCCAAGAGTGGTATAGCTGGACCTTGGGGGAGATTGATTCCTAATTTTCTAAGAAAGCGCCATATTGATTTCCAAAGTGGTTGTGCAAGCTTGAATTCCCACCAGCAGTGGAGGAGAGTTCCCCGAGTTCCACATCCTCTCCTGCATAAAGTGTCCTCAGTGTTTTTGATCTTAGCCATTCTGACAGGCATAAGGTGGTATCTCAGAGTTGTTTTGATTTGCATTTCCTTGATGACTAGGGATGTTGAGCAATTCCTTAAATGTCTTTCAGCCATTTGAGTTTCCTCTGTTGAGAATTCTCTTAGTTCTATATCCCATTTCTTAATTGGACTGTTGGTCGTTTTGATGTCTAATTTCTTGAGTTCCTTATATATTCTGGATATCAGTCCTCTGTCACATGTGGGGTTGGTGAAGATCTTTTCCCATTCTGTAGGCTGTCGCTTTGCCTTGTTGACTGTATCCTTTGCTCTACAAAAGCTTCTCAGTTTCAAGAGGTCCCATTGATTGATTGTTTCTCTCAGTGCCTGTGCTACTGGTGTTATATTTAGGAAGTGATCTCCTATGCCAATGAGTTCAAGACTACTTCCTACTTTCTCTTCTAGCAGGTTCAGAGTAGCTGGATTTATGTTGAGGTCCTTGATCCACTTGGACTTAAGTTTTGTGCACGATGACAGATATGGATCTATTTGCAGCCTTCTACATGTTGATATCCCGTTATGCCAGCACCATTTGTTGAAGATGCTTTCTTTTTTCCATTGTACACTTTTGGCTTCTTTGTCAAAAATTATATGTTCATAGCAAGAAGCCTGGTAGGGCCATATAGTTTGTAATGAATATAAGTCTCTGTGTTTACTTGGTTGGGTCTGAGCAGCTGTGGGACTGGTGGGTGACAGAAATTTGTCCTGACTGTGGGCCAGGCAGGAAAACTCTAGCTACATACCTGTATTACTATTGCTTGGATTTGTGTCACCCAAAGCCTCAAGTCTTAAATACTTGGTTGTCCAATGTAGTGTTTCTTATAGCTGATGAAGACCAGAATGCTGACTCCAACAGGGAAGAGTTGGGTATTTTGGACCCTCATTCAGACTCACACACTCTCTGTCTCTTTCCACGCCATCGCTCCCCGTGTGTGTGTGTGTGTGTGTGTGTGTGTGTGTGTGTGTGTGTGTGTGTGTGTGTGAGTGATTAGAATTATTGTTTGAGGTACAAGGAATAAATCAACCTCCAGACAACTGGTGTATGTTTAAAGCAGGATCAGACCTGAAAGCCTCTTTTCTGTGCTCTAGCTTCTATGGTTCTAAAAAGTTCTATGCAAGCTGTCAAAGGAGAAAACAATTAAACAATGTTACCCAGGTGCAACACATATGACCCATGGCAATTATCATCACAGAAGGATATTCGTACTAGTGCAGTAAGTAGCACTCACATGTTGATGCAATCAATGACTGTCCAGTTGTACTTAAGTCCATTCACCAATATGGATATTATGCCTGATACTGGAAGTATAGCCAACTTTCTGGACTAGTGAGGTCATGGACATTAGAAAAGAATCTACTAGGAACTCTTTGTTAATTCAGCATAATCTCTTACTACATTCTAAATCTTTCCTTTATGCACAAAGATACAAAACTGAAGACTATCACAGAAAAAAATCCAAAACAAACAACAAACAACAAAAAATGCTAAACACAATGCAGAGATCAACAGAAGGTTAGGAGCCTCAACAAATGTCTACATCAAAGCTATTGCATCTATGGCTCAGGGAAGATCATGGAAGTGGGAACAGAAAGAATGTAAGAGCTACAACTGTAAAACAAGTCTGTCTTAGAAATGGCTACATAAACACATGACTGAAAACAGTGGCAATATCAGTGGATATGCAAATGTGGAATGGGGGAAATTTAGAGGGGTCCTGCCCTAGACAAAGAACTACAGTTATCTGCTGACTGCTAGGAGGAGAATCAGCCTCTCCCAGATTGAGCCCCCTTTTATTGGTTATTGCCTGTATTTTAAAATCCACTTCACCTCTGAAATTAGTTTGTAATGCCCAGAGTTTTCATATCATTACAGATGTCCATGAAGCTGAAAACAAAATGGAGTAAAAAAAACTACATCTTCTCCTATTTAAAGTTGAATAACATGGCATTCAGCCTTTTTAGTTCATCTCTCATATTGTGTACAGTTTCATGTTAATGATCTACTTGGTGTCATGATTTTCTTTGCCATTTTTTGTCTTTGAGTTGTTCCTTTTAGTGTTTAACAGTATTGTGTTAAACCACAGGACAGAAGTGCTGTGTAACATTAAGCTTAGGGAGGTCATGATGTGTCTGTCTTATGGAAAAAGTGTGTGTTATACAAGCTTTGTTGCATCATCAGGAAGATAGTACTAGTGGCTATGACTTCATTGTCATGTCGGTGTCTGAGGATCATTAAACATGGAATTATTAAAGAATACATAATGTGAGATTACATAGAAATTAGTTAGCTACTAATATTTGGCTACTCAAATTCTGTATTTTAGCTAGAAGCAAGTGGTACTACTGTTGATGCTACAGTGTTCACAATGAGGTCATAATCTCACAGCTGGTACGTGAAGAGTTCCTTTGTCTATGCCTCTGTGTGTTTTTTTTTTTTTTTTTTTTTTTTTTTTTTTTTTTTTGGTTTTTCGAGACAGGGTTTCTCTGTGTAGCTTTGCGCCTTTCCTGGAACTCACTTGGTAGCCCAGGCTGGCCTCGAACTCACAGAGATCCGCCTGGCTCTGCCTCCCGAGTGCTGGGATTAAAGGCGTGCGCCACCACCGCCCGGCGCCTCTGTGTTTTTTAATCCAAAATCTATTGAAATGATTTCCCTGGTTTCTGAGTCAGAATAACCAGTTGTTCAAGTCTAGACATGCATGAGATATTCTGTAAGCATCATTTCCCTGATCTACAAACACGAATAGCCATGCTGCTATGGTAAACTATTGACGGTCCCCTCCTCACTAAAAAAGTCATCACTACAATTCTCTGAGAGATTTGTTTTGAGAGTTAGTATAGTTAATGTAAAGTGTTTACATTTCAATGCCTTGTAAAGACAACAAATGCCCAGTGTCCTATTCATGCTATGTGATGCTTTTTAAAATTTCATATAAATAGGAGCACAGCAACTTGTGTTTTCTATTAGTATTCAAGATAGATGAGACTGGAAAGGGCACCCAAGATGACTGTCATTCCTGTATTCACTCTGCTGCTTGAAGAGGAGTAGTTTGTTTATTTTAGTTTCTGTTTTTGAGATACACTCTCTTCCAAACTGGCCCCAAAATCATGTCAATCATCCTGCCTCTTGCCTCTGCTACCCAAATGTTCTAATTATGTGAGTGTCATGACACTAGGCTAAAGGTAGTATTATTTTTAAGTCATTTTGCATTCCCATTCTACATCCTGACTGCTCTGTGTTCTTAGCAAATCTCCCCAAACCCCCTGAACTCTTGACCATGACACTACCTGTCCTTTCTTCCCTGCTGAGAGCTGTGAGCTCTACCAGCTGTCAGTGCTGCGTTGTTGAGTTTGCTATACTGGCTGGTTGTTTAAGGATTACTTCTATAAAACTGTAGTCAATTATTCACTTTTAGAAAAAAAATTGCAAAGTCGTTTTTTTTTTTTCCCCTTGACAAAACTTTTTACTTACTTATTTACTTTTAAGAAAATGCGTAAGAGTCACCTAGTACATTCTAAGTAAAATCTGGATGACATGAAGGTCTGCTCATTTATTTTTTGTGGAAAGTGCTTTAGGAAGTCCCTGACCACTTAAGCTTTAATTCTGAAGAGGCCTCTGGCTATGTTTCAGACTGCATGAGAAGAACATTCTCTTTAACCAAGAGCACAGTGCTGAATTATTATGCTGCCTACAACTTGAGAGGCAAGGACTCTAGGATGAACAAAAATCTAGAGCATTGTAGCTTTGCATCTATTTGGCCATCAGGGACTATTTTTCTTGTTAGTTGACAAGACCCAAATACCAGAGTGAGGACTTAGACTTAGCTTCAAATGTATTTTCTGAAAACAGCATGCCTAGTAGTTAGACTAGGCTTCTCACAGGTGTGGCTTTATTATTTTTTCTTGTATGCACTATATCATCAATTCTATGACATTTAAAGGTATCTGTGTCCTACATTACCAAGTGGCCAGGCCCTGTTCCCAACATGTCTCCCAACTCCTCACTCCTATTATCATAAGATTCTTTTCTCAACCTTGTTTTTTTTTTTTTTAATTTTCCCTTACCCCTATCAAGGTATAATTGACACAATAATGTACATATCAAAGATTTACAATGGGACATTGTGGTACATATATGTATTGTGAGATGATTGCCATAATGAAACCATTTATACATACATTAACTCCTAATTACCATTTTTGTTTTTAAGGTGAGAACATCTTGGTAATTTCCAAGTGCACGATTGGGTATCAATTATTGCTGTCATGTAGTACAATAAATCCCTGGTATCTTCATGAATAAAACTATGTTATACCTTAGCATATACCTTACCATTTCTGTATTTCCAGACCCTAGCAATCATTCTGATTCATTTTATGACTCTGACTTCCTTAGTTTCACAAAGGAGTGAGAGATACACAAGTCATACATCTTTGTTTATGAGCATTATATCTTCCAGATTAGTTCACATTATTGCAACAGACAGTGTTTCTTTTTAAAATTAATCTTTGTAACAGGTCTGCCCAGGGCCCCAGGGCCCAGGCAGGCAGGTGCCACTACAATGAAGATATGTGTTGGAGAAATGGGAGAGAAGGAGGAGCAGAATTGAAGATGCAGCAGTGGTGAGGAACAGGCCTATGTATGGGTGGCCTATGTCTGGGTCCATGGCCCTACCTTAGCTGGAGTCTGTGGCAAAGTCCATTGCCCTTGTGACCACCAAAGACTGTGTGATGTCCAGAGTCTGGGCCACCAGCTGAGGCCACATTGGTTTCTCAGGGCCACACTGTAGCCAGGACTATACCAATCTGAGTGGCTTGAGCTGCCACTCAGGGCAATAGTGACTACTGGCAGGAGATGCAGCCGAGGGCCATGTCTGGATCCATGGTCCTACTGAAGTTGGGGTTTGTGTTAATGTCTGTGGCCTGTGTTACTGCAGGGGCCGTTGTTGGTGAGTTGTGTTGCTGGAGAGCTTCTCTCCAGATCCCACCAAGCCCTACAGTCCCACAACCCATGTATAAAATAATCACTCAGGCGCTTATATTACTTATAAACTGTATGGTCGTGGCAGGCTTCTTGCTAACTGTTCTTATATCTTAGATTAACCCATTTTTATAAATCTATACCTTGTCAGGTGGCTCGTGGCTTACTGGCATCTTTACATGCTGCTTGTCCTGGCAGTGGCTGGCAGTGTCTTCCCTCCTTCTTCCTGTTCCCTCAATTCTCCTTTCTCCTTGTCCTGCCCATACTTCCTGCCTGGTCACTTGCCAGCGTTTTATTTATATAGAGTGATATCCACAGCAGAGCTGGTCCCTTGTGGCCTGGGCACCAGAGAGCTGGTCCCACCACTTGCTGGCTGCCTTAGAGGGAGAGCTGCCCCCCATCTCTAGAACTGGCCCCAGTGGGATGGGCATAGGAGATCTGACCCTGATGGTTCTGAGAGAACTTTCCCCTCACTCTCCACCCACTCACTGCCTGAGAGGTGTGGTCCTGGTAGAGGCCAAGAGTGATCAACTAAGCTACCACCAAGGTCCATATCAGGGCTTTGAGGTGGCCTACCCCAACATCTACTCCATCGAGACCCTACTGTAGTACATGAAGGAACTGGTCCTGCAGAACCATAATCACAGGATCTCACGTCTGTGACAACTGCAGGACATCTGAGAGGAATTCTGGTGAGGGTCCAGAATTGATGGTGGACCATAAGCCAGAGGCCTCAAACCAGACCAACATCTCATTGCAATGAGACACTTGCAAGTAAAGTTGTTTGAGTTAGGAGGTACACTGCGTGACACACTGCAGCTCCCAAGGCTACCATGACAAATGAGTATGTGATGGAGAGGCAGGGAAGATGAAGGAGCAAGTGTGTTTTTTAAATTATTATTATTATTATTATTATTATTATTATTATTATTATAAATTTTCATTTGGGGGAGGCTACAAGGGTGGAGGGTAGATATGGAAGAACTGGGAAATGAGTGGAATTGAGGTACATGAGGTGAAATTCCCAAAGAATCAATAAAAATCATGTTAAAAATTTCATCTTCCTTCTCCTTTAAGGTCAAACAGTGCTTTTTACATATTGTAGCATACTATATGTAAATCACATTTTAAATAGTTCTGTAATGGACACTAAATACAAAGGTCTCTTCGACATGTTCATTTCATCGACTTTCGTTAAATACCTAGAAGAAGGATGGGCACATCATTTGATAACTCTGGTAAATTTTTTGGAACAAATATTTAGTAACCTTCAAACGGTTTACCACAGCAGCTATGTCAATTTACATGTCTACCAACAGTGCGCAGATATTTCCTTCCTCCACATCTCAACATCATTTTATCTTTTTTATAACCATGCTAAAGGGCATGAGTGCATATTCCATCATTGTTTTGCGTTGTCATCTCAGGGTGCTGCTCTTGCTAACTAATGAGTTTCCTGGCTTGTGGGAATTTCCACTGGATATTTGTGAGACTAGAGTGTCACCCTCCATGTTAATTCTGTGTCTGTGCAGCAAAGTTTAGACTTAATTACAGAGCAGTGGGGAGAGGTGTGCTGTCATTTGTCTTGCTCCCTTGTCCATCTCACTCTGTTTTCAGGTATAGAAGGAGAAGCATGTGCCATGACCGAGGGGAAGAGGCAAACTTCTCCGAATTTAAACCTTAACTATGTGCACAGGTTCCACAGCTGTCGGTCAAAAGTTTGTGAGTTCCTTTGAGCTTGGTTCAGTTGTCTCTGTAGATTTCCCCATCATGATCTTGATCCACCCTTCCTCATGTAATCCCTCTCTTTAACTGGACTCTCAGAGCTCGGCCTGGTGCATGGTTATGGATCTCTGCTAGGTCCCCTGCATATGGAAGGAAGATAGTTGTATAGCTGGGTTTTTTGAGGGGCCCCTGGCAGTGGGATCAGGATCTGTTCCTGATGCATGAGCTGGCTTTCTGGATCCCATTACTGATCGTCAGACTCCTTGCTCACTCCTGATAAAATGGGGAGGGGCTTGGTCCTGCCTCAACTGAATGTACCAGGCTTAACTGCCCTCCCCCCACCATGAGAGAACTTAGCTTGTTGGAAGAGGGGAGGAGAAGTGGGGGGTGAAAGCCGGGAAGGGGGGAATGGGGGGAGGGATGAGAGGGGGTTCTGTGGTTGGAATGTAGAATGAATAAAAAAAAATGTTCACAGAAAGTCCCCAATAAAATCTTGTTCAGAAGAGAATGAGGAATGCAATTTCAAAGGCAAATTCACTAACACTCTGTTCTGATTTGCTTCTAGAAAGAGTATTAGTATATATTTCATAATTTGAAAATGTGGCATTTTATCATTTCCAAAGGATTCAGGGTAGTAAGGCAGTATGTATCAAACAAAAACCAAACAGTAGGGACAGTGGACTTATGGCACTTATCATAGCCTACAGAACTTAAGAGGACAGCACAAGAAACCATGACTTGAAACTAGCTGGGCTACACATCAAGTCTCTGCCTAAAAAACAGACTGACAGAAGAAAAGCTTTGACTGGTTAGGATGATTGTGAAAATGGTTAATCGTTCCCTACTGCACCCTGATTAAAGACGAATTTGTGTGGTTGAGCAGTGACCCTCTGCAGACTCATCCCTTCTCTCACATGCCAGTAAGCACACATCATGGAAAGGTGACTGAGTAAAGAACAGCAGAAGTACATATTAGAGCACACAGAGGCAGACAAGCAATGCAGAAGCCTTTCTTGCTCTTTTCATAAGTTTAGACATTGGCTTCAACATCACACCCCAAGGAATCTTTCCATGCCTCACTCTCTAACTGATCACCTTATTTCTCTCTTATGCCAGCCTGTGGTTTCTTGCATTGGAATGATTTACTAGTGTACATTTAAGATGCCTCTCTACCCCAAATGACATTTAAAAAAAAACTTCCGTTTTGAAAATATAAGCCAAATTTCTATGCAATAAACATATCTGCATGGCATGCATGCACTTTTCACAGTCAATAAATATTTATTGAGAATGTACCAGATGCCAGTCACAAAGAACATAGTACTAAAATTTCAGAGAGAAAAGTCAATTTCAAAGATTAGGGTCTAAGAGGTCCCTCAGAAGTAGAACATTTTCCAGCAGATGTAAGTCTTAATTTTGGTACCACACACCACAAAAAAGAAAATGAAACAAACAAAATCTTTAATACAAAATACATTTCAAGCCAAGTATCCTGGCACATACATGCAATTCTGGTGTCTAGGAAATTGAAGCTAAAGAATCTTCAGTTTGAGGTCATCCTGTTCTATATATTGACTTTGCTATTCCATTTCAAAGGAAAAATAAAGCAAAGCAAAGCAAAACAGCAACAATAGCAACAAAAACACGAAGGCTTAAAAATACACCTAAGGCTGTAGAAATGGCACAGTAGTTAAGAGTGTGCACTGCTCTTGAAGAGAACCTGAGTTTGATTATGAGCATCCTCATCAGGCACCTTGGAACTGCCTATAACTTCAGATCCAGTAGATTTGATGCTGTCTTTTGGACTCCTAGGGCATGTTGTGGAATATCACTTTAACTATGTAAGGGTATGTTATATTTGTTTATGCTGCATTTGTTTAACTATGTAAAGATGTGTCACATTTGTTTTACCTTGTCTGCCTAAGGCACTTGATTGGTCTAATAAGAAGCTGAATGGCCAATAGCTAGGTAGTAGAGGAATAGGCAGGGCTGGCTGGCAGAGAGAATAAGTAGGCAGAAGAATCTAAACTCAAGAAAGGTGAACAGAGCAAGGGAAAAAGAGAGGGATATGCCTCCAGGGTCAGCCAGCCAGGCAGCTGCCAGCCATCCAGACAGAAGAAAAAGGAAAGGTAGGACATACAGAATAAACAAAAAGTAAAAAACCCAGAGCCAAAACACAGGTAAAGACAAACAGGTTAAATTAAGTTATAAGAGCTAGTGGGACAGGTATAAGATAAGGCCCTCCATTAATAACTAATAATAAGTCTCAGTGTCATGATTTGGAAACTAGCTGGTGGCCCAAAAGAAAGCCTGCTACAAGGGCACCTGCACTCTCATTTGTTTACATATCCATAAATGTATGTGTATTTAAAAAGTAAATCTTTAAACAACACAACTCTTGATCAGCTTCTAATTGCAACCTTTGAGGGGGGACCTCAAAGTAACAAACCATTTTATTAATTAATATTCATGATCTAATCAGAAAACAAATATCATGTGGTGATATATTGTGTACCCTAATAAAATTTGCCTGAAGATCAGAGAACAGAACAAGCCACTAGGTTAAACATGGATTTCAGGCAGTGGTGGTACATACCTTTAATCCTAGCACTCAGGATAAGATATCTGTCTGGATCTCTGTGAGTTCAATGCCACCCTGGACTACATGAGATTGACTCAGTCTAGGAGAGAAACAAAGCCAGGAAGCACACACCTTTAATCTTAGTACTTGGGAATCACATGCCTTTAATCCCAGCACTTAAGAGCTCATACCTTTTCTTGAGAAGCACACACAACATTAATCCTAGCACTAGAAAGTAATGGTTGGATGGATAAAGGTATAGAAGGCCTGAGGAGACAGGATCTAAAGGCTTTTCATTCTGAGGAGTCATAGAGGTAAGACTTGGCAGTGGCTTGTTCCTCTGTCTCTCTGGTCTCTCAGCATTTATCCCAATATCTGGCTTTGGGATTTTTTATATTATTATTAAAAGATCATTTAGCAATTTGTGTTACATCTGCTATCCAACTTTTGGGGTATGAATTCACAAAAAAGCCACAGGCTCAAGCCAGAGCCACATGCGGCCAGAATCCCTACCCTGCTGGCTAAGTTTTGGTTGCATACTCTCTGCAGTAAACTCCCCAGGCTCAAGCTCCAAACATGCCAGCATTAGCCTCTGTTGCTAATTCCACTATTTAGATAGCTGGATCTATCACTTCTCTCCTCTGCCAGCGGGTTGTGGCTTTCACTGGACCCCCTCCTCAGGCCGCTGCCAAGCTAGGTATCTGCCTCACTTACTGTCATCTGAATCACCTTTGTCAGCAGATTTAGTGAGTCAACTGGGATTTCTTAAAAGGAGGACTCAGTTAAAAGAAAGTTTTTTCCTACATTAAAAAATAGGAAATATTTTTACAATGAAGGGAGTTTGGTCTCTATTTGATAAAATGATTGGCGGTCTGAAAATGGAACAATTAAATGAAAGGATAATTAATGTTGATGGGATTTTTGTAATGTCAATTATAAACAGTATTTTTGATCATTTCTGTTTTATTATTAAAATAGTTTTTTAATATGTGTGTCAAGATAAAAATTTTAGAAAAACTTGTTAAAAACAATCATAAAGATACTCAGACTCAGACAGAAGAATTCAAATGAGAACCGATCTCAATATCGCATTATAAGGTTACAGAGAAACAGCCTAAGGCTTTCACACAGTCAACCTTGATCTATTCAATAACCTTACAGGAACTACCAAATGATAGATATCCTGAAGGCTATATTTGAGCTGATTGGACTCCTGTGTAAATGTTAGATTTGAAAAGATTCAAAGAAGCAATAGTTTTATATGGTATCCACTCATTTTTCACAAAGCAGATGTTAAATTCATGCTCAACCTGTAATAGAATTATCCCTCAAGACTGGAGATATTTTGTGACAGCCATCTTAGAGGATGGTCTCCAGTACAATGGAGGACTTGGTGGAAGGATGTGGCTAAGATCAATAAACATTGAAGTAAATCTAGAGGTCTTGAAATCTCCCAAGATCAACTTCTTGGAGAGGGCTATTATGCATATATACAAACACAATCTTTATATGATGATCACATCCTAGCTTTACGCTGCATGGCAGCCTTAAATGCTTAGGACAGAATTGAAGAAGTAGGAAAGAAAATTGAGTCATTTACAAAAGTTATACAGGGTCCAAAAGAAATCTTCACTGGTTTCTTACAAAGACTGACTTCAGCAGTAAATAGAATGATAACAAATTTAGAAGCTAGACAGATAATAATTAAATTTCTGGGCTTTTGAAAATGCTAATGCACAATGCTAAAGAGTAATTAGGCCATGAAGGGCAAGATCACTACCCTTGGAGAAATCGATCCAAGATACAGTAAATACTGAATCTCATAATCATGATGATGCTTGGATAGAAGAGGTGATTCCCAGAAATCTGAAGAAAAAGAGCAATGTTAAATGTTTCAGTTGTGGTAAACAAGGTCAACTAAAAAGGGACTGTAAAGAGGACAGTCCTAGAATCAATGTTATTCCAAGGAATAATCCCAACAGACTGTCCCTCCCTTCTGGATTATGCAGAAGGTGTATAGCAAAGGCAGACACTGGACTAATGAATGTAGATCAACAAGGGACAGAATGTAATCCCTTGCCTTTGCCATCAGGAAACAACCTGAGTGGCCTCTTAGAGGCCCCCATGTCAAAATATGTTTAGTCCATTCCTGACATCATGGAGGAAACTCCTTCCCAGAGCAATTGCAGAACCTATTATAAGAAACTATACTGCTCTGAATGATAGAACAAAAATTGAAGAGAGAACAAAAAGTAAGGAGAAACCATAAATGAAAGTTGATGAAGATTAGAAAAAGGAAACTCTCCAAAGTTAGATTTGGGCAAATATTTTGTTTTTGTCTTTTAGGAAAATGAAGGCATCCAGCTAAGGAATCTGAAGAACACTGGACAAATGAGACATCTGGAGAAAAAGGACAAATCATCCACAAAAAATTCCCATGAAAAAGTTTTTCTGCAGTGAACCATGACCATGCCTAATATCGACTTTGATGTCTCCAAAATGATGATGAGATCCCAAAATGATGATTCCATCAGGACAATGATAATGCCACCAAGCTGACAAAAAAACACCCAAAGATTGACTTTGGGCTACAAAGTGCTCAGGACAATATCGAGATGGCTAGCTGAGATGATACAGCCTCACAGACCACTCCAATCAGGACTTGATCATAATCCTAAATTTTCTTTGTGTCCCCATAAGATTATCAGTGTCCCCAATCAGCAGGAAGTAGCCTAGAAAACTACGACCACATTCCCAACAAACCAATTATGGATGTTTGTCTTTGTTTAGGGGTTGGTTAAAAATTATTATTGATCATAGTCAATCTCTTTCTAAAAGAAAAAAAGGAGGATATGGAAATGGTAAAAAAAAAAAGGTAGATTATTGAATCTACTCTGAAAAAAATTAGAAATGATAGGATAAAAGTGTATATTATTGAATCTACTCTGAAAAGAAAAAAGATAGATATGATAAAATAAAAGGCAGATTATTGAATCTTCTCTAAAAGGAAAAAATGGAAAATATGGATATGATAACATAAAAAGGTAGATTATTGAATCTACTTTTAAAAAGCAGCTACTAGTTTTAAATATTTTACACTGGATTGGATTTTTGTATATTGTATACAAATTATGTACACTGATACAAATTTGAGATTGATTTTGTTAAAAAATATTTCTAATCTTATTCAAGGTATTATACCTATACAGTTCATTTAACAATGTAATGCAAATTTCTAGTCCTTGAAAGTTATTATTATCAACTAATTAGGATATAAAGAAATGAAAGTTAGTAGTTAGTTATTACAATTGAACTTGTAGTCATATTAGGTATGTTTTCAAGGTTAAACAGATATATTTTAGATAATCAGGTCGTCTTCAAATATGTCTGAGATCAGATCAGAAACAAATCAGATCTGTCGGGATCTCTGTGAGTTCAAAGCCACCCTGGATTATTTTATCACATCTAAGATTATTATACAAACACTGTAAAAACTAGTAATCAGTTTTGGGTTTATAGTAGGATTTTAGGTGTTGCTCTAGGTCAAGTGGAAGTGGGCAGTTAACAATAAGCCAGGGAATCTCTGGGATGGAAAATGAGAGACAACAGTAATTGTAGCTATTACAGTATTTGTAACAGGCCAGGCGGTGGTGGCACACGCCTTTAATCCCAGCACTTGGGAGCCAGAGGCAGACGGATCTCTGTGAGTTCGAGGCCAGCCTGGTCTACAGAGCGAGATCCAGGACAGGCACCAAAACTACATGGAGAAACCCAGTCTTGAACAAGCAAAAAAACAAAACCAATATTTGTAACAGTAACTTGTCTTGTGAGTCTTAAAGTATGTTAGGAGCATAGTCCACAGAAGCAGCAACACTGACATAGAGGTTAACACATGGGGACCTCTTTTGAGATGGTGCTTTTGAGTTGGGAAAAACAAGTTAGAGTAGAGGAGATCTTGAGCTGTGACACAGCCAGTTCATGAACTTTCCTAAAGTTGGGCGGGGGGGGGGGGGCTTTGGAGTTACCCTACATTGGAGCAAAAGAATCCCATGTTCATCATTCACTGGTAAAAGTGATCCCTTTTGAGGGTTCATGATGTTTTTGAAGCTGCCTACCTGAGCTATGGTACATCCATCCTTTCATTTTTAAGGGATTCTCCACAGAGGCTCCAGCAAGATGTGATAGGAGCCAGATTTTACACTTTATATTTAACTTTTCCCAGTATACCAGAAAATAGGGAAACTTCTTCCAGTTTTGTCAATGAAGTAATCAGGGATAACACAAGTTAAATAAATTATCCAGGAAAACTCATGTCTCCTCATACCAAACTCAATACACATATTTACATTGTCATTAGTGATGGAGAGGGTTGTGTGAAATCATTAGATATTTGATCACTCTCAAAGTGACTTACTCAAACTAGGTGATAAAGTTAAAGGATATTCTAAGTAAAGTCAGTATTGAAACCATAAAGAGGTATTAAATATAACCTAGCTAATGTGGCAGGGTAAGAGCCCAATAGATACAAAAAGTAGAGACTGACAGGCCTGGGGTCTATTCCTTAGAGCAGCATCTTTCCCTAAGAGTAACAGCATCAGCACCACTTGAGAGCTTGTTGTAATATAAGTCATTCAGTCCCAAAGTTTGGAAAAGAAGAGGGTTTGCATTTTGTATTTAAGGAAGCTCCAGGTCAGTTGATGCTTTCCTAACTTGAGAGTCGCTGACAAAATTCCTGCACTAAACTTGGGGAAACCGCTGGTCACTGGATTCCTTGCCCCTCTTCCTGCCTTTGGTTTGCTTCTGCAATGCTTTTTTTCCCTGTGATAAAGAACGGTTGGCTTCATAGCAAACACAGGATGAAATAAAAGTTTTAATGTTCGATTTTTTTCCACAGCGCTGTGACTCACCAAACTTGAAATGTCTTCCTGATTTCTTCATGTTGTTATTAACATTGAGAGTCAGCTGTGTGTCCTCAGAAGTCTGGTTTCTAGAGGTACCTGCCGTGTAATGTGATGGTATATGCTTTGAATCCTGGCCCCCTATTCTGAGTTTCTCTTGCCTTCTCTCCTCCTCTTCCTTTCTTGCCTCTAAAACTTATTTCACATGTATAATTATATGACTACAGTAGCATTACAAAACCTCTGTGTGTCTCCATTCATATCTACAATGAAGAGATTACTGCCAATTTTACTTCTTCTGGAGTTCCTTTATGAAGATCAAATGAAATCATAAGTGCAAGGTTATTTATAAACTATGACGTGCAATCACAAGACCGGATAGCAATAGCATCATTTTAACCTAGACTGTTTTAGCATCCAGGAAGCACAGTTTGTACTTGATTAATTCACATGTCATTTTGATAAAGCAACCTTGTTAAATAATAGTTTTACTGTGATTATTTTCACATACTAGCAGAGGAGAGAATGAGGAAATAGCATGTTCAAAAGAATACAAAAAAATATGGAACAAACAAACAAAACCCAGGCATTTTTTTTACCCAACATATTTAGATTTCCTTCTGGCTATGAGAGCAAAAGCTAAAACTTTGACAAGTATTTAGTGTGAAAATATATCTTTTTGTATGTATTTATTTCTCTCAAGGGCATTCAAAACACTAGTTGGAGAATGCAGGGATGGACAAATAGAAGGCTTGAGGATAACTCATCATATTTATAAATTTAATGAATGCTATTGAAACCATTCATAAAATGGAAACTCATCTCTACAGGCCCATAGACTAACTCTGCATTAAGCAGGGGCTTCACAGAGGCATCCATGGAAATATTTTGGTGTTAACAGCTGAGCCAGAATGGAATATCTTGGACCTGGTGATAAGAGCACGTAAATGGCTTTTACAGCTAGATGACATTGAGTCCACTTGTGATGAGGCAAAAGGTCCATTTTCTAGTTCTCTGATAGTCCTTATTGGAGCTTGAATAGACAGTATAGAGAATGCTTTACTTCTAATCAATAGGACAAAATGGAATTAATGGGATGTGACTCACATATTTCATTAATGCACTGTGACTGTTCTCTCTTCCTCCTTCTCTTCCTTCCTCTCTCCTCCTTCCTTCCCTCTTCTTCTTCTTCCTACACACCGCTCTCTTTCACTTACTCTGAAGAAAATAGGTCTCCAGGATATAATCAAGCTTGTAAGAGTCACATGTTAAAGAACTAAAGCTTCCAGGATGAAAAGAGAACAAGACTGTGTGCACAAGATGAGTGCAGCCCCAGCCCAGTGTAGAGATCAGCCATGAGCAAGAACCATTTCTATAAGCTAACTCTAGACTGCTAGTCCTCAGAAGCTTGTGGGATTTTTAAGCTTCCTGAATTAAATGACTATGTTTTGGGGAAAATATTTTTATATAGAAACAGAGATCATTAAAAAGATCTTGTCATCAGTCTATGATTGTCTATATTGAAGTCACAATAAAGTAAGCAATCAGAAGTCATTCCATCATAGTCATATATCCACAGATTTACTGAATGCAGCACTCTCACAGAGATGGACTTTTGCAATTTCCACAATTGCCTGACAACTAACTCAGTACACAAAATGGTTCTGATACGAGTAGAAAACAACATTCCTTATACATATGGAGTAACATAATTCAAAGAGAAAGAAAATAGCTTACTATCCCTGGTTTTTAATAGACACAATAACAAGAACCACCATAATCCCTTTACCACTTCTATGAGAAGGAACATGTTGCCTTTGAGAAGATACAGTGGATTCCAGGGAAATGCACTCATAGAGCAAACAGACACTGGGGACAGGAATGGAACTGCACTGTTGCCTCAGATTTCACTGGTTGCATTACAAAGCATAGCATCCTCTTACTAGAAGCATGCTGGGAAAACAGGGAGAGGAATTCCAGACCTTTGGAGCCACATATGTGTGTCTTCTGAGACTACGTGGTGTGTTTCATTTCAATGATGCTCTCTGCAGGTGACATACAGCAGACAAACTTTGACTCCCCAGTGTTTACTTGCCAAGAAGCTATTTCAGAGATCATCTCAGGACTACTTGCTCAGTCACTCATCTGTACCCAGCAGAACGTCTGTCAGAACTTGTCACTTTTATTTAAGAAAGGCTTTGACACAGAGAAATCCTATTCTAATCATGCTTATGTCTGATTTGACAGTTTTAGAAAATCTCAGGCATGTGTCCACCACACATGCTCAGAGAGATCACTTATCAGCAGGATTTTCTCCTCTGCCAACTTCGATTCACACCTTCTTTTAGCCCAATTTCTAGAGAACTAAAAAGTGTATATTAAAAATATCACAGTTTTTGAATTCTCTGAAGAGTGTGTGAGAAAACATATTATAGAAACAAGTGTAATTTATTGCTGGAAAGGAAAAAATGTCAACGTAAAGTAACACAAAGAGACACAGAATCTCAGAAAACTGAATTCTGAATGACTTGTTTTCTCTTTGAATGCTATTGTATTCAAAGTATAGAATATTGTCTAAGAAATAAGTAGTATTCACTCAGTTTTGCCCATATTTACACACCACACTACAATGCAAATCAAATGTTATATGGCTGATGATGTGCAAATTGGATCTCTTCACCTAATCCAACGTAATCACCATTTATAACTAATGACTATCATTTGTGATTCAAGGCAATACTGCTTTACTAATCCTGTCAACATTTCTAACTCATTACAATGTGTATGTGGCTCAAAGATTTGACTTATTTTATATACATTACTACATATAACACACTCAACATATAAAATGTTAACTCTGTTTTACAAGTGCAGAACATGTCTCAAAGAAAACATCTCATTTAAATTTATATTAAATAAATTGGTCTCAGGAACCTAGTCATTTATAAGACAAGCAGTTAGTTATGAACACATGTCTTTGGGTTATGGAAACAAAGCAATGTGCTTCATTATGGTGAAGAATAATGACCAGAGAAATAATGTAAGTGAACATCATCTCACAAAGTCTCAATGAGCTGCATTCTCAGTGAATAAAGAAAGATGAAATGACTAGCATCCAAGTGTAGGGACACCTACACCTATGTTACACAGATTCATAAAATATAAATACATGGACACCCTGAACAAATTAATTTTATTATAACCATCTAAAAACTTATAGGTAGATGCCATTTGTTCTCAACACACATTCACGGTCTCACCTCATTTTCTATTCTCCTTTATAATTCTGAGATGGAGATGTATTAACTTCCATCCAAGGGACTTATAGCAAAGTGCATCATTGACCAAGTTGGTGTTTTTCTAATACATCCTTTACTCTAATTGATAATACCATGCCACTGTAACTTCTCCATAATGCTGAGGGTACAAAGCTGCCAAAGAATAAAAGGGGGACTCTATGAATTTTTCATCTTTCCTGTAAGTTTGAAATTGGCTCAAAACAAAAAGTTCAAAGACAAATAGAAGGTTTACTCTCTCCATCCACGTTCTGACTGTCAAAACTGCAATACATGGAAAAAGGCGCACTGCCCATAAGAGACTTCAGGAGAAGGAGAAGAAAGAGAAGAAGGAGAGATACAGAATTTAGAGCTTAAGATGAAACATTAATTACTCTAGTATAGGTAGAAGATAACATCATTTTCTTATTACAGTGGTCTTCTGTTTGTCATCTCCGTACTGATGTGATCAGTGGGCATCTTGCTTCCTTTCATGTGTGTGAGATCCACTGATGACCCTAAAGTAATAGACATGACTCATGCTGAACAACTAGAAACAGAAGTAATTCTCTTGCATTCCACAGAAACAGTGGTTCTTAGCTACTGGCCCACACACCCTCCCCAATCACAGGCTATTTGTCAATGTCTAGAGCAGTTTCAGGTTTCATAACAGGGGAAATAACAAAGGGGACTTCTATTGCTGAACAAACATCAAAACAGGGCAGCCACTCAGCAAGATTATTCAGTTCAAAATATTGGTAGTGCAGAGGTTAAAGAACTTTGATTTTTTTAAATGGTGATCTGTCAGATATAAAATATTGACTGGTATCCTATGTCAAAGGGCCCAGAAATGTCACCAATATTAAGAGTGGTAGAAAGATGACACAGAAAAAAAATTGGTTCTGTTACAAAAATATTCTTTCTTTATTCTTGAGAATTACATATGTAAATATCTTGTCCACCCTCATTTCTCACTACCAACTCCTTCCCCATCCTCTCCACCACATCTTCCTCCCAAGTTTTAAGCATGTGGTAGCGTGATGTGAAAAAAGATTCTTGATGTATCTCAGGATATCCTTCAGACTTTTCATTTTATAGTTGGTGTAACCTGCGACAGTATGAATCTAGGAACAAGAAAAACTGTCTTTATGTTGTCTCAAATATGAACATATGATACTAACAGTATTAGAATTATAGTAGTGATCATTAGTGTTTGATTGGCAGTGGCAACCTATGTGTGCGTTGTATTTCAGACAGCAAACACAGCATGTAATTTATGATTTTCAACTCCAGCATCAGTACTATGAAGTAGGATGACTTAGAATTTGTGAGAAACTTCTCATTGCTTTAAGTATGAGCTCATAAGTCTCTCAGTGGATCAACTTAACCCACTACAGGTGTTGCCACCATGTGTGATTCATAGTAATGCTGTCGGAGTTTCTGTACAGTGTTGGTGTTCTGTTCCCCCATCGTCTGGAACTTGCTGGTTTGGGTAACATGCAGATTCTTTTATTTCATTTATTTATTGTTAAATGAATGAGTTAGTTAAAGTTTAAGCTTTCTTTCATAACTAAGTCCTATATAATTATAAATTAAATTCTAATAATATATTGATCCAAATTTTGATCATGGTGTGTATAATTGTATGTGTGTATGTGTGTTGGGAGAGTGGATGGATATGCATTAGTGTATTTGTGACCACAATCTTAATAAAGTAACACCTATTATGTATATTAAATCCATGACAATTATTGGAAATTTCAGTTTTGGATTGATTAGAGTAGTGACAGTCTTTGTAAGACAACATATTTCTTCATGTAAATATACCCAAAAGATGAAATTCTATGAAGCCTTTGGCAGCATCTAAGTCATACTGAAATAAAGTATTACAATGGTGTCATGATCAGAATTAATATCAACATTGGCATCTTGTTGTAGATATACTCTTTGCTGCATAATCTTTACATTCTGCTTAAGTGTGTCTACTTTGAACTTTTGGAGTCCAGAAGTGAAGACCTAGCAAAAGATGACACATGCACACTGAATACCCATATCCTTAGATAAGATTCATGAAAATGCAATTTTCTGTGATATTTTTATTCTTATTTATTTGAGTAAGGGATCCCGAGGACACTTAAAATAAAAATAATAATGTGATTTTGGAAAGTTTGCTAAGATGTAAATTAAGAATTTGGAAATAGTTGGTGCATTAGTTAAATACCACATTTTTCACTGAGAAGGTACATAGACTTCCTTTGGTTTCCCATAATTCCAGGTGATATTCTTGTAGAAATAAATTGTTAAAAAACAAACAAAAAAAATGCACTAAATCTTTAGAGAACCTGATGAGCAAATAATAGGACCTAACAGTTGTACATTTTTGCTTTTCTTTTAAAGTGATAGGCAGTGATACAGCAGATACAAACATTGACCTTCTACATCCAATGGCAAAGAGCCCAGAAATGATACCAAGATTAAGACTGGCAGAAAGAGGTGAAGCTAAAATAGCAGAAAGGTTTTATAATGTGCCCACATATTCAGCATTACAGGAGCTCTTGACATAGAACTACTCTTTAAAACTCCAGTTAATCTTAGGTTTTGTTTTGAAAACTATTTATTACAGTATTTTTCTTTTCATTGAGACTCTACATGAAAACACTCTTTAGAAAGAAAAGTGTTATATCTGTATGCTACTTAAAAAAACATCAGGAAATTATTATGTACACAGAAATTATACAATGCTACACAGGGTCTCATTATATAACCACAACTGGCCTAGAATTCTGTATACAGACCAGGCTGAACTGAACGTACAGAGATCTGCTTGCATCTGCTTCCTAAATGCTGAAATTGAAGGCATGCACCACCCTTCCCTGCTTATACAATGTTCGTTGTTAAATTTTTAAATCAACATGTAATTTACACAATTTCCCCTTCCTTTTTCTCCCTTCAACATTTCCATGTTTACTCCCTCTTGCTCTCTCTCAAATTTATAATCTCCATCATTTAATTTTTGCTAAGTAGTCAGTCAGCCCTGAAATAATTGACACACAAGTAAGGTACATAATGAGCAGCTTATATTTATATATTTAGAAATATATGTGCATATATGCATATCTATATTTTTTAAACAGGTACATCACTGGAAAGCATTTAGTAATGGCACAGGCAGGAAATCATTGAAAAAGCAGAGGTATACTTAATAATTTATTCAAAATTGGGCAACATGGGTGTTACAATTTTAAAAGGTACTACTTCGGAATTCTTAGGCCACTGAATCATGTTATGGCATGAGTTATAATTCCAGCTAAAATAACTCATTCAATATAGTGTTAAGAAAATGAAAAAGCAGACTAGTAAGCAGAAACATTCTTAAGCTTATTTATCTAAAATTGTCAATATATCCAGGTTTATTAATAAGAGATAAAGTTACGTGTTCTGGTTAAATTAAAGCCAATAACATTAACTGTGGTGAATGCAGTTGAAGTATAATTTCACTCCTGACCTCTTCTCTGAAATGGCTTTACTCAGTGGAATTAAATTTAATCAACAGTTTGATGACTTGAACCATCTGATATTGCATTATTTGTACTAGAACAAATTCAGTCATCATCCAGCAGATAGCCTTTGGTGCAACAGTCTCAATAAAAAGAATAGTTCTCTTAAGTAGGTGGTTCATGCAGACTCTACCAACTTAAAAACAAAAAAACAGGTAGTCATACCATATTCTCACACGACTTTCAATTCCATTTAGGCATTTTTTTATTTTATACTTTAATTAATTTTACATATCAGCCTCAGATTCCCTTGTCCTCCCCCGCTACCCCCTGTCAGCCCCCCCAGTCCACCCCCCATTTCCTTCTCCTCCAGGGCAAAGACTCCCCTGGGGATTCAGCTCAACCTGGTAGATTCAGTCCAGGCAGGTCCAGTCCCCTCCTCCCAGGCTCAGTGAAGTCTCCCTGCATAAGCCACAGGTTCCAAAAAGCCAGCTCATGTACTGAGGACAGGTCCAGGTCTCACTGCCTGGGTGCCTCCCAAACAGTTCAAGCTAATCAACTGTCTCACTTATCCAGAGGGCCTGATCCAGTTGGGGGCTCTTCAGCTATTGGTTCATAGTTCATGTGTTTCCATTAGTTTGGCTATTTGTCCCATTTAGGCATTTTTAAAAGAAAAACAATTGAAACCAAACACAGTGGAATTTATCTGAGTGACTAAAATAAACAGAAATGAGAATGGAAACTGTTTTGTGGATATGTAGTAACTGGGGTGATTACACATTCCTTTTTGAGCTGTAAAATTCTATAGTGTAATAAGCTAAGTTCTAGTGTTTACTGTAAAACTAAACATGTCTCTATTTTATGACCTAAAGTTCCATCATTAGCTATCTATCCAAGATACTTGAAATGATATGCCCCAAAATGACACAAAAATCAATACTCACAGATTTGATAGTAATTACCTTAAAATAGAAAAAAAAAGTCTAGATAGCCATCATAGCAGCATGGATAAAAAACAGAATTTTGTTTATATTTGAGCATTTTATTCAGAAATGTAAAGGGAAATGTATATAACAATATGGCCGAATATAAGATGCATTTACCTCATGAAAGGAAATTTGTTAACAAAGAATTCATGTTTCCATTTGGGAGGATATTCTAGAGTAGATGACACTTATCTATGTTTAAAAATTCAGAATATTGATTGTTTTGGGGGGAGTTGATTAGAAGTTCCTGTGAGGAGTCAGAATTATAGTCTGTGGGAACAATTAAAATGGTATTGTTAATTCCCATTTATTTGAGAAGCAAGAATTTTACTGCTTAAATTTGCCTCTATTCCTTGATGATTCTGCATATAGTCCTGGTGCTCATTTACAAAATAATTAAGCATCTTACACATAACCTTTTTCTTAACCCTAAGTCTTTTTTTTTTTTTTTTTTTTGGTTTTTTTCGAGACAGGGTTTCTCTGTGTAGCTTTGCACCTTTCCTGGAACTCACTTGGTAGCCCAGGCTGGCCTTGAACTCACAGAGATCCACCTGCCTCTGCCTCTGAGTGCTGGGATTAAAGGCGTGCCCCACCACCGCCCGGCTAACCCTAAGTCTTATAATGAATATCAGTTATCAATATTTTTGTAGAGCACCCATTGAACAGCATAAATTGAGCCTTTTAATATCTCAATTCTTTTTGTTAAATATAATTTTACTATTAATTCTTTAATAATTTCATACAAAATACTCTTTATGGTTTTTTTGAGACAGGGTTTCTCTGTGTAGCTTTGGAGCCTGTCCTGGAAATCACTCTGTAGACCAGGCTGGCCTTGAATTCACAGAGATCCACCTGCCTCTGCCTCTGAGTGCTGGGATTAAAGGCGTGCCCCACCACGTCCAGCCGTACAAAGTATTTTGAAAATGTCTACCCCATATCCTCCTGCTACCTCTTTCCAGATCCACCCACCACCACTTCATCATCTCCCAACTTTGTGTCCTCTTTTTAATTTTTTTTTAATAACTCATCAAGTCTTGCTTGTGCTGCTAATCTACTCCTAGGTCATAGTTTTAGGGCCACCCACCAAAGCATGGTTGAGGTTGACCATCCTATGGCTATACCCTTAAAGAAATCTCTCACCCCCCAAAGCCACCAATGTCAACAGTTTTAGTAAGGATTCAGGGCTTGAAAATACTGCCCCTTTCATGTGTGAATACTGATTACCTTCATCTTGTTCAGGCACCCCCAGCTGCTGAGTTCTTGACTGCAGCAATAGCAGTATGTCTAGAAGAGATTGTTTGAATCCACTCTTCCTGGACATCTGGCTCTTTCAATCTGAGGCCCCCTTATTCAAGGGACCCTGAGCATCCGTGAGAAGAGGGGTGATACAGATGTCTCATTTGTGGCTGTGTATGACACGGCCACCTTTTCTCTGCACTTTGATCACTCCTAAGTCCCAACATTACCCACAGTCTACTGCACAAAGAAACTTCTCTGGTGCGGTTTTTGAGCTGAACTAATCTATGGATATAAATACACAAATTCAGACAGCTGTATGATACTATGTCCATTTAGCAAAACAATGGTAGTAGACTTAACACCTAGGGCCTCTGAGTTCTGTACCTCTAGGTCTTTGGCCCACTTTCAGTCAGGCATTTCATTGTATAGTTTTTTTTCACTCCCTTGGTTAGGTTTATTCCACAGTTTTTGTTTGAGTTTGAGGCTATTGTGAGTGAGACTGTTTCTTTTACTTATTTCTAGGTATATTTAGTTTGGGTATATAAAAAGGTTATTGATTTGGTATGTTAATTTTGTGACCTGTCACTTCGCTGAGAGTGTTTATCAGTTCTAGATGTTTCTTGGTAAAGTCTTCGGGGATATTTAATGTGTAGAATCATGTTATCTTGGGGTTTTTATTGCTGTGAAGAGACCCCATGACTACGGCAACTCTTATTCAGGAAAAAAAAATTTAATTGTCACTGGTTTACAGTTTTGGAGGTTTAGTCTTTTATCACCATGGTGAGGAAAATGGTGGCCTGCAAGCAGGCACCATGCTAGAGAAGGAGCTGAAAGTTCTATGTCTTGTTCTGCAGGTAACAGAGAGTGAACTGAACACTGGGCATAGCTTGAGCATATATGAGACCTTAAAGCCCACCCCCCAGTGACACACTTCCTCCAACAAGGCCACTCCTACTCTAACCAGGCCACATCTAATAGTGCCACTCCCTATAAGCCAAGCATTCAAATTCAATCCTATGGGGGTCATACCTATTCAAACCTCCACATGTTATCAGTAAATAGACATGCTTTGGTTTTTCTCTTTCCTGTTTGTATCCCTTTAATTTTCCTGTCTTATTGCTCTAGATAAGATTTCAAGCACTATAACTGAATATGAGCAGTGAGAGTGGACATGCCCATTTTCCTGGGAATGCTTTGGGTTTATTTTTCTTTTCTCCATTTAACATCATGATGGGTATTGGTTTGTCATAGATAGCCTTATTAAATTGGGTAATTCCTCATATATAGAGGTAATCTTTATATAGATAAAGGTTCATCCCTCTAGTCTAGCCTTTCCAGGATTTGAGTGTTATTTCTTATCTAAAGGTCTAAGAGAATTTTGTGCTGACTCTATCTGGCAATGAGCTTTTACAGTTGGGAAATTTTTTATTACTGCTTCTATCTTATTGTTTGTTATGGGCCTGTTAAAATATCTACTCCATCTTGATTTAACTTTGGTAAGTCGTATGAACACATAAATTCAATTTTCTTCAGATGTACCAACTTAGTGGAATATTAATTTTTTTCCTTTTATTTTATTTTACAATACCATTCAGTTCTACATATCAGCCACAGATTCCCTTGTTCTCCCCCCCCCCCGTCCCCTCCCCTTTCCCCCAGCCCACCCCCAATTCCCACCTCCTCCAGGGCAAAGCCTACCCCGAGGACGGAGATCAACCTGGTAGACTCAGTCCAGGCAGGTCCAGTCCCCTCCTCCCAGACTGAGCCAAGCGTCCCTGCATAAGACCCAGGTTTCAAACGGCCAACTCATGCAATGAGCACAGGACCCAGTCCCACTGCCTAGATGCCTCCCAAACAGATCAAGCCAATCGACTGTCTCACCTATTCAGAGGGCCTAATTCAGTTGGGGGCCCCTCAGCCTTTGGTTCATAGTGCATGTGTTTCCATTTGTTTGCCTATTTGTCCCTGTGCTTTATCCAACCTTGGTTTCAACAATTCTTGCTTATATAAACCCTCCTCTTCCTTGCTAATTAGATTCCCGGAGCTCCACCAGGGGCCTAGCCGTGGATCTCTGCATCCAGATCCCTCAGTCATTGGATGGGATTTCTAGCATGACTATTAGGGTGTTTGGCCATCCCATCACCAGAGTAGGTCAGTTCCAGCTGTCTCTCGACCATTGCCAGCCGTCTATTGTGGGGGTATCTTTGTGGATTTCTGTGGGCCTCTCTAGCACTTTGTTTCTTCCTTTTCTCATGTGTTATTCATTTACCATGGTCTCCTATTCCTGTTCTCCCTCTCTGTTCTTGATCCAGCTAGGATCTTCCACTCCCACAGGCTCTCTTTCCCTCGACCCTTGCCCTTCATTATTCCCACTCATGTCCAGGTTGTTCATGTAGATCTCAGCCATTTCTCCGTCATTGGGCGATCCCCGTGTCTTTCTTGGGGTCCTGTTTTCCAGGTGAGATATTAAATTTTAAGGTATGTCCTTATGATTATGAATTTCCCCAGTGTCTGTTATAATGTCTCTCTTTTCATCTCTAGTTTTATCAGTCTGAGTTCTCTCTGTCTTTGGTTAATTTAATCAAGGTTTTGTCAATTTTGTTTTTCTTTTCACACACATGCATATAGTTAGAAATACATTATCTAAAAATGATAAGTAAACTGAGGTTTAAGACTTTTAATAAATCATTCAATACATCTATTAGAAGCCAAATGGCTAAAGCCCAGTTCCAGGTAGTCAACCACCTACTATACAGTACAGCTGCAACTAATAAACAAGCAGAAGCTTCACTACAAAAGCTGAAATAAAAAGTGGTCAACTGAAATCCCCTTTCTTATGTGCTACTGGATGATCTTCCAGTTCTGGAGTGATACTCACTGAAAACCTTGGGAATTTTCTTTTGCCAGCTCTCTGCAATCAATCCCAGCTCTTATACCTTCTGCCTTTTAATATCCACAAGAGTAAAATTCTTTCTCCCCCATCTAATGTTCACAACAGTAGCTCTCCTCAATTGCCTGTAGCACTTTTCTTAACTGGTGTTCCTGTTTCAGGTCATGGCCTCTCCAATCCATTTTTCACAATTCAGTCTCAGTGAATTTCAGAAGTCAAATCTGATCTTGTCACTTTTTGGCTTATTTAAAACCTGTCAATATCATTCTGCTGCGTTGAGGATAAATCCTTACTCCTTATCAGGGCATGCAAGGTGACTCATGACAGAGAACCTGCTTAAATTCCTGGCTGCTTCTATCAAAGGATTTCACTTCATTCTAAGCTCCGAAGACAGGATACTTAAGGTCCCCAATCATGCTGCATTGTAATTCAGGTTTAAAAAAAATTTTTTTACAGAAGTTAATTTTCTATTCTATTGATTTGCTACGTCCTTCCTAGGGAGATACATGTATTTCCCCTTCCCCTACTTTGAATCCTCTTGTTGCTTAGCCTCTTAGGGTCTGTGGATTGTAGCATCATTATCCTTCACTTAACACTTAATATCTACTTATAAGAGAGCACATAGCATTGCACTGGGGGTGGATAGAGGGGCTGGAACAGGAAGGATTGAGGAGACCAAAGCATAGATCACTGGGAGAGCCTACTAGAATTGGAGGGGCACTTAGGGTACAATATGGAAACCCAATGCAGTTGAAACTCCCTGGAATCTACCAGGGTGACCCCAGCTAGAACTCTTAGTAATAAGTGATACGGAGCCTGAAGCAGCCATCTCTTATAACCAGGGAAAACTTTTAGTGATGGGACTGGGATGTCAACTCAGTCCTAAAACCTTCAACCTACAACCTTTCCTGCCTGTAAGATGTGCTGGAGTAATGGTATTGAACTTGTGGGAGTGACCAACTAATGGCTGTTCTAACTTGAGGCCCATACCACATGAGGGGATGCTCATGTTCAACACTGCATGGATGGCAAGGAAGCAAAAGTTGGACAGCCCAGAGACCTAGGTAAGGTAGAATCAAATACAACTTGTGTGTGTGGGGGGGTGTAGAATGCTGTGGGATGTTCTGTATGTCCTGTGGGAGCCTGTTCTTGGGTTCCTCGTGGCTTTATCCAGCAGGTCCGCATAGAGGATGATTAGGACCACGGGCCTGAATGCAGGTGTCTGAGATGATCTACACTTGGCTGTGCTGGGGGATGGTCTGTATATCAAGTTGCTCTGATTGGTCAATAAATAAAACCTGATTGGCTGTGGCTATGCAGGAAGTATAAGCGGGACTAACAGAGAGAAGAAATAAAAGAACAGGAAGGTAGAAGGAGTCACTGCAGCCACCCTCCAGGACAAGCAACATGTGAAAATGCCAGTAAGCCACAAGCCATGTGGCAAGGTATAGATTTATGGAAATGGATTAATTTAAGCTGTAAGAACAGTTAGTAAGAAGCCTGCCACGGCCATACAGTTTATAAACAAAATAAGTCTCTGAGTTTACTTGGTTGGGTCTGAGCGGCTGTGGGACTGGTGGGTAACAAAGATTTGTCCTGACTGTGGGCCAGGCAGAAAAACTCTAGCTACAGTGGAATCAATGAAATGATTCATTATGTTATTCTGTTATACTCCTACATCAATGCCTAGCCCAATCATCAACAGAGAGGCTTCCTCTGACAACTGATGGAAGCAGACACAGAGTCCCACAGCCAAATATTAGGCAGAGTTTGGAGAACCCAACAGAAGAAGGGGATAAAGGATAGTAGGAGCCAGTGAAGTCATGAATACCAGGAGAACACAGCCCATAGAGCCAATTAAGCAGGGCTCATAGAGACTCACAGAGACAGAAGTGGTGATCAAGGAGCCTACATGAGTCTGTGCTGGGTGATCTGCAAATACATTGTGCTTGCTTAGGTTGAGATTTCTGTGGGACTCCTAACAGTGGGAGTGGAAGTGTTTCTGACTTTGTTCTATACTCTTGGGACCCTTTCCATCCTATTAGTTTCCTTGTCCAACCTAGATATGATGGTTTGTGACTAGACTTGGTGCATCTTGTTATGCTATGTTAGATTGGTATCCTTTGGAATCCTTCTCTTTAATGAAGGGAAATAGAGGAGCAGTAGATCTGGGGGAGAGCAGAAGTGAAGAGTGGACTGAGAGGAGTGGAGAAAGGTGAGCAGGTAATTTTCTCTTGCATAGCAATTTTACTTTCTTCCCATACTTAATCTCATCTTTCACAATTTGGCTCAGAGGAGGCTGTAGCATGAATCTTAAAAGTTCTTATTAATAAAATCAAACCCGAGGCGAGTTATTGGGGTCCATGTTGGTAGATCAGAGAGACAGAACAAGCCACAGCTATCTCACCTCGCCGGATCCTCAGCTGGTCTTGTCTCCTCAGACTGGAGGCCTCTGAGTCCTCATCTGGAATGGGTCTCAGCTGAACTGCTGCTCGAAAGCCTGAAGCTTAACCAGCCAAAATCTTAACCAGCCAAAATCTTCTAGTTTCTGGTCCTCACACCTTATATATCTTCCTGCTTTCTACCACCACTCCCTGGGATTAAAGGCTGGCTTTCTGGAATTAAAGGCGTGTGTCACCATGCTTGGCTATTTCCAATGTGGCCTTGAACTCACAGAGATCCAGAGGGATTTCTATCTCTGGAATGCTAGGATTAAAGGTGTGAGTGCCACCATTTTCTAGCCTTTGTATCTAGTGGCTGTCTGTTCTCTGACCCCAGATAAATTTATTAGAGTACACAATATTTTGGGGAACACAATACCACCACAGGAGGCAAGTTCCTTCTGTGGCCTTCTCCTCCATCATGAAGTTCCCCTTCTTTTGTTCAAGAGAACATGGGCATTTCCATGATCATGGAATGCACTGGAAGTTCTCTTGATTGATTTCATGACTACAGTTTATAGCCTTTCAAAGATAGATTACTTGACTTTCTTTTAGCTTGGTTTTTTTAGAATGAAAATCTAAGGGATGGGTTTGATGTAAATCATTTTGAATGTGATTACAGGAAACACCAGCAAGAGTATAGAGACAGAGACATATAGTTGCCAATAAAGAAGTGTTGGATGTGTGGCAGCTCCAGGTATATGAAACTTAGTATACTGGGGCAGGATAGGAGTACATATCAAATCCGTGCCTCAGAGTCACTATAGCTTAGGAAGGGTTAAAACTTACAAATTAACCTGTTTGAACAACTTCCTGCACCTAATACCAGCTCCCTTAACTTACTTGTTGAAAACAGGTTAACTGTGGAGGTGAACAGTTATTACTCCTGAACATTTTGAGCTCAGGATATCTAGCAGCAGATAGATATAAGCTCCTGTTTTGTTAGCAGTAGGCTTGCCCACTGTGCTAGTCTGTGACCTTATAGGCATTCAAAACCATTTACTAAATAAATCAAAACTTAAAGAAAGAAAGTAAAACAAAATTTTATGATTTTCTCATTATTATTCTCACTAGCAAGCATTAATTATGGCACGTGATGCTATATAGATATCTTCAGGTGAATAATTGAGTAACAGCATCATTGAATAAAGTAGATGACTTAAAGGTTCATATATACTGTTTATATACTGATATAAAACATATCAAATATATATTAAATGATATATAATACATTATATATACATACATACATACATACATACATACACACAAACACACACTCCTTCCAGAGTATGCTTCTCAAACACATGGCTTTATCATCTCCCTGAGGCTTTGGTGAGCAAAGCACAGGATTTAATCCTTCTTAGCCAGCCCACATTAGTGAAGAACACTTTCATAGCCCTCTTTCTTCAGCTCACAGAAAAGTGTCTGTGAATAACTTCAAGAGGACTACCATGATGGGGTTTGGGGGCCCTGTCACTTAGGAACAATGAAAATCATTGTGAGGTGGTGGAGCACAGATCAACTGTTGCCACATGGGATTGACCAATGATGAAAGTGAAGCACAACTCCAAGTCTCCAGAGCCATTACTCTCTGTATTCCCAAGAACTCTTTCTGTATTTTTAAAAAGAGTAAGAACTAAAAATGGAGATTTGGATGTGGGAGAAGTTGAGTCTTCAAATAGTTTCTTGAAATGTCATGTAAAATGAGAAGCTCTCCTGGGGTAAGACAAAGGGAATGTGTTCAAACATCCGTAAAAACTGAATGCATGCAACTTGAAACTTTTTTTTTTTTTTTGGTTTTTTCAAGACAGGGTTTCTCTGTGTAGCTTTGCGCCTTTCCTGGGACTCACTTGGTAGTCCAGGCTGGCCTCAAAATCACAGAGATCCGCCTGGCTCTGCCTCCCGAGTGCTGGGATTAAAGGCGTGCGCCACCACCGCCTGGCGCAACTTGAAACTTTTAAAACATTTGTCAAAACCAAAACAGAAAATAATTGATTTTTTTTTACTTTGGTGAATTTATATGAGGTCTAATTTTTTAGTTCTGATTCTTTGGTAGAATTTCTATTTCCCTAAAATTTACTTCTATATTGACCATTCATATAACATATTTTAAAATATTTTTCTATCTTAGGAATTTCTAACCTGGTTTCAAATCTCTTTTTTTAAAGTTAAAATTAATTTCTATTAATCATACTAATACATATCTGTAAACTCCAGTGTCTTTAAGGCTTACTCAGCCTGGTTAGATGCAGCCTATGGTAAGATGCAGTCTCAAATAATAATATTCTTCTTAAAAAGTTTTATTTGAAGTATATCTAATTAAAGAATTTTTCAAATTCAGAAATATTTCTTTTTTTCTGAGAAAAAGTCCCACTATCTAGCCTGGCTGGTCGGGAATTTACTGTGTAGACCAGAACAGAAAGTTCCTCAGAGGCCAACCTGCTTCTTCCTCCTAAATGCTGGGATTAAAGTTATGAATCACACCCAGCTAGGATCAGACTATCTCTCTCTCTCTCTCTCTCTCTCTCTCTCTCTCTCTCTCTCTCTCTCTCTCTCTGTGTGTGTGTGTGTGTGTGTGTATCTCTGTGTTGTTGAAGGGCTTCTCTCCAGCTTCCACCAAGCCCCGCAGTCCCACAATCCACGTATAAAATAATCACTCAGATGCTTATATTACTTATAAACTGTATGGCCGTGGCAGGCTTCTTGTTAACTGTTCTTATATTTTAATATTCTTTTTACGTGGTGGTCTTTGCGTTTTATATTTGTTTTCTGCGTGCTTGTGTTTCTCCTTTTTTTTTTTTTCCAATTCTTTTCCTTTCCTATATTTCTTCTGTCACTGGCTGGAATGGCTATACTCTCTGTCTTCTGTCTCTTTTTTTTTTTTTATCTTCCTCAGTTCTTGTAATTTCTTTTTTTTTTTCTTTCCCTTCTTTTCCTTTCCGCATTTCTCTATACTCTTGAGAGTCTTGTCTCTGTGGCGATAGGTAGCTCACAAAAGTTCCACAATCCATTCTAATACCCCAATGCTGATATACTTATGAATCACTAGTCTGGTGCAGCTCTTTCTGTACTGTTCTTTCTTTTCCTCGTTTTATATCATATGCTCTCGTCATGCTCTGCTCTCCCTCCTTTATTTGTTTTCAATTTCCTCTTTTGTCCCTATACTTTCTGTCTGGTCACTGGCCATCAGTGTTTCATTTATATAGAGCAATATCCACAACATCTCTGTCTGTCTGTCTCTGTCTCTGTTTCTTTTTTGATCTGGTGCCTCAGATCTCATTGGATAATTTTTTATAAATTAACTTTCCCAGCCCAATCACAGTTTCCCCTTCCTCCTTCCTCTCCTCCCAACCCCTTCCCCCAACCTCTCATCTCCCAATCCAGACCCCATCAACTCCTCCTTTCTTTTCAGAAAAGTACAGGCCTTCCATGTATATCAGCCAGCCATATCAAGGTGCAGTAAAACTAGGCACCCCCTCTCCTACTAAAGCTAGATGAGACAACCCAGTAGGAAGGAAGGGTCCCCAAAACAAGTAACAGAGTGAGAAATATCCCCTGCTCCCTCTGTTAGGAATCCTTCAAGAATACCAAACTACACAACTGTAACATGTGTGCAGAGGGTCTAGGTAAGTTCCATGCAAGTTTACTGAGTGTCAGTTCAGTCTCTGGCAGCCCCTATAAGTCCAGGTTAGTTGATTCTGTGGGTTTTCTTGTGATGTCCTTGAGCCCTCTGGCTCCCACAATCCTTCCTGCCTCTCTTCCACAGGATTCCTGAGGTCTGCTTAATGTTGGCTATGGGTCTCTGTATCTGTTTCCATCATTTGCTGGGTGAAGCCTCTCTTATAACATTTGAGCTAGGCAACAATCTATGAGTATAGCAGAATATCATTAGAAATCATTTCATTAACTTTTTTTTCTTTATTTCCAATCATATTGGGTTCTATTCTAGGTCTCCGGGCTGTCCAGCCTCTGTGTCCTCACCCTCCAGGCAGTGTCAGGTGTGGCTCCTTCTCATAGAATGGGTCTCAAGCTGGACCAGGCATTGGTTGGCCACTCTTATAATTAATTTCTGCACCACCTTTGTCCCAGCATATCTTACAGGCAGGGCAAATTGTATGTCAGAGATTATGTGGCTGGGTTAAAGTCCAAATACCTCTGGAAATCTTGCTTGGTTACAGAAGGTGGCTGGCTCAGGCTCCATATCCCACATTGCTAAGAGTCTCAGCTAGGGTCACCTTCAAAGTTTCCTGACAATTTCCAGTGCATTAGATTTCTAGATCAACTCTGAGATACCCGAGTCAGTTATCTTTCCCAGCACTCTCTCTCCATCCCACCAACCTGATCCCTCCTGTTCCCATTCCCACCACCCCAAACAGAACCATCCCCCCTTCCACCTGCGATGTCTATTTTATTTCCCCTTCACAATGAGATTCATGTGTTCCCCTTGAGTGTTCCTTGTTACTTAACTTCTTTGGATCTGTGGATTGTAGCATGGTTATCCTTTACTTTACATCTATCTACCTATAAATTGGTACATACCATATTTGTCTTTTGAGGTCTGGGTTACCTCACTCAAGATTATCTTTGCTATTTCCATCCATTTGCCTTAAAATTTCATGATGCTATTGTTTTTAACAGCTGAGTAATACTTCATTGCATAAATATACCAAATTTACTTTTTCCATTCTTTTGTTGATGGACATTTAGGTTGTTTTCAGTTTCTGGTTATTACAAATAAAGCTGCTATGAACATAGTTTAGCAAGTGTCCTTGTGGTATGGTAAAGTATCCTTTGGGTATACACCCAGGAGTAGTAGAGCTGGTCTTGAGGTAGATTGATTCCTAATTTACTGAGAAATGTCCATATTGATTTCCAAAGTTACTGTGCAAATTTGCACTCCCACCAGCAATGAAGGAGTGTTCCCCTTGTTCCACATAATCTCCAGTATGAGCTGTCACTTGTGTTTTTGATCTTAGCCATTCTGAAAAGTGTAAGGCAATCTCAGAGTCATTTTGATTTGTATATTCCTGATAGAAGAGAAAGTGGGAAATAGCCTTGAACACAAGAGACAACTTCCTAAACAGAACATCAATTGCACAAGCACTAAGATGAACAATTGATAAATGGGACCTCATAAAACTGAAAAGAATCTATAAGGCAAAAGTCACCATCCAAAGGACAAAACTATTGTAGAATATTATTTTAAGGTGTGTTACTTTTGTTTGTATTGCATTTGTTTAACTCTGTGAAGCTGTGTTACTGTGCCTGTCTAAAATACCTCATGGTCTAATAAAGAATTGAACAGCCAATAGCAAAGCAGGAGAAAGAATAGATGGAGCTTTCAGGCAGAGAGGATAAATAGAAGGAAAAATCTGGGGGAAAAAAGAGGTAGCCAGAGAAGGAGGAGGACTCCAGGGGCCAGCCACCCAGCTACACAGCAAGCTACAGAGTAAGAGTAAGATTTACAAAACAGGAAAGCCCAAAGGCAAAAGATAGATGGGATAAGTTAAGGAAACCTAGCAATAAACAAGCCAAGCTAAGGCTGAGCATTCATAATTAAGAATAAAAGTCCTTGTATGATTTATTTGGGAGCTGGGTACAGACCCCCCACCCAAAAGAGCAAAAATACAATAACACAAAATAGCAGTCAACAGAATGGGAAAAGATCTTCACCAGCCCCACATCTGACAGAGGACTGATTTCCAAAATATATAAAGAACTCAAGAACATAGACAACAACAAACCAAATAATCTAATTAAAAATGGAGTACAGATCTAAACAGAGAAGTTTCAACAGAGCAATCTCAAGTGGCCAAGAAACAAGTAAAGAAATGCTCAATATCCTTAGCCATTAGGAGATTTTCTTTAATTAGAAAAAAAATCTGTTTTTCAGGGACTTAAAGTTCTTGTCATATAGGTGCTTCACTTGCTTGGTTAGTGTTACTCCAAGGTATTTTATATCATTTGTGGCTATTGTAAAGGGTGATGTATCTCTGATTTCCATCTCAGCCTGTTTGTCAATTGTATATAGGAGGGCTACTGATTTTTTTGAGTTGATCTTGTATCCTGCTATGTTGCTGAAGGTGTTTATAAGCTGTATCAGTTCCTTGGTGGAATCTTTGGGGTCAATCAATTATACTATCATGTCATCAGCAAATAGGGAAAGCTTGACTTCTTCCCTTCCAATTTGTATCCCCTTAATCTCCTTATGTTGCCTTATTGCTCTGGCTAGAACTTCAAGTACTATATTGGATAATTGTGAGGAGAGTGGACTGCCTTGCCTCATTCATGATTTTAGTGGAATCACTTTGAGTTTCTCTCCATTTAATTTGATGTTGGCTGTTGGCTTGCTGTAAATTGCCTTTATTATGTTTAGGTATGTTCCCTGTATTCCTGATCACTCCAAGACCTTTATCATGAAGGGGTGTTGGATTTTGTCAAAAGCCTTTTCTGCATCTAGTGAGATGATCATGTGGTTTTTTTTCTTTGAGTTTGTTTATATGCTGTATTACATTGACAAACTTTCATATGTTGAACCACCCTTGCATCCCTGGGATGAAGCCTACTTTATCATGGGGGATAATTATTTTGATGTGTTCTTGGAGTCTGTTTGCCAGTATTTTATTGAGTATTTTTTAAGAAGATGGCAGAAAATGGAAAGATCTCCCATGCTCGTGGATAGGCAGAATTAACATAGTAAAAATGGCAATCTTACCAAAAGCAATCTACAGATTCAATACAGTCCCCATCAAAATAACAACACAATTCTTCACAGACCTGGAAAGAACAATACTCAACTTCATATGGAAAAGCAAAAAAACCAGGATAGCCAAAAGAATCCTGTACAATAAAACAACCTCTGGAGGAATCATGAGTCCTGACTTCAAGCTCTACTATAGAGCTACAGTAATAAAAACAGCTTGGTACTGGCATAAAAACCGACATGTGAACCAATAGAATCGAATTGAAGACCCTGACATTAATCAGCACACCTATGAACATATAATTTTGACAAAGAAGCCAAAAGTATACAATGGAAAAAAGAAAGCATCTTCAACAAATGGTGCTGGCATAACTGAATATCAATGTGTAGAAGGCTGCAAATAGATCCATATCTGTCACTGTGCACAAAACTTAAGTCCAACTGGATCAAAGACCTCAACATAAATCCAGCTACTCTGTACAACCACTTTGGAAATCAATATGGCACTTTCTTAGAAAATTGGGAATCAATCTCCCCCAAGATCCAGCTATACCACTCTTGGGCATATACCCAAGAAATGCTCAATCATACCACAAGAGCACTTGCTCAGCTATGTTCATATCAGCATTGTTTGTAATAGCCAAAACCTGGAAACACCCTAGATGCCCTTCAACTAAAGAATGGAAAAATAAATTGTGGCACATATACACAATAGAATACTACTCAGCAGAGAAAAACAATGACATCATGAGGTTTGCAGACAAATGGATGGTTCTAGAAAAAATCATCCTGAGTGAGGTAACCCAGACTCAGAAAGACAAATATGGTATGTATTCACTCATAGGAAGATGCTAGATGTGGAACAAGGATGACTGGACTGTTACTCACATCACCAGTGAGGCTACCTGGAAAATGGGACCCCAAGAAAGACACGGAGAAATGGATGAGATCTACACGAAGAGCCTGAACATGAGTGGGAGCAATGAAGGGCAAGGGTCGAGGGAAAGAGAGCGGGAGGTCCTAGCTGGATCAAGAAAAGAGAGGGAGAACAAGGAATAGGAGACCATGGTAAATGAAGACCACATGAGAAGAGGAAGAAACAAAGAGCTAAAGAGGCCCACAGAAATCCACAAAGATACCCCCACAAAAGACTGCTGGCAATGGTCGAGAGACAGCCGGGTCTGACCTACTCTGGTGATGGGATGGCCAAACACCCTAATAGTTGTCCCATAAACCCTATCCAAGGACTGAGGAATCTGGATGCAGACATCCACAGCTAGGCCCCTGGTGGAGCGCTGGGAGTCTAATTAGTGAGAAAGATGAGGGTTTATATGAGCGAGAATTGTTGAAACGCAGGTTGGAGAAAGCACAGGGACAAATAACCAAATGAATGGAAACACATGAACTATGAACCAAAGGCTGAGGGGCCCCCAACTGGATCAGGCCCTCTGAATAGGTGAGACAGTCAATTGACTTGATCTGTTTGGGAGGCATCTAGGCAGTGGTACCAGGTCCTGGACTCATTGCATGAGTTAGCTGTTTGAAACCTGGGACTTATGCAGGGACGCTTGGCTCAATCTGGGAGGAGGAGACTGGACCTGCCTGGACTGAGTCTATCAGGTCGATCCCAGTCCTCGGGGAGACCTTGATCTGGAGGAGGTGGGATGGGGGGTGGGTGGGGGGAAGGGGAGGGGGGGCAGGAAGGGAGAGAACAGGGAATCTGTGGCTATTATGTAGAACTGAATAGTATTGTAAAATAAATTAAAAAAAATCCAGCTACTCTGAACCTGCTAGAAGAGAAAGTAGGAAGTAGTCTTGAACTCATTGGCATAGGAGATCACTTCCTAAATATAACACCAGTAGCTCAGACACTGAGAGAAACAATCAATCAATGGGACCTCTTGAAACTGAGAAGCTTTTGTTGCATAAAGGATACGGTCAACAAGGCAAAGTGACAGCCTACAGAATGGGAAAAGTTCTTCACCACCCCCACATCTGACAGAGGACTGATATCCAGAATATATAAGGAACTCAAGAAAATAGACATCAAAATGCTCAACAGTCCAATTAAGAAATGGGCTATAGATCTAAACAGAGAATTCTCAACAGAGGAAACTCAAATGGCTGAAAGACATTTAAGGAATTGCTCAACATCCCTAATTATGAGGGAAATGCAAATCAAAACAACTCTGAGATACCACCTTACACCTTGTCAGAATGGCTATGATCAAAAACACTGAAGACACCTTATGCTGGAGAGGATGTGGAGCTAGGGGAACTCTCCTCCACTGCTGGTGGGAATGCAAACTTGTACAACCACTTTGGAAAACAATATGGTGCTTTTTTAGAAAATTGGGAATCAATCTCCCCCAAGATCCAGCTATACCACTCTTGGGCATATACCCAAGGAATGCTCAATCATACCACAAGGGCACTTGCTCAGCTATGTTCATATCAGCATTGTTTGTAATAGCCAGAACCTGGAAACAACCTAGATGCCCTTCAACTAAAGAATGGATAAATAAAATATGGTACATATACACAATGGAATACTACTCAGCAGAGAAAAACAATAACATCGTGAGGTTTGCAGGCAAATGGATGGATCTAGAAAAAATCATCCTGAGTGAGGTAACCCAGACTCAGAAAGAGAAACATTGTATGTACTCACTCATAGGAGGATACTAGATGTGGAATAAGGATGACTGGACTGCTATTCACATCACCAGGGAGGCTACCTGGAAAACAGGACCCCAAGAAAGACACGGGGATCGCCCAATGACAGAGAAATGAATGAGATCTACATGAACAGCCTGGACGTGAGTGGGTGTAATGAAGGGCGAGGGTCGAGGGAAAGAGAGCTTGGAGTAGCAGGAGATTCCAACTGGATCAAGAACAGAGAGGGAGAACAGGGAATAGGAGACCATTGCAAATGAAGACCACATGAGAACAGGAAGAAGCAAAGTGCTAGAGAGGCCCACAGAAATCTACAAAATGCCCCCACAATAGACTACTGGCAATGGTCGAGAGACAGCCCGAACTGACCTACTCTGATGATGGGATGGTCAAACACCCTAATTGTTGTGCTAGAAACCCCATCCAATGACTGAGGGAACCGGATGCAGAGATCCATGGCCAGGTCCCGGGTGGAGCTCCGGGAGTCCAATTGGCGAGAAAGAGGAGGGTTTGTATGAGCAATAATTGTTGAGACCAAGGTTGGATAAAGCACAGCGACAAATAGGCAAAGGAATGGAAACACGTGAACTATGGCTGAAGGGCCTCGAACTGGATCAGCCCCTCTGAATCGGTGAAACAGTTGATTGGCTTGATCTGTTTGGGATGCATCCAGGCAGTGGGACTGGGTCCTGTGCTCAGTGCATGAGTTGGCTGTTTGAAACCTGGGGCTTATGCAGGGACTCTTGGCTCAGCCTGGGAGGAGGGGCCTGGACCTGCCTGGACTGAATCTACCCAGCTGAACTCAATCTTTGGGGGAGTCTTTGCCCTGGAGGAGATGGGAATGGGGGGTGGTCTGGGGGGGGGAGGCGGAGTGGGTGCGGGAGGGGGAGAACAAGGGAATCCGTGGCTGATATGTAGAATTAAATTATATTGTAAAATAAAATAAGGAAAAAAATCTGTAACATTCCAATCAGTGTAAGTGTTGTTAACATTCTTTTTTTAATCATCCATCTACCTAGAAAATCTTGAATTATCTTCATTTTTAATGTCTTTTATTATTGATATTATAACAATTACACAATTTTCCCTTCTCGTTCCTTTCTCTATATTCTCCCATCTAACTTTCTTTGGTCTCTTTCCAATTCATAGCCACTTTTTTCATTAATAGTCACATGCATGCATATATGTATCTATTTCTCTCTAGCCACCCCACCCTCTCTCTCTTTCTATATTTACATACATATGTATACATATGTATATATATATACATACACACACACATATATATATATATACATATATATATTCCTAAATATGACCTGCGCAGTCTAATTTTAGGTCTGACCATCCATGACTTTCTGATTTAAAATGCACTCATTAATTCACCCCAAATTTATTTTGGAAGAGATGTGGTAAGGCTCCTAAAACTTGGCGATCGCTCCTAGGACTTTGAACATGGGAGACAATTAATAGCTCATTTTCACATGAATTGCTAAAGCTTTGATAATTTATTTGAGCAAGTTTCTTTGAGAACTGCAACTGACAGCTAAGATCAGCCACACCTAGAAGAGATGAGATTCTGATCAGCAGAGTCAAGCCAGTAGGTCTTGAAACACTGGATAGAGTCTACAGATTCTTACCACCAATCACAAGGACAATCAATTTTTACATGCCTATTTCTGAACTGGCAACATGTTCCTGCCATTGTTGACCATACATAGCATTGAAAGATTCCTCATTTGTGAGGACAAATGATTTTCTCAAACAAAGAAATGAAATACACAATCTAAGAGGGCTGTACTAGAGGTACATTTTTCATGATATTACGGTTATTCACTTGATAAAAATTATACTTTTCTAGTTAACACATCAATATTTTGATTATTCTTACTTACAATTAAAACTTGTGTGCACCCAGTGAATGTAATATCAACTGTTACAAGTAAAAATTAATATAGCAGGATGTTGTTTTTGTGTTCAAATAACTGAATGGATTTTGCTTCTCTCTCTCTTTGTGATAGTATCAGTACCTGATGTGAAAGTCCTTAAATAACTTACAAATTTCAAGATATGAGAGGTAAAACCAGAATTAATACAACTCAAAGCTCTCATGAGAAATTTCTAGGTAAAACACACTTTCTTTTTTCCATAACCACGATGATGGTTAGTTGCAAAAAGAAAGTATAATAAAATTGCTTGGTTTACTGTAAGATCTTTTATAGTATGCCTTATGTCCTGTATATGAAAAAACAAATAAATATACATATATTTAATAAATTCGTATTTCTAAGATTGGTGTAGAAAAATGTATTAATTAAAGTGCCTCCATGAACACACACTTTCTACATTTACATATATACACACACAAATACAAATAAACATTTTAAAGCGTTGCTTGACATCTTGCTATACATTAACAGTGACATATCCACCCACATCATTACTCATAGTACTATGAATTATTCATAGGATTCTGTGTTTTAGAATGTTACCATGACAATATGCCACATTTTATTTATTTATTTAGAAACAAAGTCTCACTATGTGGCCTTTACTGGCTTGGAACTCAATATTCAGATCAGTCTAGGCCCCAGTTCATAGATATCTGTCTGCCTCTGCCTCCCAAGTGCTGGTATTAATGGTATGCACCAGTGTTAAATATTTTAAAATATTTTGTGCAAAAATAGTAGGCATTTGAAAATTGCTCATGATTTGGATTATTAAAAAGAAATGCAGTGTCCCTTGTAACTATTTTTGTGGTCATATTTATTCTTTTAGAGGACTGAAACATGCTGAGTATATAAAATTTATCTTGAGTAATCTTAAAATTTTTCCAACATATTGTGCAATGTTATGCTTTTGTATTCAGAAATATGCATAGAACACACAAACATCAATAACTTCATCATCCCTTTATTTGATGCTGATTGGTATGACACAAAATAGATAATTAGCAAAAACTTCTCAAAATCGTTTTTTATGACATTTGAAAGAAATCAGTTAACAGAGTTATAAATAATGGCTGTCTTATCAAAAATAGTATTTTTAGCTTTGACCCTCTTGGACTAATTCTGCCTTGAAATATCTCATTTAAGGAAATGTGTGTGTTTGTGTGTGTGTGTGTATCCCCAAAACTAACTGAGTCAGTTGACTGCCAGTGATAGACAATCGATGAATAAAAATTTAATACATCTTTTGAAATTTCATTATGGTTTTCATCAGATACTGTCTTTGATGATGTTCTTAATTTAGCATTGCATGATTTTGGTTCTTTTAATAAACTTTAATACATTTTTTCTGAGAAAAGTTTGTGAACATGTGCCTTGGAAGGTTTTGGTGATAAATACATATATATGATCATATATTAGAATATTAATTACTGTTGTAGGAAATAATGATTGACAGATAAACTCTGGAGCCTTATCTTTAAGAAGCTTATAGCCTTATAAGAAAGTGTCGGTTCCTATGCATATTGTATATATTCTATATGGTTTACATTTATCCTGTCAGCCTCACTCTGAAAATATTAAAGACACAGAACAAGCTGTTCACTTCAAATGATTCAGCTGTTGTCACTTTAAGTTAAGTTGTGCCAGTTAAAATGTAACTATAGTCATTGCATTTGTGAAAATAGGAATTTGCCTTTGTTATTTTTATCCTTGATCTCATATAGAATTGTGCTCCTGGGCTCACAATAACTCAGAAGCTCTGTCTTTCTTAAGCCTTGTGATAACAGATGAGAAAAGTTGGCTCAAAAGGTCCACTCTTGGATAAAACAGCTTAAGGCTGTCTTGGCCTGCAAACCTCTGACTGACTTGGCTGCCTTGCTGTGGGACTAGCCAGAGCACTGTAGCGATTAACCCACATTAAAGACATTTACTTGACCTTTATGTAGCCAATTGGAAGCTTTTTCATGTTGAACAGATAACTCAAAATAAAACACATGGACCTCTAATACAATATTTTTTCTTAAAGATTTCTTTGTGGTGATATTGTGTTCCCCAAAATATTGTACACCCTAATAAACTTATCTGGGGTCAGAGAACAGAACAGCCACTAGATACAGAGGCCAGAAAATGGTGGCACATACACCTTAAATCCTGTTACTTGGGAGGCAGAAATCCATCCAGATCTCTGTGAGTTCAAGGCTACACTGGAAACAGCCAGGCATGGTGACTCATGCCTGTAATCCCAGGAAATGAGCCTTTAATGCCAGGAAGTAATGGCAGGAGGCAGAAAGGTATATAAGGCGTGAAGACCAGGAACTAGGCTGGTTAAGCTTTTAGGCTTTTAGCAGCAGTTCAGGTGAGATTCATTCTGGATGAGGACTCAGAAGCTTCCAGTCTGAGGAAACATGATCAGCTGAGGAATTGGCGAGGCGAGGTGAGGTGGCTGTGACTTGTTCTGCTTTTCTAATCTTTCAGTGCTCACCCCATACCCATCTCCAGGTTTGTTTTTATTAATAAGACCTTTTAAAATTCATGCTACATTTCTTTATTTTTATTTTATAGGTATGGCATTTTGTGTGCATATGTGTCCGTGCATTGGGTGGTTGGTGCCCAGTGAGGCCATAAGAGGCCATCAGATACCCTGGAACTGGAGTTACAGATAGTTCTGAGCAGCCATAGAAATGCTGGGAATGTAACCCAGGGGGATTCTGCAAGAGCAGTCAGTACTCTTAACTACAGAACTTCAGCTTTTTTGTTTGTTTGTTTGTTTTAAACTTTAGAGATTTATTGTGCAAAATGGAGGGCTTCACCTTTGCCTGCCTATCTGTATCAAACCTTTAAAGTGTTATTACTTTGAGATCCTTGGCAATCCCCTTTTTTATTTCCTTGTGGAGTTTTGAAGAGAGTATAATCATGAAATACTTTTTAAGGGCCTGATTTTGACACAATAACAGTAAAATTGAAAAGGCCAAATATCTTATTTTCTTCAAAAATGTATAATGGCCAGATAGTGCAAACAAAAATAATCTCTTTTTTATATTACAGAGGGTAAGTTTTGGAGAGCTTTGCAGGGTAACTTCTGTTTACTTCTTTGGATCCACCTCATACCAATCCTCACCATGTAGCAGTGAGAAGGCTGAGTCTGACCCCTCTGGGAATTGTTTTCCTGCTTCGAAATGGCTGCCTTTATCTAGAGCTAATGCACCTGGTGCATGGCTTCTGCTTTTTTTAATGCCATCTAGGACTCCTTTCTCTTTTATATAAGTTTTTAACATTTTTTCATTATTATTATTTTGTGTGTGTGTGTGTGTGTGTTCACATTTGTGTGTATGTGTATGTATACCAGGAAAAATATGGAGATGTCATAGGAAAACTTACACAATTTAGTTTTCTCCTTCCATCAAGTAGGTCTGGGGTTTGAACTCAGGTTGTCAAGTTTGAAAGCAGGAGACTTTACCCACTGAGCCATTGCACTGGCACATGTGTGTATTCCTTTCTCCTGATCTTTCATCACTAGGGTGCTACAATGGGCAGAAGAGTGGCCCCCTAGCCAATGTAGACATTCCAATCTCTGAAAATGGTAGATATGATACTATGTCTGCTAAAATTCCAGTTTTTAAGCATAAGTAAGAATTTGGGAAAGAGGAAATTATTCTGGATTCTCAGCATGGGCTTATGTAATTAGAAGTATTTACCAAGTAGGAGCCATGATGCCAGATCGAGGGACAAAACAAAGGTAATGTTTGTGTGATGTGATTTTTCTCTGACTTCAGAGAGAACTATAGGTCTTAGAGTTAGGAGAGCTTCCAGAAGAAACACAGCCCTGTGCACACATCTCCACATTAGCCAATGAGACTGCTAACCATCAAACATGACCACTTGAATTGGGCCAAGTCACTAAGTTTAGGTATTTGAAACAATAGTTTTAGGCAATCAATGTAGGTAAAAATGGCTTTCTACAACTGAACTCATAATAACATACCGTCTCTTTATTGGTAGGCTTTAGCTTAGCAAGTTATCCCTTAATTAATTTTCTTAATATCCATTGGAGCATATTATCTATTTTCTGTCAGTTCTGTAATTAAGAAATGATCATACACTTTATTCAACAAAACTCATGTTCATAAGTGCATTCTGTGAAATAGAATCTATGGGAGGCACATATAATGTGTGACAAATGTGTTACATGTGGCATTATTCAATTATAGCAACAAATAAATGCCAAATTTCCCATGGTATAACTGAAAAATAACAACAGAAATCCAGAAACTATCTCTTACATAAACTCATATATGCATGTATGTAATGGGTAGCTGCTCTGCTTTGACCTGGAAGTACTACCCCCATTGAGGCTTCTGGTAACTGTCATGGCTACCTATGGCCTGCCCCTGAGGTCGGGCTGAGACTGGAGCCCTTAAGACCTGAGATTCCTGGTGATCCTGGATGCTGGTTGTAAACCAAGCAGAGTTCTCCAGAGAACCCAGATGGACTGCACTTCACCTCTCCGAGATCCTGTAACCTATCCCTTTAACTGTTGTAAGTTACCCCAAAATAAACCTCCCTCTTAACTATGTGGAGTTGCCTTAATAAATCCTCCAATATATGTAAAATAGTATAAAAATATAAATATGCATGATATCCACCCCAATACTTATAGATATCTATATGTGTATCTATGATTTCATTGATTTCCTCATTTGTCTATTTAGTCTATGTGTTTAAATGAATGTGAAGAGGAGAAAAAAGACATGCGGTTTTTGGAGTGGTTACCTGTAGCTGGTGAATTAGTTACATTTCTTCACATTTTGTAAATTTCCTATAACTTCTCACTAGTAATCAGAAATGAAGTTCTAAAATGTGTGATAATGTCTCACATATAGCAGAGCTTTGTACAACAAATGCTTTCCTGTATTTACTCACAGATACAATAGTGGCTTCTTCTACTACAACTCCTGTGTGTAGTCCCATTAGGGTTATTTGTGTTTCTATTTATTCCCTCTGTCATATTCTTGATGTTTCAAGGCAAGGCATGCCTGTAATTGTTCTCTTCCTGACCTCACAATGCCTGCCATGAAGCTTGTGGTAATGAATTTACTAAAAGCTTTCTGGTGAATTCACTTTATAGATGCTTAATCAAGATTTCTTTGATAAAAAGAGTTCATCTCAGAGCCACAATACACACAAGGTTCAGAAAAAAATATGAGGCAAATTTATATAACAGGGAGGTAGACATAAAGATAAACACCCTGATTTAGGATGCAAATGAAGACTGAATTATGCATACCATATTCTTGTTACAGCATTGTTCATTTAAATTTTGTTTACTAGGAGGGATGGATGAATGTTCTGTACTTTGATGAAGTAAACATTAGGATTAGTTCATTCTAAATCATTCCAAATAGTGGAAGAAATAAAAGGAAATATCTCACTGTATGTTAGTAAACCCATAAGAGTATTCTAGATCCAGTAGAATATTCAGAAGTGGGAAAGCCTCTTGAGAAGTCTTTTGAGAGGACACATGATGCAAAATAACAAATAGGCCAGTGTAGTTACATGGAAATTATATAGTTTGATAGATTCAGAATGTTCAGTTGAAACCAATAACACCAGCTCCCAGTAAATGGCAGGGAATGTAGAATAAAAGCCTATTGGAAAGAGGACTCAAACTCCCTCATTTAACTATGCAAAACTAGTCTTATCAATAACGGAGTGCTTTAGGCAAATTCTTCTGCTATTAGTGGACCAATGATTTGTTTCTTTCTCATTTTAATGATCAAACAATATTCTTATAGATGATAACTGTTAATTATAAACAATATAGAAGTGGTTCTAACACATATTCCTTTTGAAATTTCATTTCTATGCCAAAGAAAGCTAACATTGGTTCATTTTATAGCATTGGCTCAGTTATTATTTACAATGAAAGTATATGATATATGCCAATGTTGTCTCTATGTTTTGAGATGAAGAAACTGAGGCATAAGAATTTCACAACACTGAGCAGGTGGGGAGTCACATATCTGTAATCCTAGCACTTCAAACACTGAGACTGAAGGGCCAAGAGTTCAAGGCTACCCTGGGCTACATAAAGAAACCATCTTAAAAATAAATAACTGTTATAACATGTGATATCAGGGCCAAGCTTTGTACACATGAAATATGAAACAGGAGCCCCTGACTCTCCATTTTTATAAACTAAAGTATTACAAAAGAAACTTTAATTGATTACATAATTTCCTTATACTCTGTAGCTGTTGAAAGAATCATAATGGCCAGACACTGCTGACTATAACACACCCCACAGTGGCATTACAGTAATGGCAGAAGACTCTACAGAGAATAGCTGTGAGAACTCTTAGACAGGTATGCCTTGCCCCATGCCTTAGGGACAAAGCCAGCTCTAGATCTGGATTTTTTTTTAGATGATTTCAAGTTCCTTCCTCTTCAAAAGAGAATTCTGAAAGCAGTATAGGAAATATTCAGTGGTGAATAGTATCATATATGGTGGAGAATAGACAAAACGTAAAATCTCAATTACTAAATATTCTAAAAATTTGCTATTTTCTAATAAATAGAGTCAAGGAAAGGTTTATAAAAGGAAGATTCAAGCATGACAGATCCTAACAGATTTACAGAAAGATACACCAGAATTTTACTTGCAAATTCAGAAACACTAAGAAACAGTGTTAAGAGCAAACAGTGTTAAGTGATCTTCAGTAGTTCACTGAAAATACTGAGGTGGCCATGGTATAGGTCATTACCCTACCCTCTACTCCTTTAACAAAAATCCATAGTGACAGAGCATAGAGGCAGCACCTCTCTCTCTCTCTCTCTCTCTCTCTCTCTCTCTCTCTCTCTCTCTCTCTCTCTCTCTCTTTCTTTCTTTCATTCATTTATGTTTTTTTACATAATTCCCACAGACCACATGACATGGTTAACTTAATTTGACCTCTATCACAAAGTTTACTGCTGGTTGTCAGGATAACACGGAGACAGAAGAGAAATGCCGGCTTTACAAAGTAGTATCCCCTTCGCTGAAGATAAGGCATTGAGTAAACAGCAGTGAAGTTCTCCATAAAAACTGATCTGACTCAAACATGAGAAACAGATGTTTAAATCAGATTCAGGAAGACACAGCGGGGCAGGGCAATGATGTGCAGAGGAAGCTGGCAGGGATTTGTCAGGGACTGCTTCCATTACTTCATTCTCAGGAGAATTTCAAAGACCTCTGAGAAAATAGGACACTATCAGTCACTGAATCACAGATCATCAGGGAGCTATCTTTTAAAATTTGGAACTTTTATTCTTTGGGGGTTACCTGAGACTTTTTGGTTTATGATTGATTTTTGTTTTGTTTTGTTTTTATTTCTGACAAACTTGAATTTTCAATGCATATTTCATCTCTCTCTCTCTCTCTCTCTCTCTCTCTCTCTCTCTCTCTCTCTCTCTCTCTCTCGTGTGTGTGTGTGTGTGTGTGTGTGTGTGTGTGTGTGTGTGTGTGCTCCTATGTGTGTATTCCTGTGTGTAGGGGGAGGGACACATGTACGAAGGTGCACATGCTGAAGCCAGAGATCACACTTTCATTTCAGTCCCCATGTTCAACTTTCTTTGAGACAGAATCTCTTTTCACCACCACTGCATATGCCAGACTAATTGGTCTATAACTTTCTCTAACTTCTGCCTCACAACTGGAGCACTGAGATAAGAGACATGCAAGTTACTGCATCTGTCTTTACATGGATTCTAGGGTTTTGAATTCAGGTGCTCAAGGCAGATGCTTTCCCCACTCGGTCTTCTTCCTCGCCTCCAACGTATAGTTTAATAAAAGGAATTATGTATCAAGTCCCCCTTAAAAAGAACCACACTACACAGCATCACCTTAAGGCAAATAGGATATCTCTCTCTTGGGAGAGGCCTGATTTGATTAGAACAGGAAGAACTGGACTTCATGGGTACCAGAAGTGAAAGTAAATGTTTGACACCCCCCATTAGGTATCATTGATTGGGGTGACATTGTTATGTCTAATTTATACTGTATAAGACAGAGGTTTCTAAAGGCTGCCTTATCAAGCAGTGTGCCAGTGACTCTTTAATCCCAACGTGGAGGACAGTTTTTTACATGAAAAGTCCTGCTGTGGAGAAGACAAGCTTTGCCAACTTCATTAACATCTGTCTACCTGCTCCACTCTACCTAGAAATGTTTATCTCAATTTTTTTTTCAGTGAAGAGAGTCACTTGCTGAATCCTGGAAACAGAGTTCACAAGTAAAGCTCATTGAAACTGTATTTATGGAAATGAAATTGGAAAGAGAAGATAACTCTAAAGAGAAACAAGAAAACAGTCCAAGCAGACAACTGAGATGCCACCATGGATTAGAATGCAGCATTTTTATTGGAAAAGTCCATATGTTAGGCAATTTTCTTGTGAAAAGGTTTGCAAATACATAGACAGGGAGCAGCTGATGATTAAGAATTGGATGATGTATAATATATATCCATATTGCCAATATTATACACACATTGGAAAGTTAGCTTTTTTTTTTCTCAGTATCTCTACTGCAGAATACATTTCAAGTTGACAATAATATCGTGATTCCTCACAATTGGAATTTGCCAACAACTCTCCCAGAGTCAACATTAACTATTTTGACAATTTAAAACAAGAAAATAACCATCTATTTACATCTGTTTGAGGTTAAATACTAAAGCACTGGTATATTCAAGGTTTGCAAAACCAGCAGCTGCATATTTTCAAGATTCATCCAGATTAATTATAATGACTTCATGTGGTTTTATATTAACAAAGACACTCTCTTTAATTGTCTTCATCATAAATCATAAAGTTACACTTACTATGATTTAACTTTGATTTAAATCAGTGTTTTTCCTTAAAAGAAGAATTGACAGTGTGGTTCTATTTTTTTTTAAAAAAAATGAGGATTCAGGATGATCACATTAATATCTAACTCATGTATGAAGTCAGGCAATCACTCCATTTAATTGTTATGGAGCAAAATGAGCCTACAGTCAGAGGCTCAATATCCTCCATGTAAGTCACTCGGTGTTGTTTCAGTTTTTAATTTAACCTTCAGTCCATTGTTTCCAAGCACAGAACACTACATACTGTTTACCAGTCAGGTATGAATTTCGCTCATACTTTCATAGGTGCAAAAGCAGAAATTTTTTAAAAGATTACATTGATTCTTTTAAAAAAACTGGATAAATAATCAAGAAATTATTATGCTCAAGTCATCAATTGCATACATAGGTATAGAAAGTAGATATTATTTTAAAACAAATACAGACTTTGCCTAAAACAAATTCTTGAAGATGGGCTTAAGAGCTGCAGTTCTTGAGATTCTCTGGTTATTTCTACAGATAAAGCATCACTTGCTGAAAGCAATGTGAAAAGATGAGTCGCTTGTTCTGGGTCAGAAAACGATATTCACCAGACTACAGGAGGGTGTGTTGCTTTCAGCCATATTTAATGAGCACTGACTATGTACCAGCCACAATGTAAGATGTTGAGAACCCAAAGAAGAAATGATCAGGACTCTGCCCACAAGGCATTAGTCATCACTAGAAGCAGATATTGAGATGGAGAAAGAGTTCTATTAAGGACTCACATCCTCAAAGAAGGCAAAACAACAGCAAGCACATACATTTACTTTATATGCTAGTGATGAAATTGGGCATATTTAGAGCTGCCAAATGTCAATCAGCCTAAATTTTACTCAAAGTTTTAATGTCGTATAAGACTAATATAATTTTACAACCTGAATTTCCATGCATGAGGGAGAAGACAGTGAACCCCCTCCAATTTCAAGCCCAAATCCTTGTAATTATATTAATATATTCTTTTATAGCCCAAACACACAAAATAAAAGACAATACTATATGATGATCATTTAGCTCATTTATTTTGGCTCTAAAGAGATGCATGCATTAAACTTGAAGCATTCTACATTACTGAAATATTTACATCATTGTACATAGGATATGCAGGAAATTTTCTTCTTACCTTGGAATAAAGGTATTAATAGAATTCTACTCTAGGCTTTTCTATTGTGATTCTTCACAAATGAGGGAGGTATTCTAATTTGTTCCAGTTTACCACAACTTGACCCCAAGTGAACAGAGCACACGGCTTTGCCTCCTTTGTACTAAACCATATGGGAATCCAAGACCGATTCAACCAATTTGAACACTCACCACTTTCATTGTTTTCATTGCTGTTCCTCCAAGAGATCATACTTGGTGCAACAGTCCTTGTTCTAACTTTACTTTGCCTTGCAGGTTTGAAAAACAGTGCACACCAAAGTTCAAATTACAATAACCAAAGGAGAGTTGGGCACAGATAAGATGACATTATACGTATTACTAGGTTGAGACAGAGAAACAAATTCAATGACCACATAGGGGATTATTTCATTAGACTTAGAAAGGACATTGTCTTTCCATGAGATTCAGAGAATAAGACCCATATCAATGAAACCCATACCTCCTCACAGATAAAGATAGGAGACCCAGTAAACCAGATTGAACAAACAGAAGGCAGTGGGGAAGAAGATCCGAGCATAGGAGTCCATTTTGGCAATGCGAATATGTATCCTCCCGTGTCTCCAGGCTCCTGTTCGGCAATCTTCAAAACAGCAGAAGAAACTGGCACAGTCCTTGCCATCCAGACACTCATAGCCATATTCTTCATCCCTCTCTTGAAGATGTGTGGCATTGTTCATTTGGATGGTTGCTGATCTGGGACGGATATCAATGGTTGGGGCCTGAGACAAGGTAGGTAAGGAGAGAGATTCAAGTTAGTTAACACTGGAGGTATACTGTACAGTTTCTCCACAATGTCACCAATGAGATGATGAATCTGAAAATGAGTACTCAGGAAATTGCTCATGACATCGTGATCTACGATGGTAAAATTGAACTCAGAAAGATAGCACGGTTGCAGGTTTCAGATTTTGAGCTTAAGCGGTGCAGCTGGAAATGATATCATCAAGCTAATAGCTACAGCAAGAATATTGAATACCAAAAGAACTCAAAGTATAAGTATTTAAATCAAACTACATGGAATCTCATTCTATTAACTATTAGATGTGAAGCTGGTTACATGAAGCTGGTTAATGGTACTGCAAGTGAGTAAAATAGAGAAATAAAAATGCATTGATTTTCAAATCAAATTGCATGTCATGCTAACTTAGAGGCAGATAGGAACCCATCATATTGAATAAATATACTAAATGATTTTAATACCAAATGCTACTATGCATGGAGAAATACAGAAGTTCATTGATTTTATACCACAAAGAATTAATCTATGTATCAAGACAGTGTAGTTTGTCTAACACTCACCAACTTCAAGCTTAAAACTGCCATCAGTGTTTACATACATCAAATGAGATTGAGAATTCAAAAAGAATGTCATTACTTATCAAGTTTTTTAGCAAGATGAACTGCAATTAAGGAGATAGTAATCTAATGTTTAATGCTTGACCAATAATACAATTAAAGCAAAACTCAAGGCTTATTTTTAGCTTTGGGGTGTATAACTATAAACTACAGTTTCTAAATTAGTTATTGGAGAGAATAAAAATCTCATTTTGTATTTCACAGAGACAATAGGCCTAGTGATCACACTGGCAGGGAAAGAAGGAGATTTTTAACCTCAAGTCTGGTAAAGACAGTTTTATTATTATAAATTTCTCATGTAGATAGAGATTAAGTTCATAAAACATGTTTCAATGCCTTGTTTTAATTAGTGTTTACTGAGTTAAATTTTAGCTTTAGAAGTATATACATATACTTTTAATATATATATATATGAAGTATATATGTAAATTATAGACAGTGAAATGTATATCATTTACATCTGAGGAAACACAGCCCATTTGTGCTTTGGCATTATAGAAAGAAGCCTTGTTAACTGTGATTACTATTGGCCTTATTTTGAGCTGAAACCTGTGTAAATAGTGTCTAGTTGATGAATCAATTCTAGATGTCTATAGAATTTTCTCAACCTTGAGTGTGTCACCATTTAGTAGACTACTTAAATGTTTACTCATAAAAAAATAAAGCACCATGGAAAGCATTAATAGTTAATTCAGCAGTTGCATGCAGTGAAATTTCCATTCCAAAACATTATACCTTGAAGGAAAACATCCGAAGAAGCTTTGGATTTGTAGACAGAAAAGAGAATTGCATTTTTTTAATAAAAAGAAGGAAAAGGAAAAAAGAGAAAGAGAAACAAAATAAGACAAATTAAAAATACATTTTGAAAACACAGTAAGTAAAGTGAACTGAAAGCATAAACATAGAAGGTGGGCTCTGAGATTGGCATAATTTGCATATCTAAAGTTAGAAAATGACGTTTTGTGATTGGTGATCAAATCCTTAACAAATTAACCCACAAGTACATGGCCGCAAAGGCCAATGCTGATCAGTTGCAAGGATACATCCTAGTGAATACTTTGCCTGTAGAAAAATAACATGAATTATGTAATTGTCATTATAGAGGAGCTCGTACGTGAGGTCTGACAAGGAGGAATGAAGGGCACATTAAATAAAGAAATAAATTTTCAGCTTCTTAGACCTTCACCATCTTGACTGCTAGTAGTTTTGATAAATAGACAAATTGGCTCCAAAGGAGAAAATCCATAAGATTGTCCAGGAATTACATTTTCTTGCTTTCTCCAGTCTCTTTTCCTGTCTGCCTTCAGTTTTCCTTCTTCTATTCCATAAACCTGGGTTGAGGAATTCAACTCTTTCTGTCTCTGTAGCAATTTCCACACTGAAGTGATAAGGAAAGTCAGAGGACTTTTGTAAAGGACTTCCAACTTTGCCTAAAAGCCTGCCTCCCATTCTTATTACAGATGAGTATCAGTACAGTCATCTTCTTTGAGGGAAAATGGATTAGGAAATGAAGGAGAGGGCTTAAGTAGAGAAACAAAATTTAAAGCAAGAAAATTCAAACAAGAATAGGAAAAAGTGGAGAGGTAGAAACATAAGAACAGACAGGGAAATGAAGGACCACACACAGTACAATAAATATTTGAGACAATAAAAGAAAGCAAATTTCCTGTTTTCATTAACCAGTAACAATGATGCTATCTTATTTAACCTTCCACAAAATCTTACTTTCAAACAAACATGTGTCATTTATAAAATATCTTCAGTATTTCTGGAGGTACATCAGGATATGAGTCAGATCCAGCTAGAGTTCTCTAGTCACCCCACAGTTCATGGCTAGATAGGTAGCCACTGTGATGTTGCTCATACCTCTCAGAGCAGAAAATCAGGGCAAGGTGTCGATCCAGGAGGGTAGGGCCATTAACTTGGTCATCCTCCCAATAGGAAATGAACTTCCCATTTCAGGCAGGGCTTCTGTAACCCAGACACTATGCTCAAGTGGGTAAGTGGGAATCTACATGCTGTCCTCAATACTCATGAAAGAAGGTAATGGCTTTACTTATTTATATTTATGACTCATTCTCTCCTTTCATGGTTTAGCACAAGCAGAAGTTGTCTTACCTGTTTCCAAATCAAGCAGTCACCGAAAATAAAAATTCATGTTGTCAACTGTACAAACAATCAGTATCAACTTTCATTACCATTCATCATGATTTAGAACCCTCATGTGACTTTTTTGTAATTTTTTTTATATTTTGTTGGTTTGTTGATCTTCACTATAGCATTTATTTTTCACACCAAACTTATTTGACATTTTTTAATATATCTATCTTATTTTATATCAGAAATCAAAGACAGGAAGGCTAAGTAACTTGCCCACGGACTATTAAGCTATTAGTTTAAAAAAAAAGATACACATATGTATAAAATGAGTAGAAGTCTTCTAGTTGAAAAATGCATATGTGTGTATAGACATACACACAAACATACATACCCCTGCTCATGTGCATATACACCCTAAGTTATTAACAAATTGGTATGACTGGTAAACTAATACAAGAACCAAATGCTTGGAATACCTTTGGTGTGCATTTTAATTAAAAACATAGTAATTTAAAAATGTTATAGTAAGCTGGGCAGAAAGATGAAAGTCAGTGACGTGTAGGATAATAACTCAAACATGAATGTATCCCTGAACATTGCTTTAACCTCCCATATTGAAGACAATGTACAACTGTATTTGCATAAAGAGTCTGACTTAGAGTATCTTGGATCTGTGACCTAACTAATGACCATAAATAAACCTGTATGTTCTGGACAAAAGCTCACTTACTCTCTTTTCATTATGGAATACAAAGTGCTGAGCCTCACTGTGCAGGTAAGTTAACCAATCCAAACCCACACCAAAACCAATGATCCTTCCTCATAAAGAGTTCATTTGTCCTGACAGGAAATGATACATACAGGGTTTTTCTTCTTTTTGTCTTTGTCCTTGCTTGGTTTCCGATTGCTGACAAAATAGTGCAGGGTGCCATACTCCACCAAAGCAGAAAACACAAAGATGAAGCAAACAGATACGAAGAGATCCATTGCTGTGACATAGGAGACCTTGGGCAGAGATTTCCGGGCTATGGTGCTGAGAGTAGTCATGGTCAGGACAGTAGTGATACCTACAGAGGAGTGCAATAAAAGAAATGACATGATGTCATCAGCAAGATGAGTGTCTGAAGCACCATACTGGTAATATCCCTTCTATTCAACAGCCACTGGAAGGGAGGAATAACTGGAAAATTGGTGTTAATTCATTCTGTCCAAAATACTCTGACTTTCATGGATCAATTATGTTGACTGGCACTGAGTACATAATGGTAAATATAATAGATGTAGTTTTTGATGCTATGTGTTTTAATGAGAGGAAACAGTATGAATGAAGTTAGGAAAGAAAATCCTGACATCAATTTCTGGTATATACCATGGAAACGGCAGGGATGGAGAAAACCTCCTTAGATGGAGTTCACATAGGAGAAACTTAGAGGCATCCACACTTAAACTGAGGCTTCAAAAGTAAAGTGAAATCAGCTTTTTGGCTATTAATAAAGTAATGGGCAAGGCTGGAGCAAAAGCATTTATGTCTATTTATAAAATTTTAGAGTACCTGCCATCTGTGAGGAAGCAAGGAGATCAAGGGGATATTGGTGAAATAGAAGCTGTATTTCTTAATAGTTTTTCTTAAACAAAGAGAAATCATGCAAAATCACTGAACAGGAGAAATGGTGAATTTAATTAAGGTTTGCACAAAGAAAATAACTACCTCAGAATTTATCAAAACACACAGAGCACAAAGGAATGATATTCTGTCCAGGCTAGTATAGGGTACAGATGAAATAAAAATGTGGATAGCCTGACATCAACAGATTTACTCTGTACTACATTTTTAATTTCCATATATATATTTGGAAATACAGGAAAATACATAGAATGAAAGCTCAGGAAGCTGGGAGCTATTGAGTCATCCTGATTTGGGAAGTGATGCAGTTCTGGGAGTCTCAACCACTGGTTTTTAGAGGGGGAGTCTTCTTAGAATCCCTATTGTCTTTGACAGTGTTAGGGTTAGAGTTCAGCATGGAAAATTGTGGTAAATCTTAAGTCTTTGTGAACATTAAATAATGTACTAATGTATGTAGATGGCACTCATTGGAGGATTTGGGCTGTCATTCAAGAGTTCATGTGTTAGCAGTCTTGAGCTTGACATTTTTGTGGCATGGTGCAACATTTGACATGGGAGGAAGCTAGAACATTGGAGGTGCACATATGAAGAGATATTAAGATGCCAGCCCTATTCCCTCTCCCCAATTCCTATCTATATGACATAAGAAGCTTCTTCCTTTATGAACTTCAACTGTGATGTTCCATGGTAAGAAGAAGAAGGCCAAGTGACCACATTCTGAAACCTTTGAAACTTTGAACCACAATAAATCCCTCTTCCACTCATATTGTTTTATTTTATATGCTTATGACACCAATGGAAAACTGACTAACATAGAGAATTGATATCAAAGAAAGTCTCAAGCATGGTTAGATATTTGTGTTGTTTATTTTGGAGATGATCTACTTCCTAAGCTAAAAGAAACTAATTAGGTTGGGTACACATTAATTCAAATTGAACTTCTTGATTGTACCTAATTGCATCTTATATTTTTGTAGAGAATGTAAAATACTAAATTGGAAACTGGGCCCTCATTTTCACAATCAGGCCTGAAGCTATACTTGAACTTTGAAATGTGAAAACATGACTACTTTTGGTAGATACCACAGATGAGTTCATTCTAGAAGACCTGGCATGTGACACTTGAATCAAAACAAATTCTGACACATTACTTAAATACTGCTCTTGCAAAAGTGAAAGACGTTATTCAGGACACAAGGGAGTTCATCATAGCTATGCAATGTGTATCTTAAGGAACTGCCTATCACATTTCCAGGGTGCTTCCTGGGGTCACAGAAAAGAGAAAAACTATGACGTTAAGAAATAGGAAAGTCTTGGTTTGTGCTGATTCATAACAAGATAACCTGATGTCCTCTTGACACCCAGTTTTACTAACAGAAGAGATTAAAATTCTCTTGCCTTGGCAGAAGAAATGAGATACACAGTTTTTGCTAATTCCTCCAGTCCTGGCATGAAGTGAATTTCTCAGAGATGCCTTTCACCTCAGAATACTTAAGTGAAAAATACCAACATGTGTTTTCATCTTGCTGTGCACACCCTCTCACTATAGCATGATTAAATTTCACCTGCTACCAGCTGTGTACCAAACCACATTCGTGTGTTACAAGATCCAGAAATATGTCCTCAGAAAGCAGCCAATATCTCCCAATATCTCCAAGTGTTGTCAGTGACTCTGCCATCATAAAAGTCGGCTGTATCTGTTCCATGACAAGAAATTCAAAATCTGTAGGTGCTCAAGGTAATCTCATTTACGTTTTGACTATAAATGTCTGAAAAGATCATGGAACTCCATAAATGTACAGGCATGTTCTGAAAAGTGACTGAACACTTGATTCACTTGAGATTAAAAAGCAAAGGCCCAAATGCAGACTAGACTTGAGGTAAATTAAGTATGCACATCATGGGGTGGTGTTGTGGAATATTCCTTTACACTGCTTGAAGAAGTGTCACTGTGATTGGCTTAACAAAAAAAGCTAAATGGTCATTAGCTAAGCAGGAGGTATAGCAGGGACTTCTGGACAGAGAGAACTCTGGGAAAAAGAAAGGCAGATTGCCAGACAGACACACATAGAGAGAAAGCGAGATACGCAGGAGGAGTCGTGTGGCAACATGTAGATGAATAGAAATGGATTAATTTAAGTTATAAGAGTTTGTGGGACAAGCCTAAGCTACATGCCAGGTTTTCATAATGAATAATAAGTCTCCCTGTCGTTTTTTTGTGAGCTGGAAGCCCAAAGAAAAATCTATCTACAGGGTGGGAATAAGGTTCCTGTACTTCCAAAATATTTTTAGTGATAGAAATGTTTTTTTACATTTAAGAAGCACTGATCTAGAGAACTTAGAACAAAGTTAAAATAAATATATGCTCAGCTTGGCTTCTCTCCTTGGATGACAAGTAAAATTCAACAAGTCTTTCCAACTAGGACAAACCCATGTCCAATTTTCCAGGGTGCAGGTTTGTTAACAACTGACTGTATGACTTTGTGGATATTACTTAACTTTCAGCACATTTGCATGCTTATCTCAGCTCTTAAAATATGATAATTTGTATTACACAACTTCTTTCTGTGATGGTTGCAAAACATAGTAACAGCACCAGAAGCACAGAGCGCCACTGGCTCATAAATGATCAATGGATAAGCTGCTTCTGGTCTTATCAAGGGCCTCTACTCAAGCCCACTTCATCTCTTTCTTTTCAAATGGTTTGCTGCTAGAGAACCCTTGTTAGTGAGTGGTTGAAATGAATTGATCATGTGGTCATAAAAGTCATATTGGTCAAAAGAATCCAGCCTTCAAAGGGAAAGACTGATTGAAATGTTTTCTTTAAAATAATTTTAGTAAGAGGGTATATTAGAATATATCAGAGCATTTGTTACATCTAATCATAAACATATAAATTAACTGAATAGTTACTGAGGCAGTAGCTTGTTGGAAGGTCTCCGCCAGAGATGAGCAACATATCTATGGTTTCTCCTGAGAGATGATGATGTACTAACAAGTAACACCCTGCAGTGTTAGGCTTAACAGATTTGGAGTTTGCTTCAGTATGTGGCATCAGACAGGATGTTTGAATTGTTGAATAGGATTTGTAACACAAAGTACTGCATATATCAGAAAAAAAATCAAAAGAACTTCATTTTGAAACAGATGGAAAACTAAATTGGGTTTGGAAGAGGACAGATATGCAAATGTTGTCTTTTTCTCGGTAATCGCTTCTGCCCTCAGTTTAATAACCTGGTACAGATCATTTTACCAGAAATGAGGAGAGTCACTATCATTTTTAAGGCTTTTCTCTGCTCAATGTGCTTTGCACAGAATATGTTGCTTTAGCCCAATAAAACCCTCCAAGTTAGAAAGCAGGAATGATATCTGTTTTGCATGTGATGAAACCAAGGATCAGAGAGAATGAAGTTTATTGCACAGCCCTATTGTATGTATGGCTGGAAATAAAGATCACCAAACTTCAAAATCTTCTGCTACTGCTTCCCCATTAGGGGTTAGCAAAGGCATGTAGTACCAGGTTGCACATAGCTAATGAATGCGTTTTGCATATAATGGTCATTCATTCTGTGGAGAGAGACTGTAATGTTCCTGTGAGTCAGTAATCTTTGGTTTGGTTTGTGGAAGTCTTCTTTCATCTATAAGCAAAAGATGAAAATCAAAGACAGGCATCACCATATCTAAAATTTTGACTAAATTGCAAATGATCATACAATAACCATGCTCCGTAGATTTGTCAATAAGTGTTTCCCAATTTTTAATCATTTAGATGGCTCTTCTGGAAAGAATCAATTCAGTTAAATATCATCACCATAATTATTCATCTTGGAATTAACCAGGAGTGGTGTAATGGGAAAAGGGTAACAGTTGATTCTGGAAAACAACAGTGCCCTGTTTACTGTGCTTCCCTTTCCCAAGATACTGAAACGTCAACTTCCACCTTAGCAGATTTCAAATTCTGCTGTAACATCACTAAGCAAATGATTGAGAAACGATAAATGTTGTCAGCTCTCATGAATACATGTGGAGAGGCTAAGAGCCGAGGAAGGGGACAAAATTCTCTTGAAATTAAGTTTTTGTTTGGTTTTTATATTTAGTTACATTTATTACTTAATTGTACTAAAGAAATCCTGTGACAATTAAAGAAGACAGATGTATAAAATTAGTAAACTGTAAATATAATAAATAGATAAATAACCACATTGAGTTTCTTTAAAATAATAAAAAAAAGTAGATTTTCATTTAGCTTTTGAATTCTGACTGAACCCACTGAAAAGGAGAAATAAGGGGTGAATTTTCTCAGGCACTGATCTTGAGAGAACAGAGCACCTAGAAGCACATCTCACCTAAAGATGTTCTAGCAGGAACAGCATCCTTATTGATCCAGAAGGACACCCAGGATAGGACCACGATGAGTGTGCAGGGGATGTAGGTCTGGATGGTAAAATACCCCATTCTTCTGCTCAGATCAAAGTACACAGACATGACCACATAGTCACCTGGAACAGAAAGACAGAGCTATGGGAAAGCTCATCAAACACATAGTCAACTCTCTTGCTTACATAATTCATTTCAGAATTGACTTGGGGCTACTTTGAAAGCTCTTTTCTAGCCACTTGGACAAAACACAATAACAAAATTATGAAACACAACCCTACCAGAACTGGAATGTAGGCCTCCTAGCAGAAATGATACTATCAGTGAGAAAGTAGGGTTTTTCAGTTTTAAAAGTATTTCTTCTTTCAGATGACTCTGGATCTTGGCTTCCATATGTAGCAACAATGTATAAGTTCCTCTTTGATGTGAATGGGGGGGGGGATATCCTTTATGCACAAAGCCTTGCTTGATTGCCATGTATTGTGCACTCTGTAACAATTTTCCCTTATTACTTCTGTATATACAGACCACTGGGGAATGTCTAGGTGATTGACACCCAAAGCGTTTTATTTTGCTCAAAATGATAGTTCCTTTTCCACAATGAGATATTTCCTCATGCTTTCACTGAATCGTATGGTGGTTTCACAACAATTGCTTTCATCCACGATTTTCCTTTCATTTGGATGCTGGTGGTAGAGGTGCTGTCGTTAAGTTTTACCTGTGTGAATCCCTGACCCTCGCCTCTTCCCTCCACTCTCTCACCGTCAGTTGTTAGCATACCGCCTGAGTGGAAATGGGCAGTTACTAATATCTGATGGATACATTCATAAATTAAAATCAGCACTTTAGAAGTATATTATGAGACAATCGTGTTTTAAACATTAGTGTGGGTGTAACATGACATTTAGACTAAGAAGGGGTAATATTAGGAGATGAAGAAGAAGAAATATAGGCAGAATGTCACATGAAGCTTGAAAAAGCATACACCACTATTGTTTTTTCTGATTTCTAACTGTTATAGAACCTTTTTTTCATTTTTTGTGGTAAGTAAGTACATACAAATGCAATTGATAGTGAAAATGTAAAACCAGAAGTAAAGCCCCATTTATTCTGAATGGCCATTCTAATGGAACAGTTCACTGAGACACATAAATTTTGAGACTGCGTAAGTATGTATTTGAGTGGTTGGTTACCTTACTCTAAGTGTATGGTACACATATTTGTGAGTTACTTGCAATAAACTGATTTTATCTTTTTAAATGAATTTTTTTGTTTTTAATGTATTCTGGAACTTGACTATAATCCCAGCATGAGACAGAACAATTGCCTAGTTTAAAGCCTGCCTAGCAGCCTAGGCTACATAATGAGTTCCCAGCCAGCTTGTGCTATATAGTAATACTGTATCTCAAAAAAGATAGAAAAAAAAAACCAAAAATAAAACAGAAAAACTAACCCCCTCCCAAGAATTTATATGAAAAATGCAAGGAATATATTAAAAGTCTCTAAGAAATCAAAGAATAGCCATATAGCTATTCATGGGAATAATATACATAAGGTTGGTTATCTAAAGTCATTGGATTTGAGAAGTGATTATGCATAAATTGTTTGTAAAACCCCTGTCACCAGCTTGTTCCATGCCTATAAAACAAACCATTATACTTTTCGAAATTACAAATTGTACCATGGTTCATCCCTCACCTATGACACATTTATACCTCCCACAGTAGAGACTTTTAAAGACTACATCTTTAGTCACATGTGAGATTAATATATAGGGCCTATTTTCAATATCTGTTTTCGCTTTGCTGTATTATATTTTGTTCTAACACATGTACACAGTTAAATTGTGATCATATGTGGCAGCCGTGTAGTTTGGCTTTGTGTCTGTTTTTCTTTATTCAAGGCTTATTCAAGCTGATGTGAAAATAAGAAACTAATGTAGAAAGCCTCAGACAAAGACCAATTCAACAAGGTGTAAGAACTAGTGGGGATGCGGGGTGGCTTGGAAAAGAGGGCTGGGGGGTGAGAGGAGGGAGGAGGGGGGGTCTGTGGATAGCATGAGGAGTGAGTAGAAAATTTCTTAAAAAAAAAAAAAAAAAAACACTCAGTCTGACTCTTCAGCAGTCTCAGGCCTTAACTCCTATTCTCACAAACTGCTGGAGTATACAATCTTTCCTTGGTTGCTCTTGAAGAGACTAAAGACACACCTACCCCCCAACCTCTGGCAATTCTCATCATCAAAATTTTAGATAACTCTCAGCACTGCATGTTGGTGCCTTCACACATTCTCCCTTGTCTCCTTTAATCCTGGCTGAAGAACAGCTCGGCTGGCTTTCAGTGGGAACCCCAGTACCCTCTCAGTTAGTAGTCAGTACTAATTATCTAGGAATTATGCACAAAGCTCCAGAGGTTGAAAACTTTTCAATTCAGATAACTAGCTTTTACATAATTTCCTGACACTATAGTTCTCTGTGTTGATTTATCTGAATATAAAGCTATTTGAAATAACATCTCATAAATTAATTCATTCTCTGTTTTTGTCCTGACTTTTAGTATAATAGACACAGGTCTTTCTTTTTCTTTCTCATTTTTATAATCATAACAAAACAAATGTAAGCTCCTTTATTTCATATGGAAAGCTGAAAGAGAAATTATATAAAAATAATATTTGAAGATAGCTTTTCTCCCATGAGTTTTCACTAAATTTAAACATATTTTAATTAAAATTTATAAACTGTAAGATTTTAGATAAATCTGCAGAAAAGTTCGGTAGCTTTTTCATATTGTATAAGCAAAAGAGAGCTCATGCTTTTCCATTAATGATCTGACTCCTCATAAGTGAACTTGAATTTTGTTCAGCATTGGCAAGATTGATATCTTGATTTGATTCTCCATTTCCCTTTAGGCCAGAGTCTAACCTCTCATGGTCTGCTTATCTACTAGCCTCTATTATAAGGCGATAGCTTCTGAATGCCTTTATTCCTTGCCTGCAAATGCTAAAGCTTTTCCACCAGTGAATTATGGATTCAACCTCCAGACCAAGCCATTTGAAAGCAAAGCAGCATCACACAGACAGCTCCCTGCCTGTCTTATCACCAAGACCACATCACTTTTTATATGCTTAAAAACTCTTATGCTGAGGAGCCAGAAAAATCTAATCCTCTTAAAGTGCTGCAACAGTGACTCCCCAAGTCCCCAGATGCTAAGCAAGTCAAAGATGGAGATTCAGACACTTTAAATCAAACTGTTCCCTTAATAAGTCCCAACACATGATGTCTGAAGTCATAACATTTGGTAAGTTAGTCCCAACCCTGCTTATACTCATCATGAAAAGACACAGACTATGATTAAAGGAATGAAACATATAATTTGAATTAATAAACAAAGGCATTAATCATTTTTCTTATTTCTTAAAAATAAGGACTGATTTAAGGAGGCAAATCCTCAAGGTCAGTAAAAAATGATGCTCTTTTTACTGTTTACCTGTGATAATAAACAGTTAGATAAAAGCATTAGAATTCCATATTTAGTAGATGTTTTGCCTATGATATGTCTGCTCTGAAAATCTTAGTGATTTCAGGGTAGACTTTACCTCTTTGGAAGCTCTGATGTAATAAGAGAAGTTACTTTCAAATTGCTGGTAGTGAGGTTTTGTTTCACACAAGCACTGCTTTGAATGATTAGAATGTGTTTAATGAAAATATTCTAAACACTTCGCATTATGGTGAAAAAAATAAAAACAAAAGAGAATTTCAAATAGACCTTCTCCTTCTCTCATAGTATTTAATATATTTACATATAATGGAACTGATCATATTCTTCTAGGTTCACAGTACAGGCAAGTGATATTTTACTCTGCTATCCTTGCCAATAACTATTTTCCTTTGCTGTTCCTCAAAGAACCCTCAGTTAGCTATCCAGAAAATAAAGATATGTGTGATCTCACACCTGGTCCTACGCTAAATGGATTAGATTGAAGGAAAATTATTACCTGTCTAGAAGCCAGTGAAAGGTGTGATGAGACTCATTCAACCTGTGTTACTCCATGGTAAGAGAGCTGACTGATGAATTTGTGTTAGATAAAATTGCTTTTTGAAATTAAATCTGGTGTTGACCCTAACCACAAACCCCATACACACTACATGCATAAATGAGTGAACCTAGATGAAACGGAATAAATAGACTACCTTTATAACGCACAGACAAAATAGATAGACTACCTTTGTAACCTAATCTAGAAAAGACTGAGAATGCAGCATGAAATATAGAGGACATAAAGAAATAGAAACAACTGTACTCTTTAAAACTTAGAACTTCTGATTACAATGAATTCTATAATTTTTGTGAAATGCAAAATGCTACCCTTGAGTAGACTATTTCCTAAATAAATAATATGTCAAGAGTAACATCTTTAATATATACAGAATCCCCAATAGTCATTGAGGAAAGAAACTTTTCTTAGATCTCTATTTTTCTCAAATATATAACTTGAATTTAAGCTATGTATTTATCTTTAATAATCCCTTTTATAGTCTCCAAACCCTGCTAAATAAAGTTAAATATTTTTATTTCATGCTTTTGTAACTTCTCTACCTTTCTATCATCTCCCTTCTAGATAACTAAGTAATCCCCTCTTATACCTTTACTCATTTCAACCTTCTGATCATGTACAAACCACCTCTCTCTCTCTCTCTCTCTCTCTCTCTCTCTCTCTCTCTCTCTCTCTCTCTCTCTCACACACACACACACACACACACACACACACACACACACACACACACACATACTCCATAGCAGGTTTAGACCTGGGCTTTCTAGAATGGTGGCCATAATAATTATAACTTAAAATTGAGTTAAATGAAAAGATCATCTATCTATTCTATCAGTTATCTAAAGCACAGTTCAAAAGCTCCATCCTACAAATGGCTAGCAATCAGGGAATGCTCTGCACTGTGAAGCTTGTAGAATAATTTCTTTACTGTAGCAAGTTCTAGTTCATCTTGACCAAGTACAACCTGTCTCATATCATTTATACTCTCTCATTTTATGATCAGCTAGCTAAATGTACTTTATACTTCCCCAAGGGGATACTTCTCTACCCATTGTTAATGTTTGTTATATATTGTACTGTGGTGATATATTGTGTACCCTAATAAACGTGCCTGAGGATCAGAGGACAAAAAAAAGCCACTAAACTAGACATAGAGGTCAGGCAGTGGGGGCACACACTTTTAAGCACAGCACTTGAAATCTCATGTCTTTGCTTGGAAAGCACACACACCTTTAATCTCAGGAAGTGATGTGGCTGGTTGGAGAATGGTATATAAGGCACGAGGAGACAGGAACTAAGTAGCAGTTCAACTGAGGCTCTCATGGGTGAGAACTAAGAGGCTGCCAGTCTGAGGATTTATGGAAACAGGATTAGCTGAGGAGTTGGGGAAGTGAAGTTGTTTGTGTGTTGTTCTATTTCTCTCATCTTTCAGCTTTCATCCCCAAATCTGGCTCCAGGTTTTTTTTTTTTTTTTTATTAATAAGACTGTTTAGTAATTCATGTTACATCTGGCACCCAATGTTGGTGCCACAAATTCTGAAAAAGCCACTTGCCTGTGGCCTTGCAGTCCCCAGTTGAGGCCTGAGCTGCACACAGCAGTTGTGGTGGCACACACCAGAAGGATTTGCTGAAGGAGTTGGAGGCAGGAGAATCCCAAGTTGAAGGCCAGCCTGAGAGGTTTGCTGAGGAGAAGTTGCAGTGGGGGCTGGGCCACAAATGGTGCCAGAGGGACCATGGAGGCATTGGCTGCTGCTCTTGGTTGCCATCTGCTTTCTATACTGTTGATGGTGATGGAAATGCTGCTACCAGGGACAAAAGTTTTACTGCTGATTGTTCAGAGAACAATTGCCAGAGCCATCATGTTATAAGAAATCATTGGCAAAGGTTGGTTTGGAGAAGTATGGCAAGGCAAGTGGTGGGGAGAAGAAATTGTTGTGAAGATATTCTCTTCTACGGAACTGTAGCCAGAAGCTTTCCTGTGTCCCACCCAGTCAGCAGCCACTCAAACCCAAATAAACACACAGAGGCTTATATTAATTATAAACTGTATGGCCTAATGGCTCAGGCTTCTTGCTAGTTAGCTCTTATATTTTAAATTAACCCATTTCTATAAATCTATTCTTTGCCACATGGCTTGTGGCTTACTCATACTTTACATCTTACTTCTCATGGCAGTGACTAGCAGTGTCTCCTTAGCTCTTCTCCCTTTCTTCTTCCTGTCTGTCTGCTTATATTTCCTGCCTGCCACTAAGCTGCCTTGCCATAGGCCAACACAGCTTTATTCATCAACCAGTCAGAGCAACACATATTCATACAGAGCGATATCACCCATCAGGGAAGAACATTCATGGTTCTGAGAGGCAGAGATTTATCAGAATGGGATGTTACATCATGAAGACATCCTAGGATTTATAGCAGCAGACAACAAAGGCAACTGCAGATGGATTCAGCTGTGGCTTGTGTTAGATTACCATGAGCCTGGATCCCTTTTTGATTACTTGAATAGATACACTGTTAGAGTTGAAGGGATGATCAAACGGGTTTGGCCCATGGCAAGTGGTCCTGCCCATCTTCTCATCAAGATTGTTGGTACCCAAGGAAAGCCAGCTATTGCTCACAGGGATTTGAATTCAAAGAATACCTTGATGAAGAAGAATGGAATCTGTTGTATTGCAAACTTGGGACTGCCTGTGAGACAAGATTCTACCACAGATATAACTGATATTGCTCCAAACCACAGAGTAGGCACTAAAAGTTTTCTTCAAGGAACCATGACCACACCAAACAGCAACTTTGAAGTCTCCAAAAAGATGATGGGACCCCACAATGATGATTCTATCAGGATGATGATAATATCACTAAGATGACAAACACTACCTAAAGATCAGTTTTGGACTACATACTGTTCAGGACAATTTTGAGATGACTAGCTGAGATGATCCAGCATCACAGACCACTCGAGGAAGGACTTGAGATAAGCCCAGCATTTTCCCATTATGCAGAGACTTGACAACAAATGATACAACTACCTCTCCCAGGATTTGACAATTAACCCATTTTTTTTCTTTTCAGGATTCATTAAAGATGCTGTCACCCGCAGAGAGCAGGAAGTAATTTTAAGAACACAACACCCATATTCCCAAGAGGTAGGGTGGGTGGTTTTTGGTATTTCAATGGGTTATGGATAATTGTCATTGTTTAGGATGATTGGTTACAAGTTGTTAATTGATAATTGTCAGGAAAAAAGCTAAATAGAGGAGATTAGATTCAGGGTTCTTATTTTAAGAAAAGAGGATATAGATAAGAGGTACATTATTGAATCTACTCTGAGAAGAAAAAAGAGAGGATATAGATATGATAAGACAAAAAAAGTAGATTATTCAATTCACTTGTTTTAAAAGTATTTTACATTGGATTGGATTTTTGTATATTATATGCAAATTTTGTATATTAATATAAATTTGAGATTGATTTTGTTAGAAAATACTGTACATATATTTCTAATATTGTTCAAGGTATTGTATCTATACAGCTCATTTAACAATGTGATGCAAATTGCTTGTCTTTGAAAGTTATTATTACCAACTAATTAGGATATAAGAAATGCAAGTTAGTAGTCATTATAATCAAACTTGTACTCATACTAGGTATGTTTTCAAGGTCAAACAGAGATATATCTTGGATGTACAGGTCTTCAGACAATTCAGAGATCTACAGATTTTCAAGGACTACTAGAAATATATTTTAGATAGACAGGTCATCTTCAAACACTTCAAAGATCTACAGAATATGTCATTTAAGATATTTTAATGACATATATTCTTTTTTTTATGACCATGAGACATGTCTGTTCTTAGCAGCACCAATCTACTTCAGAGAAGATAATGGGCACTGAAGAAACTCCTAATGGAGTTTACTTTCTTTATGGCAAAAGTTAGCCACTGTGCAAGAAAATGCTCTTGCCTCAACTGCTAACAATATGCTGTCCAAAACACACAGGTAGTACACAAAAGAAAGGACTGATGATCCTTGCCAAGACAAGCTAGGAAGGCCCTTTAGAAAATCCTGCCTCACAGATAAGTCCGTCAGATATGCTAGGCCTGTAGGCTGAAGATGGATGCCCCAAAGTTGCAGAGAAATCTTGGGTGACTGTTCAGTCAGCCAGCTGCTTCTGACATTTCTCACGTTTTTTGCAAGTTGTTTGTTTATACTTCCTGCTTACTCATTAATATTATTTCCTTCTCTGGTATCTGAGGGAGTTGAAAATTAGATAATTATAGATTTCCTTGTTAACAAATTCAGAAAAAAACTCACTAAGAGGTGTAAAGTCTGTAAAAGATTGAAAGACATCAAAAGATATTTTTGGCTGGTAATACAAGTTAGGGTAGAAAGTGAATATGTACACACTTTGGACTCACCAAGATAGAATAAATAATGGAGGCTTTTGTCTGAATCTGTCATATGTTAATGGACTGGACATTATTAATATAATTTTTGATTGTATATATTGTATATACTTATTGAATTTAATATATATAATTTTTCTTATATTAGTTATAAACTTCTTTTATTATTTTAGACAAAAAGGGGGAAATATGGTGATATATTGTGTGCCCTAATAAACTTATCTTGGGATCAGAGGACAGAGCAAGCCACTAGATTAGACATGGAGGCCAGATAATGGTGGCACACACCATTAATCCTATCACTCAAGAGACAGAGATCGATCTGGATCTCTGTGAGTTCAAGGTAACACTGGGAACAGAGCCAGGCTGTGGTGGCACACACCTTTAATCCCAGTACTCAGAAGCATACATGCCTTTAATCCCAGGAAGTGATGTCCAGGCAGAGAAAGGTATGTAAGGCATGAGGAAACAGGAACACTTGTTCTTGAGGCTAAGGATTTCATAGAGATAAGAACGTGGCTGGCTTGTTCTGTTTCTCTGATCTTTCAGTTTTCACCCAATATCTGACTTTGAGATATTTTTATTAATAAGACCATTTAACAATTCATGTTACATTGTACTTCTTGAATGGTTGTTTGCCCTCTGATCATGTCACATACATATACATATCTTGGACATGATCGACAGTCACCCACTGATATCAGAACACACTGAAAGTCTTTACTTTAGATCTCTTACTCTAGCCTCATTTGAATAGTGTTTCATCTCTAATTAGAGTGTTTGCAATATGTTAAATACATCACCCCATTCTGGAGCTTCTTATATTAAGGACTGGTCTTAAGAATGTTTTAATACATCTCTAATGTCTCCATCCTTATGGAAATAAATCCTCTCACTTATCAATAGATGATTAATTTATCTTGTTAGCTGCAAGAGTCCTTATAGATTTGAATGCCCTCAGAAAGGTCTCAAAATAATACATGACTAAGATTGAAATGAGGAGAATCTTATTAGTATAAATTCTATGTTACTCTACGTATCTGTAGTTAGGTTTTTTTGGTTTTTTTGTTTTTTGTGGTGGCTGGCCACCCAGCTCCCAAATAAACACATAGAAATTTATTCTTACTTATGAATGCCCAACCTTAGCTTGGCTTGTTTCTAGCCAGCTTTTCTAACTTAAATTAAATTATCTACTTCCCTTTAACTATAGTTTGACTCTGCGATTTTACCCTTCTTTATTTTAAGTATCTTTCTTTCCTTCTTCCTCTGTGGCTAGCTGGGTGGCTGGGTGGCTGGCACCTCCCATCCTCTTCTCTGGAGCCTAGATTTCTCCTCCTATTTATTCTCTCTGCCTGGCATCCCCATCTTTTTCTTTTTCCTGCCTAGCTATTGGCCATTCAGCTCTTTATTAGACCAATCAAGTGTTTTAGAAGGGCAAAGTAACACAACTTTACAGAGTTAAACAAATGCAACATAAAAGAATCCAACACATATTTGTATTGTTAAACAAATATTCCACAGCATTAAACAAATGTAACACATCTTAAACTAATATTCCACAAAATATTTCATGGTTAAAATTTGTCTGTGAAGTCAGTGGGAGATGCAGTTGTACCTATTTTGTCCTGCATTTTATTCTTTTGCAAAATCAACAAGTGTTTTATAGAAGCAAGACAGTATTATTAATAAATAAATGGTTTAGTTTAGAAAAATCTTTACAGTCACATAGAGCTTTTAAAATTTTAAATTTTAATTTGCAAAAAAAGTACAGTAAATGCATTTTCTATACAGGTTGCTAGATTTAATCGCCTATGATGTAGATACAAGGTCACAGTGAGTTTAAGCAATGTTATTTGCTTGCCAAGAATAAAAGAAGGGCAGGGACATAGACTCTATGCAAAGACTGCACTATTCAGCTTGTTGGTTGCATCTATTTAGTGGAGAAGATAGCAACCAAATTTGGTTGCTGAAACTACCTGTGTTCCACAGTAAATCTGATAGGTATGTTTTAGGTTTTCTAGTTTGTTTGTTTATTTGTTTGGGTGTGTGTGTGTGTGTGTGTGTGTGTGTGTGTGTGTGTGTGTGCGCATGTGTGTATCTGGTAGACTGATCTTATTTGTCTTCTATTTAGTTTCTAATGTTGAAGCAAACAAACAAACAAAAAGAAATTACAGAAGAAAAATTGAAAATTAAAAATATAATTAATGTAAGTTTTCAGGGTTAAGCCTATCCTTTCAAGACTCTATCCGAGTCACTCATGGAGACAGGAGTGTGGAGCGACAGTGGAAGCAGGCCTGCTTAAAGCCAGGCTTTTCCAAAAGAGCTGAGTTCATGGTTCTTATAAGAGATTTGTTGGAGTTCGACTCTCAGAGCATGGGGATGAGGAAAACCAGAAAGAATGGAGAGAAAAGGCAAGTATGGCTTTGTTTCAGCCCACAAAAAGACCCTGGAGGTTCAGGAACAAAATTTGCTACAGTCTTGTCCTCCACTGGAGACAAGGCTGTTTCTGGTACAATAATGCAGGGTAGTTTTACTCTCCAGATGTGACAGTTGTTTTGCCCAGAGAAAGGGACAATTCTGAGCCATTAATAGTAAACTATTAAGCATCTGGAAGCTGGATCCCTGAAACCAAGGAAGTTGAAAAGCTGGCAGTGACATCACTGATGGCTACTACAGGGGACCCATCGGGTCAGCTAGGGTAAAATTTAGTCATATCATTAACTGGTATGCAACTTCAGAGAGCTTCTTTAATTCCATGAAACTCAACATCCTTACCAATAAAATGAGAATAATAATTGGGTTAGTGAGAACACAAAAAGAGCTCATACATATATAGTTCTTGACAACTTTCAAACACATAATGGAAGGTTCATTAATGCTAGTTATTTTGAAGTAGGGTAACCTTTTTAACATTATTAAACACGATTCCAAGCCATAATAGGCACCTCAGGAGGTGTCTCCACCACCATGGAAGACTCAACTTGTTAAAGCCTGTGCATGAAGAAAGACAGAAGATACCATTGGCAAACCCAAGACTCTTGTTTCCTAAATCCTAATACTTACTGCAGAAATAAAATGGTCTCTTCATTTTCTACCAGTGGTTAGTAATGTAGAGACACAGAGGAGAAAAAGCTCCATATTAGTTAAACATGCAGTTCATTTATGAAGCTAACTTGGGTCACTGGAGCTCCTGACTGCCAAGAATAGTTGTCTTCATTTACTGTTGAGGCTTCTGTAATGTACATTCTATGTTAAGAAAGTAGTCTGAGTCAATAACTGTGTAGTTTTCCATTTAGAAAAAAAAATTTAGATGCAAAGAACTCAATGTTGAAAAAATTCTCAGCACAACAGTTTTCCAGAGTGTCACACCACGAGAGATCTGCTAATTAATATCAGTTCTCTGTATTCCTTTACTCAAAAATTTTCTCATTAACAAAATAGCTTATTTCTCATTTTGTAGAAGCCCTCCACAGTTGCCTAGTCCAATGTAGACATTTGTGGCAAAATTTATTGTTTTGAGTCTGCCATCAAATTCCAGAAATGCAGCCAAAGAAAATTCATCCTGGGATCTATTTAAGTAAAATAACTCTGGCTCTTATGTCTGAAGTTGTCACTTCAAATGAATATGTTTGTCACTGTTATCTATCAGAATGGAAGACAATTTACCAGCTAATTAAGCCCAACTCCTACAAACATCTGACTAGATATTAAAACATATTTTACATAAGTATAGAGGAGTTCTCAGTAGCAAATCTAGACCCAGGATCCAAGTACAAGGAACAAAGGTAGCAAGAGATAAGGATAAAAAGGGACCTAGACTTGACTAAATCATGGACATACCCACAGCAAAATAATGAGACATAGGCTGCTTTTGAGAGTATTGTGTAGATCATATTTGTTGTTTAAAGGGAAGGATTTTGGAATCTTTCAAATCATTGTCCAAATAAGGTGCAGCTCCCTGAGGATAAATATTTGGAGAAGTAACTTTTATGACATTAGTAGGTACTCTTCTTGATGATAGCAAGATTTTCAGCCATTGTTAAAACACAGAATGTAATTCTCAAGAATAATAAAATAGTAATCTCTCTTGTTGTTCTTGTTTATAGCACTATAAAAAGCATCCATGAACACCATTAAATACATTTCCACCTTAATATAACTGGAGAATTTGAACTATTAAAATATTTGTTCATTCAGCTCGGATTTTAAATGGCAGACTAATGACAGATCGTAAAATAATCTTTAATGTATATTTATTCATTGTTTTGCATAAGGTGTGACACAAATGAGCCTCCTAATTTACTCTAATGGAAGCTCTATTCAAGAGTAATTTTGAATTGTAAAGTCTTAGTCTGCTATTAACTCTAACAGTATAAGGGAATTGTTTTAAATAGTTAAAAAAATACTATAGTTGACTTCTTAAAGAAAAGTAGATGCTATTAAAGAAAGGAGGAACTAAGGAGGTATTGGTGAAGATCTGAGAAAGCATGCAGTCATTAACTTCTTGTTAAACAATTACTAACCGAGGGAGGACTCTATGCACTGTTAAATTAGACATCATGATTCATTTGTCAGTTGTTAACCAAAAAAAAACACAATGAAGGACTGAGCACATCACATGGAGTTGTGCTGACATAGGAATAACAGATGGCACAAGATGGAGAAAATGAATGGGAAAGAACACACCCCACAGGCCCATGTTGGAGAACATCTGCAGCCATAGGCAGTCACTTGACCCATCCTCTAAGGATACAGGCTGCTTCTTCAAGGAAGCTATTTATTGTCCATTACTTTGTAAAACCAAGGAAATCTACATTAAGAACTGAGTTCTTGTCATAAATTACGGACCATTTTATGATGTTAGGGGATTATTTTCAGTAACTGGAATGAGTCTAAATCTCTTCCATTTTTCCCATATTCTATCTTATTGGTCAAGAGCAATTTAGGTCTTCCCTGCTACATGGATCCAGTTGTTCTGGTGTCTGCCACCATTAGAGAGACTGTGTGTGAACCACAGAATAATGTGAAGAGATTTCTCTCATGGTCAGAATCTATTGTGTCCCAGATATCAGATAGTCACTCTTAGCGAGCATATTAATCTTGTCTGCTTCGTTCTTGAGTCAGTTAAAAACAAAGACGAGGCTTTAAGGAGACATATTAAGCAGCACATCTTTGATTTGGTTAATGTTATAAAGCAATGGAATCAGCAGTGAGATGACACCTGAACTCAGTAACAAGAGAGAAATATTCTTAATGAGTATACCCCTGCAACCAAAAACTGTTTCCTAGAGAAATAAGCATGTTAGTAGAAATGCTTTATTATTCTTTTTTTTTTTCTGTCTCTCTTTCACTAAGTCTCTTAGAACTTTTCATTTGAAGCTGGACTGATTGGGGTAACCCAGGCACTGCTATTTTCCTAAAAAAAAGTCTCTGCTGAGCTTGAAGAACCCAATGTTAGCAAAATACCAACCTTTCTAAAATGACTTTCAAAGCAGCTAGAAAAAAAGTCATGAGTGTTCAAATCCTGCAAAAGGTCAAATAACAACTTGGACCCCAAGATGTCAAATTATTTTTCAGGATGTTCAGCAACATTATAGACTTAAAAACTTGGCCTCACTTGGCCTTTAGTCCTCAGCATTTAATTTTTAAATTCTCCCCAACTCAGTGGAATTCTTTCACTCCAGAAAATTTTTGGCTTGTTATTCGGGATATATTTAAGATAGCTGTTAAAGACATAGTTTTCCCCAGGGAGGAGCACACCTATTTGTTATCTAATACCAAATGGTTTGCCCTGAAAACATGCATACAACTAACATTATATAGGCCAAGCATGTTGTGTGTGTGTGTGTGTGCGCGCGCTGCGCGCGTGTGTACACACATGAGCATAATAGCAATTATTGAAAAAAGAGGCCATGGATTTAAAAGAGAGCAAGAAGGCGTATATGGGATGGGTTGGAGGGAGGAAAGGGAAGGGAGAAATTTTGTAATTACATTAAAATAAATAAGAAAAATTAATTTCACACATATGCTGTGCTGTATAAATTATGCCATATTTTAGGCAGTTGATTCCATAAAGCTTAATTTCTCTCTTTAAGGAAACCATTTTTGGAGAAAATACAGAACTCAATACCAGAAGTAGTAGAATCTAATTCCAACTTACTATGTGTTCCTGGGTAAATATTTTCTCCCCTCTTGTTCTCTATGAAATATCACAAATTCAGTCAGATGATAGATTTGGTGAAAATACTGCATAAATATTGATTATAAACTTAGTACTTCTGTGTCATTTTGATATTTAAGTCTGTGCCTTTGGAAAAAGAGGTCAAATTTCACCAATGAAACCTCTAAAAATGTTTATTTTTTAAATGCAGAAATAAATAAACCACTTGGCAGCAAAGAATATAAACTAGCTTTTAATTTATTTGCTTATTTTTGTTTACCTTTTTAAGTTTAATATTGGAGAGTTCTCATATGGAAAATAGTAGCCATCCTTACCACATAGAGTTGTGGCAAATATTACAGATAGCAATTTCCATGGAATGGCAGAATGTTGCTGAGGTAGAGCAGTGTTAATAAATGAAACTGAATTTTACCATTTAAAGTTTCCCTTTATTTATGTTTACCTACAACCTTAAAAGTATTTTTTATCTTAAAAAAAGTTGTAGATTACGTCTTCCTCTTTAGATGTACACATAGGACAAACATCTTTGCATTTTTACATATTCTGACAGGACATATAACTAAAATAAATCATAGTCAAGTTTATTTGTGATCCAAGCTAAAACCTGTTAAAGACCTGGTTAGGACCTTCTTTGTTATGCTGCAATACATGCTTGGAGTCACAGACAAGATTCCATTCCAGATGTAAAATTACAAGGCCAGATCCTAGCCCTGGCTTGAGGAAGCTTCTTATGAGGGGAGGGAGGATTTGCAGGTGCAACATTGTAGGCTGACTTGATGCATGAGATTGCATCTGTCATTCCTTCACTCCATTAGACACAATCATCTCTTTTCACCCACTAAATATCTTTGCTGCACTTGATTTTAATGAATTTTAATTTTTCTTAAATGAAATAATGCAGAGACTGAGAAAAAAATATATGGCCTCATACATTTTCAGATCACATTTAATTTTCAGAATATCATGCTGTTTTTGTTTTCAATTCACATGTCAAAGATTAAATTATAGTGTCAATCTGTTTGTCTCATGGGTGTTATGTGTCTGTCATTATCAAAAGTGCAGATCTGGAAAAGTGTTATTATCAAGCTCTTTCCTCCAGAGGAGCTTTGGATAACAGTTTTATTTTGTTTTGTTTTAAGCAGAATTCACTCTAAGTGCAACTTCTCAAGAGAAGGGTTCTGTGACTCATGCCCACATCTTGTTTCTACCAACACAGGATTCACGTAGAGGATCGTCAGAGGCCATCCATTCATCCATGTCTGTGGAGTTGGTACTTGTTTGTCTATTTGTTTTGATACGGATGCCATTCTGTTTCACCTTACCATCAAGAACAAAGGGATAATGTTCTGCTCATCTACGTGAAACCTTATCTGGCCTCATTATGTTGAAAATCATCCATGCTTTCCTTGATGATATTAGAGTTTAGACTTCATCCTATAGTAATGTCAAGTGCAAAGGAAATGTAGAGATGAGAATACTCCCTTCAGTTGACAGGTTAGGCGGAGGAGTCCTAAAGGAGACAGAGACCTGCTAGCATTCATTGATCACACTACAACACTACAGACTTTATATCTAAAACCAGGTGTTTCATTTCATCCAAAGAGCTTGCTTTTCCTAATATTATCATTTAAGTAAATAATATCTGGACTATAAAGTCGAACCAATATTTATGCATTAAAATATTAATAGATCTTATCTTGTCTTTCCTCTGCCCAAGTTGCTGAATTAATTTCAGATTCAATGAATCCTCAATGTGGAATAACTGCTTATATGATTTGCAAGTAATAAGGCAAAGGATAGCTTCTAAATTTGAAAGAACTGCATTAGCTTTGAGGTATTGATGTCCCGGTACAGCGACGACAGTTTGCTGATCAGGAGAGATCCCTCTAGAAAAATTTGAGGCCCATGTTAATGAATTTGCAGCCTACTTGAAATTTGATTTTTCAGTAATGGAAGAATTGAGGTTTCAGTCTTCCTTTTTGCAGTCTTTCCAAAAAGGAAAAATTTCCCTCTTTTCCAGCATATGTGAATATTGTAAGGATTATATGTGCTAATGGAGCTCCTTTTACCAACCTATTTCTTGACAGCATATAGAATTCAGTTGTGAGAGGTTAATCACAGGATATTTGTGAAAATCTATAAGTTTGCTATGAGACACCACAGAAAGGAAAATAGCTGCCTTCAATTATATTTTACTGTAGAATAATTTCCTCTAATATGCGAGATACAGACAATTCTGTCCAATACTTAGATCCTGACCAAAGCAAAAACCCTTTCTTCTTATGTTTGCCATGTATCAGCTTCTGTGGACAATTTGTATTTTTAACCTGCCTCACTGTCACACTCAAACTCATCAGCTTTGCAGGATTCATCTTTTATTAAAGGAAAAGAAATTCTCATTAGAGAGACTGGGGCTGTGGAAGAGTATCTAATTAGCAGCAAGTTCAAGGTCTGAGTTCTGTACACACACACACACACACACACACACACACACACACACACACACGAGTGAAGAAGGAAACTCTGTTCACATAAAATTTCTTATGCCTCTATAGCTATGTTAGGTAAATCATTGATCAACAAAACACCCCCCCAATTCTAAAATAATTTATTTAAACTACCATCACTGTAAAGTAAATTTAAAATATATGCAAATTAAAAAAGAGAAAGCATTCAATTTAGACTACTTTCATTAAAAAGAATATCAAGGAAAATATAACGTAGCTATAATTGAAAAAGTGGAGAGATGAGGTAAGCCAAACTTGGGGGTACATTGTGTAATCACAGAATTCAGGAGTATTTTGAGCTAAATAACAAAATGGAGCTAAACTAAAGCAGCAGTATTTTGAGCTCCAAGCCAAAAGGCCACCCTTGCATAGTAAGACACTGTCTCCAAACAAGAAATAAACAACAAAAAGTCAGAGTTTAAAGGGTATACGCAGAGTCACTAAAGTAATTAGTCTTAGATTTGTACCACTGAATTTCACTTGCTGCTTCTGAACTTAATATTTTCCAGTTGTGAGATTTCATTAAAGGCACGGTACATATTTTTACAGGGGCAATGTACTTGACCATACAATTCAAGTAACACACAGCACCTATAATTCTAGAAGTTGGGATTGTCCTACAAAGTCATTTAATTCTTTCAAAGTGTAAATGAAGAAAACTTGACTTCCCTCTGTCTAGCCTGCATCCTGGAGAATTAGAAATGCAAGTGCTCCTGTTTCTGAGCACACAGTGTATAACTGGAAGAGAGAGAAGACAGAGGAGCCACTGCGGTTTGGCATTGGGAGATGGTGATTATGTACCTGCTGAGAATGGAGCTCGGGGCAAGGATCATTTTGCAATTGCTCCTGTTTCTCTCCCTGATGTGAGGAGAAGGGAAGCCAGGGCAGCTTCTAGCATTGTTCCCTGAAGAGTTGCGGTATGTGATTATGTAAAACAAACCCAGACAAGCAAAGAGATGTCAGCAAACAGTGCCACCACACTTAGTCAGCCCTCCTCATGGGAGAGGCTGACAGTGTCTCTCAGTCACTGCCACTTCAAGTGAAAGAACTGCACTTGCTGAATGTGGCTTGAATGGCCCAGATGAGAATCTGAGATGAAATCAATACACTCTCTCACTGTATTTCCACTGAAGAACAGGCGTGGGATAGCTAATCAGAGGAGATGCTTGGCTTGGCTTATGGCCAGGTTCTGTGCTCTCTGGTCCACCAAGGACATTCAGGCAATTGGACTAATACTTAAAGAAAAGTGGGCTTTCCCATTTCTGGTTAATTCACAACATAGTAAACCATGACAAGAGCCAAATTTATATGTCATTTTCCCATTTCCCCAATTATTTTTTCTCTTTCTCGATGACCTCTGTCCCTTGAAACACAGATTTCCCTCGTATATCCTGTCCAGCTTCACAGATAGCCTGTTTACCTGAACTATGCCTGAGCTCTTACCACGTCACTTCTTAAAAAAAAATGTGGAAATTAAAATTGAATTTGCATTTTAGTTCCTGCCAAGTAGACAATGTTCACTTAACTGTTTGGAAAGTCAGCTCTGTAGCTAAGTTCAACTATTATTTTATGGCATTACCCACCCCCAGGCTGATCTTATGGGGAATATATGTAATAATTGCTTTATTGCTTTTCCTAGGCATTTCTATTTTATGGAGGATTCCTAGAGAGACAATGTTTTGAACTACCTGGACAATTTCTTCACTGTATGTGTTCTGGTATCATGGAATAAAGGAGGATAGATGTGGTGATATTTTATTTGTGCTTTAACAAATAAAGCTTGCCTGATAACCGGAAGGAGGAACTAGCCATGAGTTAACCATAGAGGTCTGGAGGTCTGTACAGACAGACAGGAAGTCGTAGATCTAGGCAGAGATAGGAAGAGATAAGTTGGGGTGGAGAGAGGAGCCCTCTTTTTTGCAGGAAGATTTCATAAGGGTAAGAACTAGTGGATGGCTGATCTACCTCTCTGATCTTTCAGCTTTTACTGCAATATCTGGCTCTGGGTTTTTTATTAATAAGACCATTTAGCAATTCATGTTACAGATAGAAGCATATTCAGAGCCTCTACAACCATAACCTAACAAGATTCATTCTGATGCACAATTAGCTATCACAATGGTTTATGTTGGTAGATCATGTCAGCGATGGTTGAACTCCACAATACTAGCAATGCCCCAAATTCTATAGTCCTACAAAGCCTTAGGATTAGTCCTGCTCTAGAAGAGGAGAGAGATGGCTCAGCCCTTAAGGGAGCTGACTGATGGTCCAGAGGACCCAGGTTCAATTCCCAGGCTGTCTGGTGTCCAGTCACACCAAGATAAAAATAAAGATAAATAAATAAGAAAGAAAAAGAAAAAGGATTAGTCCTGCTCTATAGTAATTCCCCTTTTACTCTCTGTGACAAGGTTAATAATACAATTTTAACCTTTTTCTGTCCAATTATTTTCCTGAGAAAATATCAATTCTAGAAAGGTGAAGGAACTGAAGCTCATGAAATTGAAGTATTTGTTAAAAGACACCCCAGCACGTTACAGAACCAGTACATGTTCATAGCAGATCTAACTTTAGTCATTGTATTCTTTACACAATAATATATGACCTTGCTCAGGAATCTTATTATTTACAACTAAAGAAAAAATGCTTCCACAGCAACATTAACAAAACTTTAAAATCCCATCTCATTGATCCTGAATATAGTCTAATGACCCTTACTGACTTGTCTAATCCTTAGTAGAATAGATAAATACTCCCAGTTTCCTTACTTTCTGGACTCTGGTTGGAAAACACCCTCACACCACACCACCAGCCACCACCAACAGTTGCCAACATCTGTGGTTTTCCACACTTATTAATTTGCATTTATATTATTAGATTTTATTTAAATCATTAAATTTAATAAAGTAAGCATTAGTTAATCATGCTTTGTAAGAATAATACTGTTTCTCACTTTGGGCCATTTCTCTGGTTTAAAAAAAATGCATGGAACTCGTCTTGAGATCAGTGTCTTCATTATTGCCAACCCCTGGGGTTAATAGTAAATGAAAAATAGAAATTTTAATAATAATGTCTTTGAATTGTCTTAACTTTTCAGTTATTCGCATCCCTGCCCCCTTTTGGATTTTATTGCAATCCAGGTTGTATGTTTGTTTGTTTGTTTGTTTCTCCTCAGTCTATAGCCTTTTATTCTTCCAAATTTTCCTTGGATATAAATGAAAAGTCATATAATTTGATTTGAAAAATAAATGCTCCTAATTTTACTCATCTCTTAGCATGCAATTTGCTGATTGCTATGGCAGTAAAGGAAAGATTCTTCCCATCAGCTCACACACACTTTACAGCTATCTTTTTATTATTAAAATGTAGCAAAGATCAAGAAAACAATGGACACTGTAAGGCATCCTAGGCAAAATCAATTTGTTTGTTTTTGTTGTTGTTTTGTTTTTCTTTCTTATAGGAGTTGAAAGCAACTGTGTACTCTTGACTTTGCTCCCTCTGCAAAGCTGGGAAATGGAGTGCAGGGAGAATTTGTAAAGAACTCTAGATAAAGAGAGAAAACCAACATGCTTCCTCTGCAGGTGAGCCTTCTAATTTCTGAGCAGAAATTTACAACACAATGTACTAAATGAAGCAGAAGAGCTCAGCATGTACTCACTCCATCAAAAGTCTTCAGCAATTGAATTAAGTTAGCATTCGATGGACACCTACGTAGAGGCATGCTTGTGTAGCACCTTTTTGAAGAGAGAAGGTTAAGTGACCACGTTTGTCTTTCAAACATCTATATTGAGTCATGATTAATGTATAACAGGCTATAGAGATTTAAAACATGCAATTCATTTAGTTTGATATCTACATTTTTTAATTTTGGTATCTAGCTATTTTAATTTTAGTCATTCTGATGAATGCAATGAAGAATCATAGGCTAGCTTTAGATTTCATTTCTCTGCTAATTATGTTGAGTATTTTTTTTCATGTACTAGTTTGCTAGTCTCTGAGGTATGAGGGAATCAAACCCAGGGCATGAGCATGCCAGGACAAATACTCTGTCTCTGGCTACATCCCTAGTCCCCAGCTACTTGTATTTTTGGGCAAGCAAGCTTGAATCTTCTACCAGGTTCATTAAATTGCATTTTATGATGAATGGATTTTGAAAGCCTTGTAATACCCGCAAAAGAGCCCTTTGCCTAACAAATTTTGCAAGTATTTTGCCAAGTGGGTGTATATTGCCTTTTCATATTTTAAAATGAAGGAATTTTAATTCAAATAAAATATAATTTGCTATTTTTTATGGATGCAGTAAATAAGAGAAAAGAAGTTTATTTCTCTGTTATATATTTTGTGTCATAAAGTTTTTTATTTATATCTACTGTCTAGATTCAATGTTTAAACATTATTAGAAAGTCATACTGATATGTCTTTTCTTTCACTTTTAAAATATTTATTTTATTTTTTGAGATTATAATAGAATTATGTTGTTCTCCCCTCTTCCTTTTCCTGTTTCCAAACCCTTCCATATACCTACACCTGTTCTCTTTCAGATTCATAGCCTCTTTTTTCACTAATTGTTTATATATACATATATGCATACACACACACTACTCAGCTAAAACACTTGTAAATCACAACAAGGACCAGCATAATACAATAACCCCAAATGTACAAGAGTTGCATCCATTCCTTGGTGGTAATGAACGGCTCTGTAACTCGACATAAGACCGCTCAACAAGTGGAAAGTCATGTTTGGTACTGGAAAACTAGCCCACTCCCCAGAGCTACTGAAGGTGGAGATCTTGGGGGAACCTACTAAACCATCACAATCTCTAACTAAACCATTACAATCCCTAACTATACTCTAAATACTAGTTCTGATATCCACAAAGAAGACTTGTTTAAAGATTCATTTTAATTATTTTATTTCATTTTTATGTATGCTTGATTGTCTAATGTGTGTCCATGGAGCACATATGTGCATGTAACCACAGAAACCAGGGAGGGTTTTGGAGCCCCGAGAATTAGGGCAGGTAAATCTGAACCATATGTCAGTGCTGGGAAACATAACTGAATCCTCTATGAGGGTAGCAATTGCTTTTACGTGTGCTATCTCTTCAGACCTTAACTGGTTTTTTAAAGGTAATTTCATCACTAATTTTAAAATTATGTAATTTATACAGTTTTTGTTCTCTTTCCTCTGATCAGAATTGATGAGATTGAGTTTTTGGATTAATGTTTTTCTCTTAATTTATATTGTTAGATTATTTCCTCCTATTTTTCCTATCCCTGCTTGTTTCTTCTGTCTTTGTGGAGGATTCAAAACAAACTGGGCCCCATTGGTTGTAACTGGCAGTCAATATTTGTTCAATATCTCTGTGTGCTTCCTCCATTTCTCTCACGTTCTTTTTTCTGTGTTTTATTTTGAAACATTTCCGTTATTATTGCTTAGATTCATTAATCTTCTCTTCTACAGTGTCTAATTCTCGATTAATTATACCACAATGTTTTCATATAACTTTATTTGTTCTTTGTGTTATTTTTGTTGTTGTTTTTGTTGTTTTATTTTTATCTATCTATCTATCTATCTATCTATCTATTTATTTATTTATTTATTTATTTATTTATTTATTTATTTTGAGATGAGGTTTCTCAGTGTAGTTTTTGTTCCTGTCCTGGAACTCACTCTGTAGCTCAGACTGGCCTTGGACTCATAGAAATCCACCTGCCTCTGCCTCCCGAGTGCTGAGATTAAAAGTGTGAGCTACTACTGCCTGGTTTCATATATTTTTAATGTGGAGAAGTCTGATTTGTTCTTTAAAATTGAAGATACAAGCCACATAGGTACAACTGTTTTAATGACCATCTCTGAAAATTGTAATATGTGTGTCGATTAGGAATTGATTCCTCAGGACTTAAATTTTTGCAGAAAACAATGCTATTCTAGTAAATAGTCACTTAGAACCTCTGGACAGCTGTCCAGTTCTTTTTCTGTGTGTTTCTTCCTTTCTAAACTTCTGCTCTGTGAACTCTTCCTACATTGCTCTTCTAACTTTCTCAATTCCCTCTCCTCAATTCAGGGAGCTGCTCATGCTAGGCAGTCGGGAACACACTACCAATTGTCTGTATAAGGAAGTCCATATGTGTCCAGAGATAATGTTGGCTAAAAAGGAGGATTCCCAGCAGAAGCAGCGAAGCAGACCTTTATATACATAATGATGTTTATAGGATAACTTTGAATACTAACTGAGAGGATCGTTAATTTTAATAATTTTTCTTTTTTATAACTTTTATTTTTGAGACTATAATAAAATTATATTGTAATCACATTTCCTTTCCTCCCTCCACACCCTCCCATGCATCCCTTCTGTGAAAACATACTTAAAAGTAGCATTGTACAGATGAGCAAGTTTTATGTAGTAATAGATATGTAAATACATATCCATGTAATAACCATCAGTGAAAAAAAGGCCATGGATTAGAAAGAGAGCAAGGAAGTATATATTGGAGACTCTAGAGGGAGGAAAGGGAAGGGAGAAATGATGTAACTATATTAATATAAAAATAAAGAATAATAAAAATAAATCTATAACATAGATCCCATTAAGTTGAATATCTCTCTCTGTCTCTATCTCTTTCTCTGTCTCTCTCTCTCTCTCTTCTTTCTCTCTCTCTTCTCCCTCTTTTTGGGTAGGCCATTTCAATCTTTCTTTGCTATAGAAACTTCTTCTTAAACTAACAGTGTCTCTTGGTTGTACTCCTCCCTACAAGAAGATAAGAATCAAAAACAAGTTTTTACTCAATTATACCTTAACTAGTTCTATTTTCCCTGGCTTAAAGAGAGAAGGGGGGTTGGGGGAGGGAGGGGAATCCAGAAGGACAAAGAACAATAGGAATGCTGGATAAAGCATCAAATGAGTGTCATCTCTACAGCTGCAAACAGATCAAATTTTTCTTTTTTTCTGGGACTCCAATAGGTCAGAAATTGTAAGGCAAAGGCAGGGAAAAGGCAAACAGAAATCCCAGAGCATCTAACTTAGCATTAAATTAGATGGAAAACCTGCTTTAGTCATTATTCTCTGTGTGAGCGAAGCCCCTTCAAAGGAACACCTATTACTGGAGTTCTGGGGTGGCAAGTGTACCCTCAGATAATGTTCCAGCTGAACCTGGGAGATATTAGTCATTGTAAGCAAGGACGTGAGACTCCCAACTGCTGGGAAGAAAGGTAGGCGGAGGTAGGCAACTTCCTAAAATGAGCCCTGTAGTTATAATTAACTACAATAGCTCTTAAACAAGATAATGACTATTCTGATACCTTCAAATTATATTTCAAATATATACTGAGGTATTATAAGAATTTATGGTATTTTTAGGATAATGATTCTTTCATTCAGAAAAGTAAAAGTGAAGATGGCATACTCTGGAAGCAGATTTGAACTGAAATGCTCTCCTGTCAGAAAATTATACAGATATGTATGGTCAGTGCTTTGTAGATACATCACATCATAGACCCATATAAAAACTATGTAAAATTCAGTTAGATCTGCCTCATATTTATTCCACTGAACAATGGTCTACTCTACGGAAATTTATCTTCATGAGCTTATTAGTGATATTATGAACATAGAAAGCCCTAGCTAGGCAGCCAAGGTGCTGAGATGAGCTGATTGAGCCTTGGTCCACTGACAAGGACACCTTGCAGCATCCTCCATGTGTATACAGGCAGGCTTTAAAGGATCTAGAATTCTAATCTTTTCTCCGTCAGCTATGTTACTTGGGCCAGTCACATTTTGTTTCTTTGCCCTATGCTTTCCATCTACAGAAGGGCACTGTATGACAGCTCCATGCATGGCATAATTGCAGACAGTTATAATTGACACTGTGATTCTACTATTTAAATAGCAACAGGGGATATTTCTTTTGTATTATTTAATTTTTTCCCCTAAAGAACTTGTACTAATTCAAAATTGTGCTAATTTGCTTCGGATGCCAGGAAGCTAAAAGTGTAGAGAATCAGTCTTTCTACGTGAGATGTTTTGCATGTGCTCATCCACTAATTCCCAGAAATTCTTCACATATATAAAATTGCCTCCTCTATAGTCAACAAGATTTTAGGGGATAAGAAAGCAAGGGCATGGAAATATCTGTTAGCTGACTTTTAATTTTTTTTCTTTTCCCCTGCTAACACCTGGGGAGAATTATGGGTGTGAAATTGCCTGCTGGGCAGTCTGTAGCAAGTCATCAGAAGCTTGACAAGCAAGCACCTCCCAGAAATGACTGTGTGAACATACCATGTTTCTACAGCAAATAGTCTCTTGGAGAATTCTGTATGCCCTCCTTTTTCTCTTCATTCTTTATCCTCTGACACAACTTCACAGGAGTCCATAATTCTCACAAAGAAGTCCTGTAGAGCAAAACTTCTATGAACTTGGCCTTTGTGAAGGGCTTTCTCTGATTTCAATTTTTTTTATTTTTCCTAATTGTTGTGAAAGGGTTGGACCAGTTACCAAATTTTCTTGAGTCACAGTATCCTTATCTATGATAGGTAAACAGTACTAATATCTACTTTAAGGTTATTGTGCAAATCAGGAGGCTTCCTCCAGGAAACTGCCATGACAGTTCGTTGTATTTTTTATTCATTCCAGAAATGAACAGCAATATTAATTATTACCACAATGGCTAATTATGAAGTTTGAAAATAAGTAGCAATTATCCATGGGGAAGTATATAACTAGATTTTCATTTTTCAAGAAGAAGTAAGCATCGTCTCTCTCAGTTGCAGACAGAATATGGACTAGCACCCATGCCAAGGTTTGTGATTTCCCTTGCACAACACTTAGAGGCTAGATCCTGTCATGCTTGTTTGAGATAAAAAGGATAATGCTTTAAATCTGTTTCTACATCTCTCTGAAGACACTAATTTCTCATTTCCTTCCATCCTACACTCTTCATTGAAATTTTGATTTTGATTCCCAAAAGAGGTATAAGATTGCCTTTAAAGAGGCATAGATAACTCTTTCTCATACCACGGGAGACTTCAAAACTGGGTAAGGTGGCAGATCCTTTATTGGTTTTAGGTAAAAAGGCAGTAACCCCAGGGCTATCCAAACCCTATCTTCCCATAGGTTTCTTTTAATGTAACTCTTCTCCTTTTCTTACCCACATTTAGTCTTTATCACTTAACAGCAACAATTCCCAATGTGAGAGGCAAGGCCTGAACTATGCCTTTTGAGTGACTTTGATAACAAATGGCCAGTTTTTGCTCATCATTGATTGCCCTGAAGTCCTGATGACAAAATCTGGTTGCAGGACTCCACAAGTAAGAAACACCACTTGCCACATCAGTCATTCTCAGATTCCTTCCCCTGGAGTTTCAACAATGATTCATTATTTTTATGTTTGCTTGTTTGTTTTGTTGTTGTTCTTGTTATTTTTATACCACAAGTTCTCACTGGACCAAAGTATATATACTTTTGGAATCTTAACCACAAAGCATGAGTTCTGAACATCAAACTGTCAGACCTTACAGATAATGATGAGAACAAAGAAAATGGTGGTGTTGCTTTTCATCTGCAGAGCACTCTAACTATGCTATATAAAGTTCTTGCATCATTATTTCACTGGGATTTCTCTGTGTCTTTCTGAGGAAGAAATGCTATCAATGAAACCATATCTGGAATGTGAAAATCCAATACTAAAAGAGATAAGGAGATTTGCTACAGTTGACCGGAGTTGCAGGCATCCTTGATCTAGAAGCTAGGGTTAACACCTTTTACAGAAGTTTTTTTTTTTCTGTCAATACTACATGAATAATTAATAATTACAAACACTGCCCAAAAGTCTAAACTACTTGTAATATCCTCCAGAAAGTAATCAATACCCAGACCTTCCAATCAATGCAATTACTAGGCTGTATTTGTCATTGTTTTGCACTCTTAAATTTTGTTTTTCATTGTTATGATGTGTCTCACTTTCTCACAAAACAGAGACCTAGCAAAGGGAAACTTTCAGTTCAAGAACTGGGCAGGGAGGGTAGAAGGAGATTTATTGGACTAGAATCTGGGAATTGATTTTTAAATGCTATCTTTCCAACAAGCTATTAGAAAGGCCATATGCAAATCAATGTATTATCTACGCTTCATCTCTAAAATTGTAGCAAAGACAACTCATCAGGTAAAGGTGAATCTCCTACAAGTCTGGTGCCCAGAATTTGATCTAGAAGCCCATGTGCCATAGTTAGTTTTTTGTTGAAGACCAAAGTATAGTCAGCTGGAAAAAGGAATTTGAGGAATTGCCTCTATCCGATTGGCCTATGGGTAGGTCTCAGAGTATTTTCTTGATCTCTAGTTGAGGTAGAGGAGGTCCAGTCCACTGTGATATGCTACCCATGGGTAAGTGAGCATAGGCTATGTAGGAAATATAGCAGAGCAAGTCAGAGAAAGGAAGCCAGGAAACATTATTCCTCTGTGGTCTCTGTCTCAGTATCTGCCCCCAGGTTCCATCTTCATTTTGTTTCCTGGCTTTCCCTCAGTGGTGGATTTTAGGTAGAAATGTAAGCCAAATACCTTGTCTCCCTAATTGGTTTTGGTCATGATAGTAACAGAAAAACAAAGATAGAAGGGGAGAACTGGTGTCCCAAAGGTATCCTCTAACTTCTGGGAGTGTCCCCTGGAAGTGCCCGCCTTCCTGTACACACATGTCATACACACAGTAACCATCATCATAAAAATAAATTAAAAATAAATTTCTAAAATTTATTATAGTAAATAATAAAAAGGAATTCAATTAGGAAAGTCAAGACTCCTTCTGATTTGCACATTTTTGTTTGTATTATATGACCAGTTCATAGTTCACATTAATCATGTGAAACAGAAAATAAAATTAGATATTAAATCGGGTGTATTAGACACCCAAAGCTAGTCAGAACTAATAAAAAAATCAATTTAAGTTGGACATGGTAGTGAACGTCTTTAATCCCAGTGCTCAGGAAACAGAGACAGGAGGATCTCTACAAGTTCAAGTCCAGCCTGTTCTACAGGATAGGCAGGGATACATAGTAAGACAGACCCTTTCTAAAAAAGAAAAATAAACAAAATAAAATCAAGCAAACAAACACAAAACCCAACACTTCCACTCATTCTGACAGTTTCTCAACCACCACTCTCAAAGCTTCTTTATCGGACAACTATTAAAGGAGCATCCCCAACACAACCTTTCTCTCTGCTGTCTCAATGGAGACTCACCAAGCCAGCAGCGTTAGACCACTGCACTGATCACCAACCCACATACATTCTCAATAAATTATTAATCACTTTTCTTTTCTTGGAGCCATTAAATATGCCAGACAATTTTCAGGAATTTTTACACAAAAACAATTTTAAGGGATAAATGGTGAAAAAAAAATATAATTCTGATCATATGGTTATCTGTCTTCAGGATATTTGAAATATTCTATGCATTTCAGTTACTAAAGTTACATCACTTAGCAACTCTAATTATAATTCTTATCTATCGAGTAAGCAAAGTGAGATTTCAGGTGATTTTTGTGACTTGCCCAAATATACACTAATCTTAAAAAGTTTAGCTGGAACATAAGGCCCAGGTTGTCATGTCAGCCCAGTATTCTTACTTTAAACTTCTTACTAAAAGTGATGTATTGCTAATTTTATACCCCTGTGATTATATCCAGACTGTTCCCTTGCGTCATAGTTAAAATATTTCTAATCATGCTGGGTGTTTGTGGCACATACCTTTAATCCCAGCATTCAGGAGCCAATGTCAGATGGATCTCTGAGTTTGAGGTCAGCCTGGTCAACATAGCAGTTTATAGAACAGCAAGGGATGCACAGAGAAACCCTGTCTCAAATGAATAATCATTGAAAGTGTTTTAACTATCTTTATTTGTGATATGCCACAACAAGAATATACCAGTTTAGATTCAGTTTTAGTACTCCAAATACTGCCATTAACTAGATTATCACATTAATAGTTCGTTACATTATGCAACTGGCGTGGTGTACATTGGAAAAGTATTCATCATTTTATGCATACACATGCACACATACACACAAATACAAACACAGAGTGAGGTGAGTGTTCAAGCACTTGCTGTCCTTGCAGAGGACAAGGGTTCAGTTCCCAGCATCCACAATAGCTCGTAAGCATCTGTAGCTCCACATCAAGGAATGCAATGCTTTCTTCTGAATTTTTGGGCACTACACACACACATGGTACACTTGTTCATGTTACATACATGCAGACAAAACATACATATACATAAAATAATCTAAAATTTTTATAATAAAAATAAAATAATATTCCTTGAAGAAAAAATCTTAGCCTACATCTCACTGGTAAGTTGTACTACAATGAAGTGTTTTATTTTACACAAGTCTTTCTAGACCTTAAGCATTTTTATACAAAAATTAAGTAAAAACAAACCACCAAAATAACCTGGCCTTTTCATTATTTTTGACTATTAAATAAAAGATTACATTTAATTATTCCCTCCTACTGACAAGAAGATAATTCTAGTTTATTTTTTCCACATGTTACCACTGATTAATAACTGTAAAATTGAATTCATCGCAGTATGATACTTACAAACTTGATTTTTGTTGTAATTAATAAAACTGTCTTTACAGTTCAGCATGGATTGCCTACCCATGTTCATAATGTGACCATTCTCACCACTGTATGATGATGTTCATGTTAGCATCATGTATTTCTACTTGCTCTGTCTGAAGCTGATTTTATATAAATAAGATATCTTCAACCAAGTGAGATTTCTTGACCCCAAGTTATCTCTTTACAAGGGGATGACTCTGAGTCTAAGAGACATTTTTAGTCATGTCCCCTATTTTCTCTCATAGTAACTTATAATTTCCTTTTTTCAAGGATAATTGATACTGACATGTGACCTTAAGATTTGAAGCCAAACAGAAACTGAAAATAAGAAGTTACCCACAAATGACTTGATTCCACCAACATATTTTGAGGATTCTTCTAGTCCATTCCGAGTAGAAGGAATCTTCAGAAAAGCTGCAGTGTATACTGAATGGACAAATTCTTCTAATGAGGACTTCAAGAGAAGGGATGAATGAAATTTCTCATGCCCTGGACCTACATACATGGCCTGTGCAGGGGCCATTTATAGTTCTAAGTTTTATCACTGTAATGTTTGCTTATATTTCTGTAATTCAAAATATCTTATGCCCATTTCCCCAAAGTCCATCCCAGAATAGTCTGCCTAGTGGTCCTTTATGTACACAGCATACACATCTCATCTCATGCGCATTAGTCTTGCCATGGGGCTCCTCTTTAGCCAACAGACTATCAGCCAAACTGTCTTATAACTTTCAAAGTAGAACCCTTCACACTTACTTTATTTCACAATATTCCTCTCTGGCAATAAAAATGTCATGTCATAGAATGATAAAGAAAAATTAACATCGTATGTTTTGTCTTTAAGCTACAAAAATTTTGAGTACTATTTGCTATTTATGATCTAGTCTGGTTTAGGCTTAGCACTGCAGACTGATTTTATCATATTATCATTCAGAGAGAGAGAGAGAGAGAGAGAGAGAGAGAGAGAGAGAGAGAGAGAGAGAGAGAGAGAATAAGACGTGGAGACTTACAGAGACAGATTTATAAATAGATATAGAAATATGCCAGAATAATAACAAGAAAACAAATTATAAGACAGGTAAAGAAATAGACACATCTTTCTGCAAACAGAAGTTCAACGATTTCTTCACCTTAAACAGAAAATGACTTGTTCAAGGTCGTTCAACCATATGGTGTCATGATTAAAACGACAAGTCTTAAATAGAAATTATATTGTTTTGCCCTATACCAGCTGTCAAGCTGCATTGTAGAAAATAAATAATAGGATTTTGTTGCAGATGCTGTAGATCTTCCGAACACTACAAGAAGACCTTGTTAATTGGGTACGCAAGACTGCTGATCAGTAATATGCAGAAAAACAGCAACAAAGCTTTGAGCTGCTTACATGGGATCTGGGAAGACAACACAATGCCTGTGGGCACAGATGGCTGTGTATAGAAATGCCTGGCCCTATTTTTATCTAACCTCCATCTCCCATGAATGTGGATAGCAAAAGTAAGTCTACTGAAATTAAAATCAATTTAGTTGTTGATGTTAGATGCTTATGAAAAGTAATTCCAAGCATGAAGGTGAAAATGACATGATACATAAAATGAATATGCTCTAGCATTTCCTTGCAATCCCTTTTAATGCCTATTCTCAGGCAAATCATGTTTGTGTGGGATTCACATTTATTTCCTAAAGTGTTGTTCTGTAAAATAATTCTCTTTGTCTTTTAACAAACAATCATATCTCTTTCAAAATGTATGTGCTGTCACTTGGGGATTTATTATGTTAAATTTCCCCTGCTTTAAATAATAGTATGGGTTGATATTATTTTCCAAAATCAGGGACATTAGATCAGAAAGAAAGTCAATACCCTTGAGAGACAAGGGTAAGGCATGCTGTGGAATTGGGTAAAATGGATTTTTTATGCTCTTCATGTTGAGGCAGTTGATGACTCCTCTCTACCCAACAGTGTGCCCATGGGACTCAGATATTTAAGATGTAGGAATGTTTAACTTTTCTACACACTTTCTCCTTTTCTAATGTTCACTGAAATAAACAACATGTTACTCCATTCAGACCCACACAGTTCTAGATAGGAGCTAATTGGTTGCCACTTCTTTACCTCTTTGTATTAATTTCTTTGTGAGTGAAACTACAATTGCTACTGATTCTTAAAGTGTTATGTTTTATAGTGATCTAATTTAACTCAGTCACAAATATGCTAGCCAGAAAAACTATCCATGGAACTGTGATTGTTTGGCATTACAATTGTTTCACCTTGTCTGCTATCTCTTTAACAAGGCTCTATTACACAGCTCATGAGTTACATATCATCTTTCATTTTTCAGAGCTCCTCACCATTCAGCAGTGAGCAAGAGATGTAATTGAAGAAAATGAAAGCATTTGACTCTGCTAGTCACATGAGCGTGGGCAGATTAGAAATTGTGTTTGGAAGCTACAAACTCAGGTGTATAATTTGAAATTGTCGTATCGTATTGGAAATGTCACTTTTTCTTATATTATATCATTCATAAATGCAAGTGTCACTTCTTAAATCTTGTGGCAAAATACTAATGGGCAAAAGTTTGTATGTTGAGCATGTGCTAAAAAGTGAAATTTAAGGAGATGGTACATCCTACTGTATCCTTGTATCATTCTGGGAATGTACTTCAATCAGCAGGTAAATTTGGAGTAGATAGAGAGTAAATTGGAAGATGAAAAATAATGCACATCTATGTTGAATGTCTGTGCTTATTGGAATTGCTGTCAATTTAGTGTATTTGCATCATAGTTTCTCCCCAAAGCCCAGTCTTGTGGTGCTATTGGTGAGTGAAGGGACCTTAAAGAGATGATACCTACTGTAAAGAAACTGGGTCAAGTGGGTATGCCCTTGAAGGGACGTTTGAACCTGGCCACTTCTCTTCTTCCCAGATGCAATGAAGAGAAGAGAGTACTGTATTCCAGCCTGTGCTCCCACTATGACAGTCTCCCTAAATACACACTCAAGACAACAGAAGTAAGTGGTCATGGATTGAAGAGTCTGAAAGTGAGTGAAATTGAAAGTTTTCTTCTTTTAAGATGATCTTCTGAAGTCACAGCAATGAAAAGCAAATGCAGAACCACATCTCATGCACACACGCACACGTACCCCCCCACACACACACACAACAAAGGAAATTTTTTCCAAGCTCTTATGAAAGGCAAAATGTTCTGACCTTCATAGTAATCTCCTTTTAATGAAAAAGGAGAAATACTGTTTTCATCAAGTATTTGTTCTTTTTGGTGTGTTATATGCTTAAAATTTTATATTCACAGTATTGAACAGCAAATTCTATAAATACAGACATAAGACAAAGGAATCGTCCCTTCCCAGAAAATAGAATAAAAAGAAATAGAGTCATTTGTGGGTAAAGTACTGACTGTGTACACCCAGACTCCCTTTTTTTAATTTATATTTTGAATTTTAAAAAATCATTTCATGTTTATATTTATTTCACAGCAACAGATGTCCAGAAAACATCTATTAGTTTTATATACTTATAATAATATGTCCTTAAGATTTCAACAGACTTAGAAAAAATGTGAATAAATTTTAATACCCCAACCTGGTTGGTTTCCACCTACTGTCAAAACAAGAGATTAATTCTTATATTTACTTTAAATAGTAATCATGAAAAATGTTTTATTGTATTTACTGAAACTATATTTTTCTTCAAGGAACAAATTTGTATAAATATATTAGATTCCAGGATTTTTTATGGTGGATAAGATTTCCTTAGCTAGTAAATAATGCATAGATTTCTTTAGCTAGTAAATAATATATAACATTAGCTGTAAATACATTTCCAGAACGGATAGAAAATCATTAAATTAAATGTATGACAATACTTCCTTTTTCTAAACACAGTTACTACCCTGAAGTAGAAGGTGACAGCTTAACATGTTACTAATGACCATAAGTGGTCACAGGAAGTATTTCTGTCACTCATGCACATACCTGTAATGTTAGCTATTCTTAGCCATATGATGTTAGCCATTGTAAACTGAGCAATGAACTTTTTTTAAAAAATCAATCTCTCTTTTTATGCAATATACTAATGAGTGGCATGATGAAAAGCTATGGGTCGGGTAAATAACTACATTGAATATCCTTGAGCACAATACGTAAGCCTATAAGTTTCTGTCTACATTGATTAAATAAAAAAAAAAGTGATTGTCATCCTCAGAGACTCATGGAAATAAAACTGTAATGTGCATAATTTCTAGTTGTTAGACCATCATAAGACTTATTGTCCCTTCCTAGCCCACATACAAATGATAGTTTCTGGTCATGTTTTGTCTTCCTGGGAGCAAACAACTCCATTTGCCAAGGGAGTACAGGCAGAAATCACACATGCCACCTTGTAACCAAACAATTGTTTTGGATTTCATAAGACTTCTAGAAGCACTTTCCCTTCACCCCTGGAAATCCATTTCCAGAAAGGTTCCAAATAATATCAGAACAACACTGGAATTTAAAACTCAAACACATAGTGTTTAAATGTAACATGAGTGGTCCTAGAATTATATCTAATACAAAATTAATTATCATTTTGATACCAACTTTGGAAAAGGGGGCACGGGCATTTACCTTAAACTCAACACCTGCATATCTATAAGTTTGTTTGCATTCGATTTGTTTTCAAAGTCATACAGAAAACTCTGAAAAGGAGAAACATTCTTTTAAAAATTCCACCCATGAAGAAAATAACTGCTACATTTACACATCTGGGGAGTATCCTTGGTTACAGCAATTTATTTTAAGATAGCATGTTACTACTTCAAGTACTTTGGAAATTTTCGTATTGATTAAAATAGATCCATGACTCACAAAAATCTCAAAAGTACAAAGACTCCAGTACCAGTGTTACTGAAGCTGATTTTCCATTCAGTTTTCTCTCCTCTTTTAACTTAATTAATGAAAGAAAAGCTTACTGACTTTTGTCTTTGCATTTTATTTCTTGCTTCTCCACTCGATATTTAGTTCACTTCAGTGATCCTTTGAACTCTTTAGTTTCCTTAGCAATCTAAATTAGCCTTAAGTTGGGAACTTTGATATGTATTCAGATTGTTTCACCTGTTTATTTAAATAAATATATGTATAAAAGGCTGCATTTGAACTTCATATCAAGTAATGAAGATGAAATTAGCAGAGATAGCAGAGTAGTTCAACACACGTGCCAGCTCACAGAGAACAGTAATGTATGGTGGAGGGCGATGTACAAAGTCTGAGGACTAAGAATAAATAGCAGATAATTCTAGATAACAAGCAATGAACATGAACTTTATCCAAAACTCTGACTTCTAAATTGGGGTCTATGTATTATTATAACTGGCAAAAATGAAGATACATTTAATGGTACCGATATTTTAATTTTTGTTTGTATGTATTTATTGCAATAGAAATTAAGAAATAATTATATCTATATACTAGTCGTTTTTCTACTTACTGTGGTAAAATGCCAGAGAAAACCAAATTAACTAGGAAAGGATTTATTTGGGCCCAGAAAATGGTGGGGAAGTGTTGGTTGCAGGAACTTTAGGCATCTGATCATGTTCATCCACTGTCAGGAAGCAGAGTGTGATGAATGTTGGTGCTCGGCTGAGTTGCATCATCATCAACATCATCACGTTGTTGTTTTTATTATTATTCAGTTCAGGACCCTAGGCCACAAGATGATGCCACTCACATCTTGGCCTTCTCACTGTAGATAACTCTAAGTCTGAGCTCAAAATGTAGGTGAAGGACAGCAAAGGAAGGAAATAGTCACTAATTTGTAATTTTTGACAAAAAGTCATGAAGGTACATCATGAATACAGGTGTTTTAAATGCATTAAGAACAGCAGTGTGGAAGGGTAAGTGAATAGAAGGGATAAGATGATTTTCTTTTTGGTTCACTATGAAGACATTTAGGTCCCAAGAATAATGTCCTCTATAAAACCCTTTGTTCATGCTTCCATCTCAGAGTGTGAATATGGGAGAAAAAAGTTCTGCTCACTACACACACACAAAAAAAAAAAAAAATTGGAGAGAATTTGATGACCAAATTCTATTAGTAAAACTAATATGATCACAAAGAAACAATTGCTGGTTTAAACATTGAATGGGGTGTATGCATCATTGAATTCTGCATTATCTATTTTAACTGATGAAACAGGTATAGTTTTATCAATGTAGTTGTCACATTTGGTGACCTGAGGGGTCAGAGATTGAGTATAAAAGGCCCTATATAAAAGAAGGCAGAAGTTAGGTTCTCAGAAGATAATAGAGTTCCTGATAGGATTTTAATAATTAGTTATGGTGATCATACTAACAGTGATGGAATTTCTTTCCATTTTACAAGGGCTTCCCATAAGCTGAAACACTTTAAGCATTTTTCACTTGGCTTTCTTTTACATGTGAGTTCTGGGAATTCAAATTCATGTCCCTGTGCTCACACAAAAAGCATTCTTACCCACTGAATCATCTCCCCAGTGCTCCAGTTTTTCATTTTGTTTTATTTTTGTTTCTTGTTTTTTTAATGTTAAGTAGACATCCAACTTCATGCCTACAGTAATCCCATGACAGTGTTCAGTTATGTTGAATGATTTCTAAGAAAACCACATGAATACTAATAGGTGAAGCTGCTTTAGGTTATGAGTGGCCAGGACCTAGGAGTGCACACTGTCAATGAAGGTTCCAGGTTGTTCTGGTGTAGACAGCAGTAAAAGCATTAAGGAGAATCAGGCATTTGTTCAAATTTTAGAGTAATGGAAATAAGATGTTGTGGGTGAGGCCTGTGAGATGATGCTCAATAATGTGAGAATTTAACCCTCAGGACCTACAGGGTGAAAAAGAGAGAACCAACTCCTATGGGTTTGAATTGATTGCAACATGCACACTGTAGCCCATGCACACATGCTAAGTGGATAAATGAAATGTATTTTTTGAAATATTGTTTATTAATTTAAAAGTCCTGTTAGAGAGAAAGAAAGCTGAGATTGAATATAAATTAGAATAGGCAAGATCATTTCAGGCATGTATTATTAGGTGAGTTTTGTGACAAACTGAGAAACCAAAGGAAACAATGCTGAAAGTTGCATGGCACTGGTGTCTTAAATATTAGAGACAATAGTGTGAGTTTGAATGAATTTTCTTCATTCTTGATGTATGCTGGACTTTGTACAGTGGGGCTCACAGCACCATTGGGGGCACAAAATAGTGTAATAAATAATAAAAAGCATGTGTCAGGGAGAAGGCTCATTAAATTTATGCCCTATACGTGCACTCGATCCTCACAAACCATTAAAACCCTCAAATCACCGACTGTGATATCAGCATTGTTGGTAATTGTAGTTAGAGTACTGTGATTTGGTAGATTGCTATAAGCTGTTTGCACAGAGAGGGAATTCTGGTGCGTGTTGGTCGTGTTCAAGATGTTCTGCTGCTTTTGTTTAATTTACAAGGCACACACCTTAGAGGAGAGAGGCTGACAGCAGGGACATGCCTTAATAAGCTGCCGACATAGTCCAGATAAGAACAGACAAATTTGTGAACTAGGACGGTGGCAGCAGCATCAGAAAAGAGGGCAGTTACACAAGACATTTCAGAGGCACAGGAGCCTTCATGATTCATTAGGTGTGGGAGGCAGAGACATGACTCTGAGTGTTCATGCCTGGCTCACGGGGACCATGGTGGAGCTGCTGTCAGATAATGAACCATCAAGAAGAGATGGGGTTTGGAAGGAGGATTGTTCCATCAGGATTCGTGATGATAAAGTAACGGGGCTGAAGATACTCACTAAGTGCTACACTAATTTACCACCTGGAAAATATTTTCTTCAAGGGATGGCACGGAGGTCCTGAGAGTAAATAAGATGACTAGGGAAAGTAAATGTGAGAACTGTGAAGAAGCAGTGACTTCACTAGTGAGAAATTCCTTCCTGTACAAAGTTCTTCATCTTGTTTATAAAAAGAGGGGTACAAGCATTGGTGCTGGTTGTTGTACAATCTGCCTTTTCTTCCTCTCTTTCAATATACTCAGTTTTGAGGGTACAAGTATACATACCTACATGCATATAATATTATTTTAGTTTATTATATTTTATAGTAACTTCTATGCATATTAACTGATTCTGATTTGCTACTTTGGCTAATTAAAAATATTGTTCATTCAGCTAAAAATACAGAAAGGTAATTTAAGGAAAAATAACATTGAGAACAGGGCTCTAGCTTCAGCCATGTTGAGTCAGGAACCACTTTGCTCTGTCTTTCCACAGTTTCCCAACATTCTACAAATGAATAGCATCATTAGAGTCACACACAAAGCTCATCTCCAAAAGGTTGGTGTCATCAGCTCTAGGAATGCTCTGGACATTTTTGATGTTAGCTTGATATCAACCAGGACTATTCTAGCTTTGATATGCCAATTTTCTCCTAATTACTCAATAAACCTCCTCCTCTAATCAAAATGACAGAGAACCCACTGGTCTTACAGCTGCTTTTGGCCATGCTATGAAATCATCAAGTGAATAATGCATTCCATTCTACATTGTTCTACATCTGCCTATAACTCTCCTCAGTCTCACAGCACCTTCTATCAGTTCTTCCATGGATTTTCTAGAATTTTTTTATTTTTTTGTTTTTTATTTTTTTCCTTTTATTTTATTTTACAATACCATTCACTTCTACATAACAGCCACAGATTCCCTTGTTCTCCCCCTTCCTGCCCCCCTCCCCTTCTCCAGCCCACCCCCCATTTCCACCTCCTCCAGGGCAAAGCCTCCCCCGAGGACTGAGATCGACCTGGTAGACTCAGTCCAGACAAGGTCCAGTCCCTTCCTCCCAGACTGAGCCAAGCGTCCCTGCATAAGCCCCAGGTTTCAAACAGCCAGCTCATGCAATGAGCACAGGACCCCCAACTGGGTCAGGCACTCTGAATAAGATTTTCTAGAATTTAAAGGAATCAAATTGTCACAAGTATCAAGCTGCCCTATTGGTGTTGATGTTAGTTTTCAATTCAGGCTTTGTTTTCAATGAGGCCATTGAAATAGAAATGCTCAGGAAACACATTTAAAAGAGAGAGAGAGACAGAGACAGACAGAGAGAGAGAGAGAGAGAGAGAGAGAGAGAGAGAGAGAGACAGAGACAGAGAGAGACAGAGACAGAGAGAGACAGAGAGACAGAGAATAAGAAATAGAAAGAAATGGTAGATGTTAAATCTAGCCACCACACTAAAATTATAATGAAGTTGAGTTTCATTAACAGAAGTTATTGTATTAAATCTAGCATTCTCATTCCCTATAGCTTCACTGTAATTTCTTAGAGAGAGATTAATATTATCATGGGAATTTGGTAATTCTTATCATGTTTATAGTGATTGGATCGTTCTCTTCTGTACAATTGTCTTAACGAATGCCCATAGGCAGTCTCCACGTGACATGGCAAGGGAGGGCACTTATACTAAGGACTTACAATGCAGCAGCATCCTTCCTCTGCTACCATTTGTGCTGAACATCTTACTGGAGCAAAATGAATAAACAAAAAGTGTGCTAGTCATGAGTTTGTGGATGCTGTTTTAGGGTGCTGGTACAAATATAGAAAAATGAATGTACAGCAGAACTTGATTCCAGTTTCTCTTTCTGGAAGAGATAGCTACTGGAGATTATTTTTATATTACTTTTATATATGGGAGGCTTTAGTGCCAAGGTAATCTTGAGATTTTTTTTTACCCCGCTTGAACCAAATGGAAAAAAATGTTCTGGTACATGACTATCAGGAGCCCTGTGAATGAAGGAACAAAAGGACACCTTTCTCTATGCATTCAGGCACTGCTTCAACCTCATCGTTTGTTTTCCCAAAACAAAGAAATCTTTTGAAGAAACTGTGAGTGATAAAAGAGGTGCAAGGATAGGATGCTTCTGTAGTTTGGAGAATGGTGTGCTGAGGGCTGATTTCGAGATTTCAGTTTCACTTAGTTCCTGGTTCTTCTCATCTCTGAGCAACAGATACGGTACCTTCCAAATAACTCAATACAAAAATTATCCTTTGCTTTACATCTAGTATCCACTAATGAGTGAGTACATACCATGTTTGTCTTTCTGAGTCTGGGTTACCTCACTCAGGATGATATTTTCTAGTTCCATCCATTTGCCTGAAAATTTCATGATGTCATTTTTTTGGAACAGCTGAGTAATACTTCATTATATGAATGCACCACATTTTCTTTATCCATTCTTTGGTTGAGGGGCATCTAGGTTGTTTCCAGGTTCTGGCTATTATGATAATGCTGCTATGGACATAGTTGAGCAAGTATCCTTGTGATATGATTGAACATTCTTTGGGTATATGCCCAAGAGTGGTGTCACTGGGACTTGAGGTAGACTGATTCCCAATTTTCTAAGAAACTGCCATATTGATTTCCAAAGTAGCTGTACAAGTTTGCACTCCTGCCAACAGTGGAGGAGTGTTCCCCTTGATCCACATCCCCCCCCCAACATCCCTCTGCATATGGGAGACAGTTGTGTATGTAGCTGGTCTGTTTGAGGGGCCTCTGGCACTGGTATCAGAACCTATCCTGGTGCATGAGCTGGCTTTCTGGAGTTCATTACCTATGGTTTGACACTTTGCTCACCCTTGTTGCAGCTGGGAGGGACTTTAGTCCTGCCTCAACTGAATGCACCATGCTTTGCTGAGTCCCCAGGGGAGGCCTTACCCTTTTGGAGGAGAGGATGGGGGCATGGGCCAGGGGAAAGGGAACCTGGAAAGGAGCAAGAGGAGGGATGAAAGGAGGATCTGTGGTTGGTATGTAAAATGAATAAAAACAATTTTAAATTAAAAAAAGAAAATTTAAAAAATTATGTACTATAAATTTTATAAGAAAGAACCATTGGAAATCTGATTGACACTTAGGTGTATATTTCAATGATTTGCCTTAATATTAATAGATAATAAAGTAAGAGCCTAATGTTTACTTCTAAAATTGGAACATATTTACATTGGTATATTAACATTGAGTTGTTAGAATACTCTGCACAGAACACACATTCAGCTTTTCAGAGTTCAAACTGGCTACACATATGAAATATTTCTCATCTCAAAATATGTCTAATTTTCTCCCACAGAGAGTTTTGAAACAATAAATCATACCATTTATATTAGTTACTTTTATATTAGTGTGCTAAGACACTGTGGCCAACACATCTTATCGAAGAGTTTATTGAGGACTTATATATTTAGAGAGTGAGTCTGTGACTATCATGGGGAGTATGGGAGCAAGCACACAGGCAGGATACTGGAATAGTAACAGAGTTTGAATATTGAAACACAACCATGAGGTAGAGCTAACTGGGGGAATGCTGTAGGCTTTTGAAAGCTGAAAGCCTACCCACAATGACACAGCTCACATTAGAGTGACTACTGATGTGACAAAACACCATGACCAAAACCAAGTTGAGGAGGAAAGGGTTTATTTAGCTCACATATCCTGAATCGTAGTCCCTTGAGGAAAGCAGAGAGAAGAAATCAAACCAGGCTGGAACCTGGAGACAGAAGTGGACAGGAAAAGTGCTGCCTGGCCTACTCCCCATGACTTGTTTAGCACGCTTTTGTATAGCACACAGGACAACCAGCCTAAGAATGGTACCAGCCATATTGGGCTGGGCCCTCCCAAATCTATCATTTATTAAGAAAATTTCCTACAGTCTTACTTACAACCCAATTGTATTAAAGCATTTTCTCAGTTAAGATTCCCTCCCCACAGATGGCTTTAGCTTGTGTCACGTTGACATAAAACCAGCACGTACTTCCTCCAACAAGTCCACCTTCTTAAATCTCAATCCTTCTTAAACACGTCAACCAACTGGGGACCAAATATTCAAACATGAGTCTATAGTAGCCATTCTCATTCAGACCACACTACTTACCATTAAAAGTCATGGTACTTCATATAAAAATAATGACCTTCAGCTTCTCTTACTAATTAATATCCTGGATATGTGTATTAACAAATGTAGTTTTAGCAGCATTTAATGATTGGCAGTTCTCTAAATGCCAGTATCATTTTATGTATAATATGTATAAATATATGTGTATAGAATATACACAGACTCTCAGTGAGTAGTTCTTTTAATATATATGAAGCAATTTGGAAAGTTGGACCTATCAATTTCAGATAATGTTACACTATCTATAGCCCATGACAGAGGCAGTCATGACTTGAGACAGGTCACATTATGCAATGCAATGCACATTATCTTATCCCATTTTAGAGCCAATATAGAATTATTAAATTGAACAGTAATTTCCAGACACAGCAATCCAGAATCACATATGAACTCACAGCAATTCTGATAGTGACAATATGCATAAGAACTATGCAAACTCCAGCCAGAAGAAGGTAAATACATAATCCTTTAGATGAAGAGCTATTAGCATTTGATAGCCTCTGGTAGAGGAAGATTCGCGTTTTGTTTTTTGTTTGTTTGCTTTACAATGGGACCTCTGATAGACGTCATCTTTATACATCATAGCAGACATAATTCCAACACTAGTTGTGTGACAGAAACTGGATGCAAAAGTAAGAAAAAAATAGTAATCACCAAGTAGGGTGGGAAGAGATGAAAATGTTGTAAGGGTGGGATTTGAACATTACATGAAGGTCTCAAAGACTTAATAAAAGGATTTTTAAAATATTGAATTACTAGAAAGTGAATGTGTCCTCATCTACTTTATTTATTTTTGTGGTTATTGAAAATGTTTCAATTTCAATATACTAAGGAACATAAGACCTAAAAGGAATAAATTAATTTATATCTAATAAACATTTTCTTTTTATGAAAAAAATGTAATTCATTTTAAGAAATTAGTAAATAAACTACTAAACTTCTTTAAATCCAATTTGCTTTGAATTGATAGAATACATGTATATTCTTCCATGCTACTAGAATACCAAGTATCATTTTGACTAAGAAATTAATGTGCTTCATGGTCTTTCTGAATGGCATGTAAGGATGTGCATCAAAAAGCTTTGCAAGCTGCATGAATCACTTAAAATTCTTTTCAAGAGCATCTCACCAGAAGTTGTCTTCACTACTTCAGTGGTATTCCTCAATCCAACAAATGAAAACTGATACAGCCTCCATGATCTTGTGTCACCCACTTCAACAGAACTGCGCTTCCATTGATAAACAATCTCTTCACGTGGATAACCATCTATCATGAAATGAGAACACTCTCATTAAATGCAACAGTGGATGGCCACAGACAGCAACTACTTTCTTGGACAAGTTGTAGATGCTAAGAGAGTCTGCACTATAAGTCATATAAGCACCTGGACTGGAAGGTACTGCTTTGGGGAAAATTAACAGAATCCTTATCACACCTTCCTAGAAAAGACTGAAAGTAACAAAGTCAAAACTGACTTTTAAAAAAAATCACTTTTAATTGTGTGGAATGTAAACAATAAATGATGTTCTAATTGTTGTGTCTGTACTTTATATCACCTGAGATAATACAAAAGTGTTCAGTACAAAATGAAGATTAGAAACATAAGGTTGTGTTTCATAGTGAAGGGTTGCCAATAGTTCATGATTATGAGAGTCATGTAGACATAGGAAACTATGAGAAAGATGCAATAAAGATATTTCTCCAGTTCCTAATATCATGACCACTTACACTAACAGATATCAAACTGTTCAGTATCCTCCCTCCCTGCCTCTTTTGATCTGACTTTTGGAAATAAGGATTGCTAAATAAGTAAATAAGTATCTCATGTTGGCCTTGAGTCTGTCATCTGCACCTATCTGGTTACTAGAATTGCAGAACTAGTGTTTAACAGAGAACAAGGAGAAGAGGTAATACAGGATGGTATTAGGATGCAGTTTCAACTCAGTTTTAAGATACATAGAAATTTAAAATGAAAATTAGTACGTAGAAATGCCAATGAGAACACACAAAAGAGCATAGAGAAATAGAAGATCCTTACCAAAAACAGTATTATGTTTACAATCAGGGCAAAGTAGTGACTTTGAGTATGATTTCCATAGCGATCATAGGAATTTTCTTAACTATTTTGTAAAATAATTCTTAATAGTGGTTACTACGACTCCTATATCATAAAACTGATTGGTAGTGACTATTTCCTGAGTGGACAATATTTTTAGAATTAACTGTGGACTGTCGTTTTCTCAGCTTTAATAAAGCAAGGTTAATGTGGGGTACACTTTGCCTAAGATTGTGTTATCACACTCTTTTGAGTCCACTGAATCAGGGAATTGGCGGTAGAGAATCAACCATTGTGCCATTTCTATTGAGTCCAGGCCTGATCTTAAAGTCCTCTCAGCAGTGACTCTGGGCATCCATTGCCTATTTTCTCAAAGTTTCCCACTCATTGAATTCTTCTGCAGAGTTTGTCTTAGTTGCCACAATTTGTAATTACAATGAAGAAGATTTCAAAATCAATAACATAGCCTGATGCCACTATGCAACGTCTATGATGCATTCTATTAGTTGATGAGGCAATCAGAATGACCAGTGACAGGGCACAATACAGAGAGACTATTACTTACAACTGGAGAACTCCAGGGGGCAGGAGTGTTCATCCATCGGGAAGTTGTGTAACTGCAACTGGCACTCAGCATCAATTGTCAGCCTAATTAGAATGACAATAAACAGACAGAGAAAAGCACTAACATCATTTCTAAAATCCACACTGACGTCTTTTCTAGAACAATCTGACATTCTGATTGGTAAAGCAGCATGATCCTCAGTGAAAAAAAATTTCTAAGTTCCAGGTAAAAATTATTTCCAAGCAAATATTTTCACATAGCAAGTAGAACGATTTAATTCACCTCAATTCTATTTATTCAAAACATGTGATTCCTTGTTTTGTATTTTATCTTATTTATTTTTACAAATTAATTGCACACACTGGAGATTTCTCAGTGAATATATTTAACTTATTTAAGAGAACAAACTGTTTTAGGAACTTAAGCACATTTAACGTTTGCATCGAAATGAATGCTGACAGTTCTCTGATCTTATCAGCTAATTAACACGAAGCCTTCTGTTGGCAAGAACTTGCTGTTTTTAAATTGCCATAGGCATAGGGTTTTAAAATACCTCTGTCATGCAATGGAATTGTGTGCACTTTTACAACAGAACACTATGAAGCCATCAAATAGGACATTATAGAGTAGTGGGCTATCTAAAGACACAAAAAAGAGATGATAAATGCACATACACTGAGAGACTGGGAAAGCCTTAACCAGTGAGTCTCAGTTTGTACACAATTAAAGCCTCAAGATTCAGAGTTTCAAGCCCTGGACTGAGACTCCAGGAGTCTAAATCTAAAGGAATGCAAATGCTCTGATCACTTTTGGAGATGCATGGAAAAAGGTCACACTGAAATGGTGATGATTAGTATTTTTTAGAATGTTCACGTCTGTGAGCTGTATTTCTTACAACCTACAATATAACTGCTTAAGTGATAAAGTTGTTATTTTATAAAAATTTAATTTAAAAGACTTTCCAATTAGCATAACTTTTAATTGGGGACATTTAAACTTTTTGTAGTATAATAAAGCAATTAATGATTTTTTTCTGTGCATCTTTAATTGCCTATAAAGCTTGGATTATGTGAACTATTCCTTACTAAGAAAGTGCTGGTAGGGCTCTGTTGTATTTGAACTTACTCAAGGTCACATGACCATGGACAAGTCACAGGATTTGTACTTAGGCTTATCACTCCTCGCAGCAGGAGGCTTTAATCATTGTCTCTTTATGATTTTTCTTCAAAGAAAAGCTTGGCTTTATTCACAAATGAGATTTTAATTAAATTTTATTTTTATTAGAATTGTCTCTCAAAATTAAAGTGATATTACTAAAAAAGACAATACAGATAGATTGCAGATATAAATATAGACTCAAAAATATATAGCTCTGTAGACATGTGCACGTACATATATAGACACTTATAGCTCAGATAAGCAACTAAGCTAAAATCATCTTTCTTTCTCTATATTCATACATTATCACAAGCCTTAAGCAGATAATAATTGGCACTTTTAGGATGTTTCCATAATTAAACACTGTAGTGCTTCCTCAAATTAATAAAACTCAAAAATGACTACATTATAAAATGATAACAAGACCTGAGGTAGGCTGAATGATTGCATATTTCAAAATCCAGAATGAGCTTTGATTTATAATACAGACTTTGATTTTCACATTTCTCATTCTAGTCATTGCCTTTTCAGTAATTTAATAAATTCCCAATGACTTTAAAATCAACACAATGGGTTACTTTTACAGTTGGAGCCATTTTTTACAGCATCTGACCTAACTCTGGTAAAGGTTCGGGCCCTTGTAAAGTATTATGGTATATATATATATATATATATATATATATATATATATATATATATATATTGTATTAAGAATTATAAAGCATAAATATATTTTACTGATACCTATTACATGCTAAAATCTAGAGGCATATTATTTAAATTTTTGCTAATATACAAGTAAATTTTACATCTGGCATATTTCCATATCATGCCCTCTGGTTAGCATTTTACCCATCACTCTTTTTACTTCTAACAAAGATGTGGGGTAAGAATCTTACCTGACAGCTAAGAATTACTAGCTATACTTCAAAAACATTAAAGAATGGGAGGTAAGTTAGTGGGAGGTAGGGAGAAGTGTACATAGCCCAGGAAGTAGTGGCTCCATCTTTCCTAATGATTTATATCTGTGCTTACTTAATTCATCCAAATAGAAAATACAAGGGAAACATCATTCTTGTTATGTAGAAAAGAACATTAATATGAATTCTAGGACCAAGTCCTTTCTCACACACCATTCAATAAGTTCTGTACATAGGAATTTTACAGTTGCCCTACCTCATGTGACAGCAAGCTAGAAAACAAAGAGCCACACACTTCACTTTCCACCCATCCTTCCTTCCTTCCTTCCTTCCTTCCTTCCTTCCTTCCTTCCTTCCTTCCTTCCTTCCTTCCTTTCTTCCTAAAAGCATAGGGTTCATTGCGTTCTTTTATTTCCACCAAGAACTCCTTTCCCCCCAAATAATACCTTAAGGTGTAGAGAACTCGACCATCATTCCAAATTCTCAGCATCCTGTTGGGAGTGGTGATCCAGTGAGCATCAGCCTTTTTGGAGTTCCTGAAGAAAGTGTCTGGAATCCAGATTTTCCCCACCATATTGCTATTCAACCGGAGAACTTTAATGGTACTGTTAAATTTCAAACGTCTGTCATACCAGGTTTGGGCAAAAAAAATATCAATTGTATATTCCTGTTTTAAAAAGAACAGAGGATTTAGTGTTTGTGCTGCTCAGCCCCATGCTTATTGCCAGGATGAGATGACAATGTTGTTTGAGTTTTGAATAGACCAAAAGGAAGAAGGAGCTTTGCTGATGAGGCCACTACCATATCTGTCTTAGACACCAGTTGCATATGGTTTTGATTTCTGACCAGATAGCCAATCCCTGATAAATACCTTCCTTCACACCCATGTAAAGCAGGGAGGCAGCTCACTATTGTTGGTGAGGGGAGTAGGTAGGTGGTGCCCTGGCCATCATTATCTCTGCTTCTTTTTCCTGGATACTAGTAGCAAACCTTCTGTCCCACCCAAACCCTTAGAGGGTATCTCTAAATGTCTCCTAAGAGACTAAGTGTTCCAGGTTTGCTATTGCAGAGTAAACCAAAGTCCTGAGCATTCAAGTGGCACTTAAATGGAGATTTGTAGGTTCAGCTGCTTCATAATAAAAAAAGGGTTCTAAAGATCTCAAATGGTTACTTTTGTAAGAATACAAGATATGCAAAATGCTTTGCCCCTGACAAATAGCAAACATGAAAGACAGCTTCCTAGAATTTATGGTTACTTATTTCATTTTCTCTAAAGTAGATAAAAATAAATATCATACTTAATTAGCTACACAATGCTTTTATTTGTGAGTTAATTAGAATAAAGTAATTTTATTAAAATATTAGTAATGATACATATGCTGAATTAATCTCTCCCATGAAATATGTTATTAAATGTAATAACAACAAATGAATGCATTGATTCACCTCAAGAGCCTATCAGCTATAGTGGAGGTTGGTGACTTCAGCCAAATGTAAGCAACTACTGTGGGAATTCAGACCTGCATGCCTGAAATCAGAATACTGATCTAGTATGGCTACCACACTCACAGGTAGTCTTGAGAAAAAAAAAAAATACTTCTTTATTATTTGAGCTTTGTTATCCTCATTTTAAAAATGAAAAACTACTCTTAATATATGGTTATTTATGCCTTCATGCCTAAAATACTTGGATTTTTTGCATTTTGACTTTGCCATCAGTATGACAGTGGATGATAAAAAAAAAATCCTGAAGCCATTGTGTGTATGTGTGTGTCTTCTGTGTGTTTCTGTCTGTGTGTGTGTGTCTGTGTGTGTCTGTGTTTGTGTGTATATGTGTATACCTGTATGTTTCTCTGTGTGTCTGTCTGTGTCATGTGTGTCTGTGTGTCTGTGTGTCCGTGTCCGTGTCCGTGTCCATGTGTGTGTGTGTGTGTGTGTGTGTGTGTGTGACTCTTCAGCAGTTTTTTACTCTGGGTCAGTCCTCTGGCTAAATGCTTTATGTCAATATACCAAATAATCAAGTCTTATAATAATACATAATATCTTAAATTATATAGTATCCTCGTGTTTCTGAATAATCATCCCTGATCCACGTATTACTTTATATCTTGATTGGTTCAAAATAGGAAAAGCAGAACAAATAGAATCAACTTAGAGTTCTTAGACTATGGAAGATTCACTCAGAAGGGCCCCTCCCTTCTCCAGCACCCTAAACTTCATTTTATGTTGAAAAGCAAGAGACAGCAGAGGAAGCATTGTTTGTTCAGGACTACACACACCATCAGGATACACTTCTCTGGCTGCTTCCACAGTGTTCTGGACTCTCCTTGTCTGTCCACTGTTTATGCCCTGCCACCTTATAAACAATTTAGTTCTCTGCTTGAAGCTTTTAAAAAAAATTTAAGAGAACAAATAATTTTATGAACTATATTTTAGCTAATTAATGCTGAGTTGAGAAATAAAATGACACAATAAACGTGGACATATTTTAGTACCAAACAAAATAAAAATGAAAATGCAAAGGTGTAGAAACAACATGTTACAAAATGAAGAGACAGTTCCCAGAAACGATCATTCTGATACAAAGTTAAGCCCTAACTCTGAATACACTGCCAGCAAAGACAAGGTGAATTGTTACTCACACAGTCATTAAATACTAAGAGTTTTCGTCAGAATACTAAGAATGTAACAACTGAGAATTATTTTTATGATTATGTAAGTTTTACATCATTGAAGTTTTATATCACTGTCTGTGTATATATATCTGCATAGAATAAATTTATTCTAGTACAGTAAATACCAATTATCAATCATCATATCACCATAATTTATTATATTGTTATACTATATTTTGCTTGTATTGAAATAGTATTTTTCTGCTATGTATTTTAAAGGCATTTATGTTTATTTTATTTTACCATATTATTTATATTAAAATATACTATAAGTTTATTCCCTTATATTGTTGTGCTATAAACTAAATGAAGTTTTTCAAATCAGATTTAGACTGAAAATATTATAAATATGAATATTTCTCTGAGAAATATTTCTAGTTTGAATCAAAGTATTGTTCCTATAGCATTAATCTTCAAAAAAGTTTCATATTTTGTTGTAGGTGGTACTTAAAAGGTATACAGTAATTGTTGGATTAATATGATATTGCAATTATGCTCATTAATTTCATTTCTAACCATGTTTGATTTTTATGACAAAAATCCTTAAATTTTTAGCAGCTTCAAGTTACATGAAAAAATAGGTCTTTAAGGTTGCCTTTTATTTGCAAATTCTTGGTTCCCTTTAAAAAATATATTCCTTATTATTTCAAAGCTAAAACTAGAAATTAAATTATGAAACTTACCATATTGATAGCATTCACTGGGCCAATGCTGTTCACATACATATCTGTGTGAATTAATGTTGGTTTCACTGCAAAGAAAATTATAGGAATATGTGTTTGTTTGGTTTTTTGTTTGTTTGTTTTAACCAGGAACAAAAATACATTTTTTAGTCTGTTTCTTAGCCTATGCTCCTTTAGCTGCATTAGAAATCGTTTACTCAGGACTAATTTACTACTAGTTGATATTTTAGATTTTCATAATTTCTTTCAAAGACATATCTCTTTTTTAAGCATGTTGTTTCAAAAAAGCAAGTGTGATAGTTTTTGGCTTTGCTTTGTGAGAGTATACAAAAGTAAAGAAATCAAAAAACATTCTTTCAGTTTGCGTTTCTATAGCGTTCTCAAAAAATATCCTGAATTTTATCATTTTTCCCCTCCAAGATCTTGAATCTGTTTGTACCTGCTGACCCCATTTGATTTATGTGTATAGAAACATGATTAATGAGCTTTTGAGGAACTATGTATTAGAAGTTCACAGTAGACATAAATAACAATAATGCAACATTGTTCTTGCTGATTCTTTTATCACCACTTTGCCCTCACGCATCTCCAACCAACATCAAATCAAAATCTTTACTAATGACCTACTAGATGCTGTAACTGTGTGGATAGTAAAAGGGAAACCATCAAGAAGCCCATTACACACCAATCTGTCAAACAGAACTAATATTAAAAATAGGTGGTGTAACAGTCAAGATCAAATTAATGTGATCTATTTTAATGAAGCATTTAATGAGCAGAAGATCCATGAGATCGTTCTGGGCTTTAATTCAAGCATACTTGTCTCATCTTTATTCATTTTCCTTGAAAGTACCATGCCCAAATGCTCTGTGGCAGATGGAATTCTTCATCAGCACTGACATCCACACCCTTTCCTTCCTGTGAGGGAGGTTACTTTGTTGTCTCTTGACTTTGGAGTTGGTGAATCTTACTTGGACACATACTATCTAGACAAAAGTGAATGTGACAATCCTAAGCCCAAACATTGAGCCTCATGATGTTTCACCTCTCTTGTTCTTTTTTATTTCCATGGAAAGGATTCTCACAGCTCACATGCTGATTCTATATAGTAGAATGAGAGACCAGTAGACCTAGTTTGGCTTAGCCTAGGTTAGCCCATCCCCCACTATGGTGCCAAATACTACTTATTGCTAATATCACTGAAATTTTAGCCAGTTGTTACATAGTTTTGTGTACCCAGTATCTTCTCTGCTAGTCTTCATCAGAAGTTTTTATAAAATAACAACAATTAAAAAAAAAAATAAAGTCTTTGAAATATCCAGGAAAGTATCTAGCAGGTTTGTAGCTTCACTATTGCTACCCTCAGGCTTGAATGCTATTTATATACCCTTTCTTTATATTTAAAATTATAGGATTATAATTTAAATCTTCCTGGCTCTTGAAATATAATGATGTGTTATTCTCGTTAAGTAACTAGGGCTGGTGTATCCCCTCTTCAGCACAGAATCCAAAGCTTCCTCATACCTCCTATATCAGGACGAAGTTTGTTGTCATACCCTTCCAGTAGGTTGTTTAAGATGACAGTGACGTCACCCTCAGGAACTTTTGGAGTCAACACCCATGTTTTATTAGAAGCATAGTCTTCATAGTCATCATCTGATTTTTGGCTAGTGAAGCTAAGAAAAGAAAAATATTGGTCACTAAATACATAGATTACACCTGAGTTGACTTCTACCACAAACCAACCAGAGCAAAGGAGGGATAAAGCAGGATTGTGGGAGTCTAGGAAAAAGTTTACCTAATGGTTAATTAAACTGTGCAGATGGAGATTTAAATGTATTAAAATGTTTCCTCCAGTTTTCCAGAGTGCTTTGCCCTCCCGTCTATAAATAAGCCATGTGTTATCTTTTATTTTTGCCTTTCCATATTTGATGTTCTTCTCACCCACCTGCCCAGCCTCATAGAGGACATTTAAAAAAAATGTGAACGTGATATTTTAACTATTGTAAGGCAGCCTTATAGTTCAGCCATAATGTCTCCTTGCTCCTTAGAGAAGTTAACTTACTCCAACCTATTAATAAAGGTAAGAGACTGATAATTAGAGTCACTCCCACAACCCTCAGACAGGCCCCTCCTCCCCCAACTGAGCCAGTAAGGAGAATTCAGGCTTGCTGCCTTCTCTTCCCCCAGGCTACATGATGTGTATTTTTTCCACTTTCTTGCACTGAAGGTTAGAGTTGTTCATTTATCTTTGGTTGTTAAGAAACTGGTACTATGAAGAAAATGTAGTTACTGACTTTAATTCACCCTTTGTCACAGCAATATTAACTAAGCTGGGTGTACTGTAGTCATAGGATTAAAATTAATTGCTTAGACTCATCAAATAGATTCAGGATATCCTGACAGTCAGTATTATATAGTGAAACCAGTTGGGAAATCCCTAGCAATTGGTGTAGAAGTGAGGAATGGATTTGGAAAATGAATTGAACTTCATGATTTATATCTTCCTTTGCTCCAAGTTCCAGCCCCTCCCCATCACATGCAAAAATACTACATTTTTCGCGGATATATAAAATGTACGTTCTTGCCAGACCTCTCCCTTTCATTTTCATCAGGACTCCAGAAATCTGTAGTCAGGATGAAATCTGAGGATTGTGAAAAATTACCATATAAAAGTTCACACCCCATCCTCAGCTTTAGTTTTATTTTCCTAATTATGTTGCAGAATGGGTATTATTGGATAGCAGATTGCCACTTTGCCCTGAATGTATATATAGTTTTTAGGAATTTTTTTATCACATTTATTTATCTGGAGTTATTTACTTCGGAGACAGAAAGAGTGCCATGACACACCAGTGGAGGCCAGTGGTTATGAGAAGGTCAGAAAGCAATGCATGGTATTCCATGGTACTCTGTTCTCTTCTTCTATCATGTGGTTCCCAGGGGTCAAGCTATGGTCATGAAGCTGGGTGGCAGAACTCTGTACCTGCTGAGACATGTTTTTTTTCCTCATGCCAAATTTCACCTTTCTTCAATCATATCAATTACTGAAATATATATATATATATATATATATATATATATATATATACATACATACAATGTGGAAACAGTAAATATATGTAGTTTAAATATATATTTATATAGATTTGTACATAATATGTACAATTGCAGAAGTGTATAGGCACATAAACAAATAGAAAGAAATAGATGATCAATATGTAAATGTCCAAAATTGTAGGAGAATGGTGACTGAGTTGTTAATGTTGGAAGCAAAGAAGATAGAAGGTGATGTTTTAAGAGTGAATACTAACTAGTTAGATTAGCTTAGAGAGCAAGAACAGTAATTTTGCTATTTTTATAGCTTTGGAAAATAATATCTAAATTTAAGTATTATGAAAAGCCTTATAAGAGTGCATTAGTTAGTAAACTAATGTGTGTGTGTGTGTGTGTGTGTGTGTGTGTGTGTGTGTGTGTGTGTGTAGTTCACATGAAGTACTTGATTGAGTAGACAATGACTCTCACAGAAGACACAAGTTATTAAATGAAAATCATAATATAAGCCATAGGATATTTCCTTACACATTACTGGTCAGGGATACTTCTGAGGTCTCCAAAAACAATAAAGGCTATCTTGGTTACCCACCAGAGGCACATGATAAAGACTCTTATGGCTAAAAATACTACACATTTTGCCTGTAAGACAAAGAGAAATCTATGTCAAACCAACTGGGAAAATTCCTTCCTGTTGGCTAACTTTATAGTGTCAGAAAGGGCTATATAGTCTGTTAAAGGAGAAAAGACACTGAGGGCCTTACCTGTCACTGAGTATTGTATACTGCAATACTGATCTGCCATGCAAGATATGACTATTGGAGCAATATATAATGTACCTATGTTGATTAGTTACTCTTACTGGGTAACTACATGCCTTCTGATGGATTTGTGGCCTCTTCCTCCAGGGGAGAGTTCATGCTTGGCACCATAATCCTGGTCCAAGGCCCATTGCTGGGGAAGTTACAGGCTCTAGAGTGGAACCTGTTATTGTTATTTTCATAAATTGTCCAACTGTTTCTTAAAGATTGTTTTTACACCCTCAGAACTGGGCTGTTCTCAATTTTGGTCAGAGAAGTTTAGCAGTGGTTAGTGCCGAGACTCACACCAGGTCAAAAAATGGAGGAAGTGGTTATGAGTGTGTGGCTCTGAACACAACATGTTTGTCAACAACCTTCCTAACAGATACCATTCTCCTGCCAAGGTATAATGTCACAGAAGAAGAGATAAAAAGAGGAGGTGAAACAAATGTGAAAGCTGGAAGATGGGAAGCTGTAAAATATCTTCTGGAAATGACGTGGCTACGGCTACCCTGAGCTCACAGCAGCTGTGGTTGTCTACAGAAGATCGAGCCAGCCAAAATGCTAGCATAGACGGGGGAAGGTCTCATGAAGCCTCACTTCTTTTTTTTGTTTGTTTGTTTTTTTGTTTGTTTTGTTTTGTTTTTCGAGACAGGGTTTCTCTGTGTAGCTTTGCGCCTTTCCTGGAACTCACTTGGTAGCCCAGGCTGGCCTCGAACTCACAGAGATCCGCCTGCCTCTGCCTCCCGAGTGCTGGGATTAAAGGCGTGTGCCACCACCGCCCGGCTAAGCCTCACTTCTAATTGCAGTGTTATTGACAATTGATAACTGCTGAGGAAGAATCATTATTGTTTGGTGATGTGGCCACTGGTAGCTTGTCTATACTCCAATAGTTGCCCTCTTATCCATGGGCATAAGAGTAAAACTAATTAGACTTAGTAGGTAGTTCTTTTAAAAAAAGAACAGAACATGAAGTTGGTAGGGGAATATATGTGTGTGTGTGTGTGTGTGTGGGAGTTTCTAGGGTGAGAAAAAGGAGGGAATGTTGGGTGGATATTATCACATATTATAGCATACATATGTAAAAGTCTCAAGCAATAATTTTTTGAAAGTATGGAAATGATATAACTAGAATATATTCTTGCGCAAAATTCTTAAACAAAAATTTATAAAATATAAAATAAAGTACATGGACAAAGCATCTACCACAGACACCATTTTACATCTTGTATTTCAATGAGCATAAAAGCTCCATATATGCATCCCTTCCAGAGTGCCTATACTGGATAGGGTGGGCTGGCAATGTTCCAACCACCTCTTCAAAGAAAGATCTCACTGCAGCCTAGACTAGCTTTCTGCTAGGAAACTGCCTCTGGGGCTCAATTCCTCATTTCACCAAAGCACTGCTGAGTACTGCCTAATGGAGTTCTAATCCTATGACCCAGATCTTACTAGCGTGAGGGGGTGGGGTTCTAGTGGAAAAATGTTCAAGTTATTTAGTTCATGAAGAAAGAATATAGTTAGTCCATCAAATGTAATCATGATAGTATTTTATTACCTTAATCATTCATGCAAAAGGGTTTTTTAAATCTCAATCTCTCTCTCTCTCTCTCTCTCTCTCTCTCTCTCTCTCTCTCTCTCTCTCTCTCTCTCCTCTCTTCTCCTCTCCTCTCCTCTCCCCTCCTTCCTTCCTTGTTAGACATATGGAATCTATTTTCTTAAATATAAGAAGATGCTGATTAGGTGACCTAATTTACTTATGGAAACTTCTCATGCGGATAAATATATATTCCAAGCACAGTGGTACCACACTGCCATTATTTTTACTGTCTGGCAACTAGAATGAAAAATTCAGTTAATGTAGAAATAAAACAGACTAGCTTAGAAAGAAAGATACTTTCCTGAATTTAACTAAAGATTTTCTCAATGTCATCACTTTCCTACCAATTTATGAAACAAAAATCTAATTGATCATTAAAAATAAATACACCAGTGGTAGTTTTCTCTCCACACTTCAGAATGCTCAAATAGACACTAAGGAAAGTTAAAATACAAAAAAAAATGAAGAGCATATATTCAGGAGACAGGTAAATCTGATTTATCTTCTATATTCATTCTTGCTTTATCACCTGGGAAAATTTACTCAAACTTAGAAAACCACAAGTTTCATCTTTAAGCATGCTCATATAACACTGTATAAGAATAAGATTCTTATTTAGTGTCTAAGTCTATCATAATTATTATGATGAGGTGACCATTGCTAGGTTTAACATAATGGCTCCAAACATGTAACTAAAAGCCTGTATTGGTAGATGCATTTACCTAACATTACTTAAGAAGAACCAAAAACAGATGTTTTCCAGGAAGAAAAATAATGAGCCCCTATATTATAAATAAATGAGGTTTAGCTCCTCCACAGTTCTCCCAGCTGAGATCTAAATTAAAGGGGATGATGCATAATCTGGGATCATTTCCAGATTTGTCTAAAAAAAAAAAAAAGCAAAAAAACTTCCCTCATTCATGGTAGGCTGTTTCTTCTGGTCTTTAGAGGTGGGGCTTCTGTATTTACAGAGGACTATGTAAGGATGATAATGTCTGACCAATAAATGAGGCATCCTGTGGAACTGCGAGCATGCCTGGGTACAAACAGACTGATAATGATTTTAAAAAAATCCATTTAACTGCTGTGTGGCTTGAAAGTAAACAAACCTGAAAATCCGAGTTTAGGAACCAGTTAGAGTCCCCTGGGGAGTATTTAGAGTTATTATTTTTGTAGTACTTTTTAGTTCAAAAAGACTTCCTCATAGAGGAAATAGAATGTAATCAAAATTATTTTTAAGTTAATTGATCATAATTTACAAAGCTCCACTTGAATGAAAATATCCAAGGAACAGTGTCCACAAACCTTCAGTCTTCTCATTTCTAAAAGCTTAAAGAGGTTTCCACAGGCCATCTGGCCAAGAGTTTAGACTAGTAGTCTAAAAATTCTCAGGGGATTTTCTAGAAACTCTGAACTCTATGATCCATCTATAGTCATAAGTCAGGCTCTTTAACAAACTCCATAAGCATTGGGATTTCTTTAATAAAGTCATGTTCCTGGTTTGCCTTAGTTATTTGAATCTATATCTTTGTGTTGTAAATCACCATATGCATTTTATTTCTGTCTTTACACATTTATATGTACTTTGAACTAAGCCATATCTATAAGCATTAACTCTTCTTAAAACTAGTAAATGAGTTATTTAGGAAAAGGCAGAGCTTGTAAGAAAAAAAGTATAATTACATAAAAGATTCTAAATACTTGATATTGGTATCTATTTTGGGTGTTTGCTGTGAAAAACTAGTTATTTTATAGAGTTTATATTTTCATCTAGGTCATATTCTAATCAATCTACTAAGCTCCAGATTAAATAGGGGAGTTCTTTATTATACACTCTCAACATAAAAGAGCAAAGAGTTGGACAGGAATTAAAAAACACTTTGCTGCTTCATTGAGTTGTCTGTAAATCCATTGATACTCACTTCCTCATAAATACACTTTATATTTTTCTTTCTCTAAAATAGGTAAGGTAGTTGAATTAAAAAATGAAGAGAATATCACTTATTTTTATGTTTGAAATAAGTTTAAACTGCTAGCGTGGTTTAAAAATCAGTTGTACTACTGCTATGTTAGTACTGGTTGCAGGGTTATTATTTTCCAGACAAAATGATTCACATGAACAATATCTTACATGTCATTATATCCCCCTCAGGTCATATCTATCAGAGAAGTGGTACCCTTGAATCATTTCTATTAAAAAATTCTTGTACATGGGAAATTTTGCTCTCTGAATTTTATCTTTGGAGATGGAGAACTACCTCAGCCATGTGCTACCACATCTGGCTTTGCACAGGCTCTTGAGATCTGAATTGAGGTAATTAATTGATCCTCTGAGCCATCTCGTTAGCCCAGGAATAAATGGTTTGTGTTGAGGCGAGTGTGGGGGAGGGAGTACATACATGGTTTTCCTCTAGAAGTAACAATATTAAATATAGATACTATTACATATTCATTGTGTTACAGGAAAAAAAAAACTTTAAGAACTTCAATGTGTCTCTCATTTGTTGTGTCAACATGGATGACCCTATAATTGCCATCTTTAAGAAATCAATATACACATTTACAATTATCAGTAAGCACTTTGGGATGGCAAAATCACATCATGTAAGCTTTATGCTGCAAGGCAAAAGAATTGGGACCAAACAATCCTCTGTGTCAGTGGTCCTCAATCTTCTTAGGACCCTTTAATACATTTCCTGATATTGTGGTGACCCCCAACCATAAAATTATTTTTATTGTTACTTCATTTTTATAATTTTACTACTGTTATAAATTGTAATGTAAATATCTATGCTTTCTGATGGTCTTAGGTAACCCCTGTGTAAGGGTCTTTCAGCCCCCAAAGAAGTCGTGAAGCACAGGATGAGAACTGCTGTTCTATGTTTAGTCATCAAAGAGACAACAAAAAGAGTACATACCATAAATGATGGTTCCAGCTCATTTTCCCTAAGGAGGATAAATGAGTTTATAACTGAGCCCAGTGAATAATATGGCACCTTTACCACAAAATTAATAATGTTCAAATCTCATAAGCTTGACATTGTAGACAACAATGATTTGATCTGCCCATACTGAGAAATAACAGCAAAGCTTGCAATTTAAGGTAATGGATGTGTTCAGCTGCCAAATTTTGAGTTGCAGTTGAGTTTGGAAAGCAACACACTCAGAGAAACAAGACAGATATATGAGTCAGTTCCTTCCAGAGTATGTATCTGAAAAGGGGGGATTTATAGAAGGTTCATGAGCAGGTAGAGTAGATGCATGTAGACCCTTTGAGGGTAAAGGGGAAACATCCTGTTTTCTAGATTAAGAGTTTTGGAAGGATGTCTTAGCTTTTGTGAACAGTGGACTTGAGACAATGGTAGTTCTAGTTGAAGAACCTTCAGTAGCTTGTGCATGATTCTCTCTCCTGGAAGGATGTGTAACTGACTTACCGAGTAACTGCTGAGGAGTTCAGTGAATGGGTATGTATCATGCATGTGTGCAGATCATTCTGAGAGCAGATTGCCCAGCTGGAATGACTTTCTTAGCTCACTCATAGCTCAGTTCTTTGCATTAGGTTTGTATCTGTTAATAAGTGTTTCACTTTGACTGAATCAAATATCAGACATGTATTCCAGTGTATAAAATGCAAAATATTTATTAACAATCCATCATAAGCCGGGCGATGGTGGCGCACAAATAGGAGTACAAGTAATAATGACAGAAGCAGGGTAGCCTTCAACATGGGCTGATGCAATTTTTAAACTGTGAATTAAAAATCAAGCAACAACCACACTCATGCCTGTATTCCCAGCACTCAGAATCCATGCAGGGAAGATTGCTGTGAGTATGAAGCAAATCCTGACTTTGTAAGAATTCTAGACTATGTGGATTACATAATGGAAACTTGTCTCAAAAATTAAAAACAAAACAATAACAACACAAAACCAGACCCTTTCTGTTTGTCTCTTCCCATTGCCCTGCATACTGTCAAAACAAACACTTGCTTTGATTATAGGGTCACAAGTTGCTGACATCTCTTCCTTTTCCCCCTTCCTTGTTTAAATTCAACAGAGAGATAAACATTTATAAAAAGTTTGCTTTAAAAAGGGAGGTTACTTCTTTTCCAAAGCTCACAGAAAGTCTCATGGTGTTTGTGTAAAGGAGGATGATGTACAGGAAGCCAGTATCTCCAGCTAGAGGGTGAATTATGCCTAAGATTTTAATTTAGTTATTTGTCCCTCGCTAAAATCAAAATCAGAATTAGCTTCCCACAAGGTATGTGTTTCACCTATAGCAAAGGAAGATTGGAATGCATGAGGTTATGAAGTAAAGCATGAAGGCAACCACAATACTTGCAGAGAACAAAATAGTTTCTGCAAGCAAAGAACAATCAGCTTGTGTTCTAGGATTACTACAATGTCCATTTACTCTGGGACAGACTTCTTGTCATGATTTGTTGTTATTTTGCTTTAAAGCTTCTCAAAACTTGTGGGATGACATGGAATGGCATTTTCACATAGCTTTAGAAAGAAAATATTTTTTCTATTATCTATCTGTGATGGTTATCTGTATATTCTATAATACATCCATTCCATTTGTAATTTTATTCCAGAAAAATATGCATGCACATATCTTCTAAAAAATATACATAAGGACATTCATAGACCCATTACTGTGTTGATAAATAGGAAAGAGTATAACTCAAACTGACAATAGAATTGGTAGATAAAATATGGCATCTCTGTGCGATTAAGTGCTAGATATCAGTGAAGTTAACAAACTGTAGTTACATGCAACAAAATAAATTCGAAAAGTAAAAATCTAAACAAAACATGCAGCACATACAAACATCGACATGCAAATGTGATATGAAATGTAATGTCAGGATAAAGTCACTATGGTGTTAAAGTGAGAATGGCAGTTAATTGGAGGCAAGGGAGAGAACACAGAGATGGGTAAATAGATGAAGCTATTTCCTGGGTTTTGGACAATATTTTCTTTCCAGAGATGCTTGGTAAAGACATATTTTTATTTCATTGTGTTATACTCCATCTATCTCTACTGGTGCCTTGTGTTCTTATTTACATTTTATTTCACTAAACAAAGCTTAAAACAACAAAATTTCTCCACAAAAGTTAGAGATAGGAAAATTAGACTCCCATGAGCTGTTGCTGACTTTAGTAGCATTTTCCAAAATTATCCAAGTACCTGGCATTTGTTAAGATGTTCAATTAACATTGTCTTAAAACATTGAATGGATCAATAAGAGCATGTACTATTTGTAAAATTAGCAAAAAAAAATCATAAGTTAATTTCCTCTTAGTGTTTTTATGAACAATTAAGGCTAATTTGTACATGAATGGTCTCTGTCAGCCACTGATTTCTTCATTAAATGTCAACCATTCCATTGTGTGAATATGCAAATGATGTACATGACATACACTAGAAATAGGTTTTAGGTACCGACAACACAAGCTTAATACTACAACAAGCAAATTCTAAAGTCATCTCAACCATTGTAGTTATCTCATAAAATGGAAAGGAAAGTGTTAGTATTAAATATAGTTAGGAAGAAATATAAGTGGATAGTTGCTAATGAGGCATGGTTTTATTTAACCATTTATTTATAAGAAAGCTTCAATGTCATTGTTTAGAAAACTGATAAAAATGCTATTTTTTGATAATTGTGCTGGTGATCAAACCTAGGGTGTTCTGCAAGCTAAGCAAGCACTCTGCCAGTTCAGCTATATTCTATCCTCAGATTCTGCATTACTTTCTCTCTTCTGGCTGTGGAAATCAAAGGTCAATTTTAACAGCAGAAGATATATAAGACATAAAAGTTAATGTCAGAGAGGGATGTGATTATATACACCACCAAGAATTACTCCAAGGAAGAAATAATTTGTATTTTTTATATATACTATCTATGGTATTTAAAACTGCATAATGCCACTTGCTCCACATTAAATGTTCAAACAGGATCTAGACAATTCATTTTTAATCCTGCATACTAAAATTATTTGGAGTTCTTTATAAAATACAAATGCTGAAGGACAATATTTTTAGATACTGGCTTAACTGATCAAAGATGAAGTCAAAACACGGGTATTCAAGTAATTTTGAGGTGTGGGAAAACTAAGAGCTAGAGAAAGAAATAAGACATGACTACATGGTTACTCTTTTATAATCATTTTAAACATCTTTTATTTACTTTCATTTTTGGAGTAAATAATCATTTGAGAATTTTGTTATGCAACTCCAAGTACATTGACAATTTAAAAAAATGCCTTAAATATTTGTGTCCTATTAAGACAGCCCCTATTTCGCCTAAATCCTTGAAGTCATTCTGAGAGAACAACTTGAAATATCACATAGACATAGTATTAAATGTCATTAAAACACATATTTAGAAAGTTTACTGTTTTTAATTTACTTTCAGCATATCTAATCATATTTGGTAAAACTCTGTCTTTAATTGGTTTTTTATCATTGTTTTTAGTTTGCTAATCTGCTTTGTAAAAGAGCAGTAACAAAATCAACTCGTCTGATAGACAAAAACCATGTAATAAAAGCTTAGCAACATTGTTCTAGTTTTATTGCAATTACTTTGTAGCTGTCTTCTATTATGAAAAGTGATACTAATTTTCTAGTCTTAATATTTTTAAATGAATTTACTGAGATTATAAAAGTATATTGAATTACTAGTGCTTGGCTTTCTTTTTGAAAAATATTCAGTAAATAATGGGATGAAGATAGAGTTTAGTGGTTATGAGGACATCGTACTCTTCCAGAAGACCTGAGTTGGATTACAACATCCACATCAACCAGCTCACAACTGCCTATAACTCCAGGGAACTCTAAAACTCTAAAACATCCAAGCGACCTGTACTCACATGTAAGCATACACACACACACACACACACACACACACACACACACACACACACACACACTATAATTGAAATAAAATAAACCTAAAATATCAAAATACATTTTCAAATATATAAATTACTAGTTATTACTTAGTCATGAAACCCATGAGAGTGGCTGAAGTTTGAAAATGATGGTTTATAGGTTTAGACCTTCTAATCCTGCAGTTAATCAGCTTGTATTTAAAACTCATGCACAAGACACAGCTGTAGTTAGGCAGAAGGAAGTGTTAAGTGCAATGTTGGTATCAAACACCTCTCTTCTATTTGTGGAGACAAATCTTGAACAAGTAGAAAAAGGCAACACTTAATATGAAAGACAACCCTAAAGTGTTCTCTGAGCTAGAACATGACTAATCTGTCTCCCAGGGCATCCAACTTGACATGAAGGTTAAATCTTCTGAAGTGTTTCTCTCTTCACTTTTAAAATCGCAGTATTTTGTGGGAAAATGAGCAGTTTCTGCCAGAACACACACATTTTAAGAATCTGATAAAACTTTTGTTTCTTTTTCTACCAAAAATAAAATGAAAATAAAATTGTTCATATACACAGGTACAGATTTCATGTGTTTACAACAGATCCACAGATAGACAGGATGACCTCTGTGTTCTCCCAGGCAGTCTGTGAGTGAAAGCCAAACCTGTCCTAGCTTTAGCAAAACTCTGATGGTCACTGAAAGTAGGTGTATGAAAATGATGCTCAGCATGTTATTTCATATACTATCTGATTACTTTGATGTCCCCCATCTAAAAACTTTGTAGTGTTAGTCTGCTGTGGTTGAAATGTGCATTTATCCAATGACTACTAGCTCAGAGTGTTATATTTTTTATGTGATTGATATTTCACAAATTTAGATGACTTTCCAAGAATCTCAGTTTCTGAGTTTACAATGATGAATATTTTATTACTGAAACAGTACTTTGTTTCTTGTGAATTTATTGAACAGTTTAAGTATTTATTTTTGGAGTTTAGATAGGACATTACATTCTCTAGTACTTCTGTGTGCAGGATAATTTCTGCAGTGTTAACACAGAACCCAAGAACTCTATAATAACAAGAAAGAACTAGTATGAGCTAAATATGAGTGACATCCCCAGCACACAGTTTCCCCAAATAGCCTATTCTAATGAGGATGTGGTTTTATGGAGTTTAAGCTTCAACATATTTTAAGTCACCATGTTGGTTTTAGTGGAAAATACAAGTTTATATCATAAGAAAAGACAGTTTCCACAGCTCATAGATTAATATATTAATAACTTTAACTATGTCATAAGATTAGAAACACTGAGTCCTTGTGAATTACTGGTGTTGTATAGTTACAAAACAAAAGAAAGCCATAAATCATGGCATCTGAAAATACTTTGGTTAAGATCATCACATGAGCTGGTGGTAACAAAGCAGGAGAATTTCTGCTGGAGGCTTTAGGTTCCATTTGCTGACAGCTTTAGCTTCAGGGTATGTGGAAGCTGGTGGCCTGTTGAATCAAAACACACTAGAAGTTTTACCTTCACAGTCAGGAGGCAGCAGGCAATGAATGACTAGTAAAGGCCTAAAATAACCTAAGAAAATTTTGAATCTTGATTAGCAAAAACTGCGACTTGTTCAAATCACAAAGTCTTAATCAGTCAGTCTTCAGCATAGCTGGATCTTACTTCTGTTAACTTCAATTCACACCAGTAAACTTTAAGGCAAAGAAATTAAAACATACTTGCTAATCTTCTCTGTGACAGTTCTCTACAGCATTTAAATCAATCAACTAATAACAAATTTTAATTTCTGCAAGCAAAAGGAAATATTTGCCATTTTTCAATGCTACAATTTTAGCATCACAAAACTAAATGTGTATAAACAGATCAGTTAAATATATAGAGATAATTTTATAACCATGATATACAATTGTGTTTTAAATAACTGGACTACCATGAGAATTAACAAGTGATTCTTGGCCTTATTTGGAAATAAGAAAAGATGAGATTTCTGAGCAAGAAAGAAGCCAACTGTAGCTGGAAGTCCAACAGTTAAAGTTAATTTCCATTATTGAATATTGGTGTGTGAATTACAAAATTCATCATTCTCTAGAGGATATGCATGTGTCTTCTTTAAGAATGAGACTGATGTTCTGAAGCCTTTACCAGAGCTACAGTTTGAATTCATATTGTGGCTGTAAGGCTGTACACTGAGAAACAGCTTCTAGCTTCTCAAATCCTTTCTTCTAGCTTTTTTCCTTTGGCCACAGTGCCAAATATCTGGATTTAGTTTAGTACTCAAATTATGTCAAAATCCTATTCCCATAAGGTTTTAATATTTCCTATTATTCTAAATCATTCTTATCATAAGTATGGTGTTTTCTCAATCCCTTAATAGTTTCAACTTTTCTTAATTAAAAAAAAATCACTGTAACTTGCTATTTATTGCCCAGAATGGTATCTCCTCACGATCTTATGAAATGTAAATTTCCATTATTTTATTTTCAATCATATCACAAACTTTAGTCCATTTATTTTTAATACCCGTTATAATGTTAAAGTTTTGTTGTTTTTCCCTGTTGTTTTGCTGTTTATCTGTTTCCTGTCTGCCTTCTATTGAGAAGAGTATTTGTCCAGTGTGTGTGTGTGTGTATGTGTGTGTGTGTGTGTGTGTGTGTTATGCCAAAAATAAGATAGCAGCAAACAAGTACTAGAAGTGCAGCAAATATTTATTAAAGGCAGAGAAGTCAGGACATGGAATGGTGGAATGGATTGATCCATATTCAACAGAGCACTTCAGATCTCATGAAGTTTATACTCAGTTCATCAACTCATAACACAAATTTAGCCATGTCAGCCCAGAGGAACATGAGTGGAATCTTGGGGATGTAGTTGTTCAAAAAATTATTGATGAGTTAATAAAATAATAAATAAATAAAAATTATATACAACTTCCTTGGGTCAGGAGAAATAAGTGAAACAGGATGGTACATAGTTATACCATTGGTTATGAGTAAAATTATAAAGGTAGGCCTATAATGTCATATGCAATACACCACTATATTTAAGGTATGTTTTTATTGTGTATGATAAATACCATAAGAACAAGTTCTTAACTTGGTCAGGTCTGATTTTAGCACCTGTCATGGTACTGAGAACAGGGCAGATAAGTCATCTTGAAAGTAAATAGAAAACCAGGAGGTCATATTTTGGTTCACTGGAATAAGTATGGACCTTTTATTTCCAACATTCTGCCTTAAATGCACTTGAAGTTTTTTGATGTACTTTTTTGAGACTTAAGCATCTGCTAAGAGTTTGCTCGGGAAATTAGTTAAAATCAGAAGTCAGAGAGAATTAATTGAATGAAGTGTTCTTACTCCGTGTGCATCTGCAAGGGTGTCTCAGATGTTTGTCTATCAGAGAAATTGTGCTGCGAGGCGGGACAACAATGAGCTTTAGGAAGGAATTCTCACTTGGATGTGCAAAACCCTAAATGACCTACTTGCCATAGAAGCACCTGAAAAACTTTCAAAAACTATAAAATGGATATTTTGAAGAATATTTGAATGCTTGCATATCTGTGGTTTTAGGACATTAATAATTTTATTTACTATTTATTTAAGTCCAGGAATGGTGTGTGTATGTGTGTATGTGTGTGTGTGTCTGTATGTGTGTGACTTGCAGTATGACTGAGAAGCTGTACTTCTTTCTACAATAGTGGCACTTCATTCACTCTTGTTTTCAAAATTATAATTAGTTTTTTAAATAGTATTCTACTTAAGACCTCCATTTTAAACTATGAAATATGAAAGAAGTATGTGAACAACTCAAAAATTCGGAAGTAACTCTTTCATGAAAATTTCATGTGGAAGATAGCTAGGCTCAAAGAAAATGAGAAATAGATAATAAACTCTGATACAGCAAATGTGGAGAAAATAGAAAATGAACCTGGTGTTTAAAGACATCTAATTAAATTCAATGTGGCATACAAAAAATTCTGCCATGCAGAGGAATGCTCTATGAGAAGCTCACCCTCCTAATCTCAGAATTTTAGTTCTACAGGCCTATGAGAAATAAGCTTTCGTTGATATTATTTTAACCATGGTCTATGACACTTTTTTATAGCATTTCCAACAAACTAAGACAACCTTTTTCCTTTGAACACTGCCACAATGTCTGAGTTGGTCTGGGTTACTGACAGTATAAGGTATGAATAATTTTAAGAGTTTGAAAACAGATAGATTAGTTCATTTGGATATTGGTAGAACCCTGTGGCACAACTTGACTGTAACCTCATGAGAAACTCTGAACTACAGCTTCTTAGCTAAGCTGTCCATAGTTTGGTTCTTAGGAAATCTGGGAAAGACATATGTATTTTATACTGCTAACTTTTAGAATAATTGGTTATATAGACACGTAGCTATTGCAAACTGATAAAATCTAAAGCTGTGAAATTTGAGGAAATTTTCATAGTTGTACACTAGAAGACTCTTCTGCTAATTTATTATAGTATCATACCACAGCTATTTTGCATCTAAAAATGTTCATGAAGAGAAATTAAAGCATGTTCTCAAAAACACTTATATAATAACTCAGATGACAACATCAATCCAGACACATGATGAAAATAGCTAGATATATTAAAGCTCAGCAATAAAAAGCAACATCATTGTATCCCAAAGCATCATTCTGAACAATAAAAAAAGCATCTAAGAATATACATAGACATTTAATTTCACTAATACCAATTTCACAAGTAGGAAAAGAATCTATGGCCACATAAATCAGAAGAAATGCTATCAATAAAAACTCATCTAGCTATACATTAAATCCTAAAAAAAAAAATTACTGATTATGCTAGATTGTTATTGAGAAGAACTAGCTTGAGGGTTCTTTCTTTTGTGTCATGAATGTGTTGGTCGAGAGTAGACGAGTAGACATGGTGTCAGAAAGGTATTTTGGGTGCTAATGCTGTAACCCAGGTGATATGATTTCCCACCTGTGATCACATCTATGAGGTGCAAAGAAATGGAAGAGTTAGTCATGACCACAAATAACAATATATCAGCTTACATTCTTATCTTTCCCAATACCCTCCAACCATTAAATGCATCTGTTCTGACAGGAAGAGACTTGACTGTCAGGATAAGCAAACCAAGTTTGTTCTCAATAACAAATCCAGTGATATTGTTTAGCAAAGGAAAGTCAGTAGTTTGATACCATCTACTGGAAAGTAAATGTCTATTTAGTTTTATTTGGGGATGTTACATTTAAGGAGTCCCATGAAGTGACATACATTTTTACTAGATTTTTATCCATATCCTTATAGTCTCTGGTTCACCGAAACAATATACTTAAAGTCAATAGTGCAGGCATTCTAGAAATTACAATCTTTCCCCCAGTTTTCTTACCTCATTCCAGGTTAAAAAAAGGGGGGGGGCGAGTGAGGGATGAGAAATTTGAAAACAAAATAATTAGAAAATTAAGAAATGTATCTTTTGCATGCTCACAAAATTTAGAGTTTAATGGGGGAAGAAAGGATATTACATTGGTATAGGAACTGGCATTTATGGAAGAGCATAGGCCAGGAAATACACAATGACCTTGCACTAGTAAGAGAAGTAATAAGTACAAGTATATTTACCATTCACTGCTCAAAGTAAGCATATGAGGAATGATAACCTTCCTTTTTACATAAAAGTGAATGTGGCAAAGAAAATCATATAAGGTGACTGAGGCTCATTATGTAAGTAAATGACTAAGTATAAATGAGTCTCTAATATAGAGTAGCTGGTCCTCTTAAAGACAACACCATACCCTAGGATGTATTGCTTAAGTGTTGTTTTGTTGTTGCTAGTTTTCTCTTGGTTTGTAGCCACACTTGATGAATTTCAAAGTTTAGGGGGAGAGACTATGGGAAAGCTCAAAATATTTTTCCTTCCATTATGTAATTAAATAAATTGTTATTGGGTATATACTTTGGGAGGAAATAGCTTGATTAAAAATATCTTTCCTGGGATAGATAGAAAGTCAAAATATATAATTTTTAAAGCTTTTCCACATCATTTGTAAATAAAGAGACAAAATCTTAAGTTTGTATTTCTGTGGATATGTCTGCCCACTATAGATGAGTCCGCCCTTGCAGTATAGCAATTATTTTCTTAATTGTTGGAGAGGGAAAGTTGAAGAAAATGAGTTATAAGGCAGTTACTTTATTAACATAACTACTAGCATCACTTTTACAAAATATTATTTTTTTTAAAAAAATGCTAAAATAAAATAAAAACCTCCAAAAAAACTAAAAGCTACTTATGTGTACTGTTATATGACACACTTTCTTTTACATTTAAAATCTGAATGCCTCCATCCATGTAGTTTTGGTTCTGACGTATCCAAATGATCTTGCTTCAATATTTCTAGAGTTATTTGTAGAATACAGATGTCCATGGCATCTTTTATGACTGTATTTGACCATTTATATTGAATTAACAAAGGCTCAAAGAAGATATACCAATAGGAGATAATAGTTAAAAAATATATCCACTACCAAGTATATAACCATAAGACCTTGTTTTATATTAAACTGGAGATGGGGAGCTGGGCAATAAAGGGGAAGAGATGGGGGGGTGAGAACATGAGGGAGTGGGATATTCAAGTTAGGGGAATGCAATGAAAGAAATAACTTGATAGAGGGAGACATTGTGGGATAAGGGAGAAACTCGGTGCTAGGGAAATTCCCAGGAATCCACAATGGCAAACCCACAAGACTACTAACAATATAGGTTAGTATAATGAGGGTGCCTGAACTGGCACTGGTAAGCAGATTGGTGAATACCTTAACTGTCATCATAGAGCCTTCATCCAGTATCTGATGGAAGCAGATCCACAGCCAAGCACTAGGCAGAGCTCTGAGAGTCCAGTGGAAGAGAGGAAAGAGGGATTATATGAGCAAGGGGGGCGGGGGGGAGGTCAAAATCATGATGGGAAAAAACACAGAGACAACTGAACCAAGCTCATAGAAACTCAGGAACATTAGACTGGCGGCTATGGAACCTGCATGGGACCGGACTAGAACCCCTGCGTACAGGAGAGAGATATGTAGTTGGATCTGTTTGAGGGACCCCTGGCAGTGTGATCACTGGCTTTCTGGATCCCATTACGTATGGTCAGACACTTTGTTCACCCTTGATGCAGCAGGGAGGGGCTTGGTCATGCCTCAACTGAATATACCAGGCTTAGTTGTTCCCCCATGGGAGAACTTAACCTTTTGGAGGAGGGGATGAGGGGTGGGTCGGGGGGGGGGGAGACGGAGTGGGGATTGGGATGAGGTATGAGAAGATACCTGTCGTTGGTATGTAAAATTAATTTAAAAATTAAGAAAGAAATAATTATATATCCACTGCCAAGTAAGAACCACAAGGCCTTGTTTTATATTAAAATATATTATATTATGTTATACATATATAATTATATACATATATAATTAATATAATATATTAATAGTACTATACCTGACTCATTTATACCAAATTTTGTATGAGAGTCCTCACCAAACATATATATATATGTATGTATATGCGCATATATATATGCGCAAAGTCAGTGTCATTGAGCACAGTCTGGCACTTATCACTGCCCTTTGTATTTTTTGCATGTGTGTCTTTTAAATAGTTATTTTCTAAATACTGAGGGAAAAATAGGCTTAGGACATTCCCAAAAATGTATACTTCTTCAAAAATAAATATCATTAACTTATAGTTTTGTTATACATATGAAAGATCCCTACAGAATTATACTTAAAACTGTGAAGAACAAGAAAAGAAAATAACATCAAATACTAAAACTGTGCAATGATATATGTGTAGATGAACTTCAGATGTTTGTGAATCTCGGGTTCTCTCTCCTGTGCTTTGACACAACGAGAACTCCACCTTGCTCTCTTGTAGCATCATGTGGCTCTCGTGTACAACATTTATCTGGTTAAAGTTGAGTAATCATTTGTATACTTCTCTGTTCATCACCTGTGTACAAATGGTTAGACTGAAAGCTCTACAAGAACAGAACTCATGGTTTCTGCTGCTTTGTGATTGCGTACTCCGACACTACAGTAAAACTAACTCAAATGCTGTCCCTTCTTAAATTAAGAAAATGTTTCATTTATTTATATTTTTTGCTTTTCTTTTTGAGATAGTGTCTCTCTGTTTAGCCTGGGCTGTCCTGAAATTCACTATGCAGACCAGGCTGGCCTTGAACTCTAGGAGTTCTTCCTGCTTTTGCCCCCTGAGTGCTGGGATTAAAGGCGTGCACCACTATGCCTGACTCATTTATACCAAATTTTGTGTGAAGACTGTTCACTATCCATTTAAGTACATTTCCCAAATCAACTTATGAAAAAGACTGGTAACTACCAATACAGAAGACCATCTATAATTAATTTTTCCTATAACAAATATATACGTTGAAATTTGACATAGTATATTTAGTTTATTTGAGATATTTTACCATAAAATTCCTGAATAAATTACAGAATTTACTTTCTATATGCCCTACTGCATGGACTTGTTTCTGTAGCTGAACTTGTATTCATAGCAGGGTTTCAATTACTATAAAGGATCTTTGCTTTTAAAAAAAATCCCTTGTTTTGCCAACTGCTATGTTATTTTCTGTTCTTATGGTTTTCTTTATGAATGGGTGGAGAGTGTAATGTCAGTGCTACGTATTTACCATTTACGTGGTACTTTATCTGTGCACAGCTGTACAGTGATCTTATAATAATATAGAATTATTACCATATTTATGCTCTCGTAATATAACGCTACAAGGATTAATATGATTTGGAGTTAAGTTTTATTTTTACCCTATGCCACTAATATGTAACTTAAAAGAGGCTTTTTCATTTTCTCTTAAAGGACATTCAATCTCCAGTATATGGTAAAAATGAACAAGGAACAACTCCCCCAGGAATGCAATGTGAAGAGGCCTCTTGCATTTCAAAACAACCTGTGTGTTTTCCAGCACTAAGAATTGTTTTTAGGTGGCTATACTTATACAGTGTGTTGTGTATACTAGGAATGAAACAGTAGGAATATGGGTCTTCTCTGAAGCTGATATTTAAGAATTCTAGATATATCCCTTAATCTCCTTGTTTCTCAGTTATGACAGTTCTTTGAAAGAAAAAGTGATATCTTTGTCATATAACTAACAAACCTATCGAGGGTATAAGAACACTGATATAAGCATGATAGTAAAAACTAAAAACTATAATCAATTCCTAGAAACACAAACTACTTTTTCCTCCAGAAATAAAAACACCAGCGCTTTGATATTAGGAGATCCCATAGCATAGCTACTCAAGTAAGTTTTAGTATGACGGGAGTGATTTTAAAAAATCATCCTAGCCAGGCGGTGGTGGCACACGCCTTTAATCCCAGCACTCGGGAGGCAGAGGCAGGCGGATCTCTGTGAGTTCGAGGCCAGCCTGGGTTACCAAGTGAGTTCCAGGAAAGGCGCAAAGCTACACAGAGAAACCCTGTCTTGAAAAAAACCAAAAAACCAAAAAAAAACAAAAACAAAAAAAAAATCTTCCTTTAATATCTACGTATTTGAATATTTAAGTTTCCAGACATTGATAAAATGATGTTATTTCTGCTTTACTCTTCAGTGTTATTAATTCAATATCATCTTTTCATCATCCACTTTTCTAAGAATTTTGTTAGAAAACTGAAGAACAGTATTAAGCAAATTTTCCTGAGTTTGCTCAATGGAGGACAGACTTTTTAAACACTGTTGATGTGCCGTAGTAGTAGTTCCTACATAGTCAAAGAATTGCAAAGTCAGCTATCCCTGCCTTCAACATACATGACCATAGGGAAAATGTATTTTCCCAAATACAACTCTAGCTTGGGGTTTAGACCTTTGCACTTAGTATGTCCTTAAATGTATAAAGCCAGTGAATAACAAGATGTGTCTAAGCATGTCTGACCAGAGAGTACAATGTGATAGCGTTTAATGGTGATATAATTGGTAAATACTAAGGTCTCAAGGAATCCTCAGAAAAATTTAGATTAAATTAAATTGTAATTTATCCAAAAGGCATTTGGAGCTAAGCTTTTCTAGAATATGTCATATTTGATATAGTACAATTGGGCTTTATTGAAATGGCATGTGCTTGTGATTTTTCAAAAAAAAAAATTTTACCAAATTGATCACAGAAAACAGATTAAAAGTTCTTAATTAAACAGTCCGAAAATTAAACCAGTATAGGTGTCAAAACAGTCAGTATTTCAATTTGGATAAATATTCCATGATTTTGTTGTTGTTGTCACTGTTGTTGTTGTTATTTGTTTGTGTCAGGTTGATGTCAAGAAAAGGAACCATCTGACTGGGATGTGAGTGCTTAGCATGTCCATGTTCTAGAAACAACCCCCAGCATGATGCATGTTGTACAGAATTAGAGGAAAATAAGGTATCTTCAAAAACAGAAATAAATAGACATACTTTCAAATCTACTTCTGTCATATATGTGGATAGAGTGAACTACATATATGTGTGCCAACCATATCTAATCTTCACTATGGATTGATGAAAGAGTCTTTATCACCCAGGGTTGACAGACTAGAAATAGAATTAAAGACAAAGTGCTTTGCCTAAGGCCAACAGATAAGAAGTAACAATATGAGAATCTTTGTCGATTCATATAGCAAAACATGTGTGCTTAATAATAAGTAAACATGTAGCATGTACATAGTAAGTGCATAAGCATGTGTGCACACTTAACATAGCCGATTTTATTTTAAATCAATCACTAATTACCTGTGGCATTATTGGTTCCAACTTATCTACCCTCTGTTCTTCTAAGTATGTTAGCTTGACAAGATTACTTGTGAGATATTTACACTGTACTTAAAACTTTAAACATCCATGCTTGACAAACTAAGTAAGATGCTATAATCCACAAGGAACCATGGGACGGGTAGCACAATATGAACCACAGGAATGATGTCCCTACAATCAGTCTTGACTCCCTACCAATTTGAGTAGAAATTACAAAATATCTAAATAAGTTTTACCAGTGAATCAAATTTTTGTGAATTAATTATTTTAGATTAAATTCAAAATGAATCTGGGATATCAGAAAAGCATTTATGTGGTTAATTATTTAAACAAAAACTTAATTTTTCAACTGGCATGGAGCACAGCCTACAGCTTAACCTGTAGTCCAGCCTGAGCAACACAAAGTGAAACATTAAGAACAAAACAGAAAACAGCTTTGAAATCCTAGCCTGCTATCCAGGTATTTGGTTTACAGTGTGGTGGGAAAAGGATTCTTGGAAATTCTGAATCATATTTACAGCCTCTTATTTTACCCTTTCAGGTAGGTGTTTAAGGCAGAATAACTGGAATCCTATGTTGACAATCAAAGCAATTGTGTGTGTGCTTATGAAAAACAAAGTAGTCTTCTAGAGAAAACACAGTAAAGCATTTGTAAAGATATAGAGTAACAAGCTCGCCCATGGAAATTAACTCTGTCAACAAGTCGGTTATATTGAAATATCTTCTTTTATGGTTATGGTTGTGGTCTGCAAAAGTAAAAGTCAGCATAAAATATAATTATGGAATTAAACATTTTTCAAAGCTCTCAATATTTTATCTGAAACATTTTTTATCCATCAATAGCTAAGGAGAGAAAATAAATATAGGCATTAAAATGGTACTCAATAAATATGTGTATACATATATATATTTGGCAATAATTAATTACAAAAGAGGACATAAATTTGACATAGAGCAAGGAGGAATATATGGGAGGGTTTAGAAGGAGTGGTGAGAAGTGAGAAATATTTAATTAAATTATCTATAAAATATATAAAGTAAAGATATTAAAACTATTATTTTAATGAAGAATTGAAATTTATTATCAAAAATTTAATCTAATATGTTTCTGCTCAATCTAATACTTTGAAAATAATTATCTGTCAGTCTAAATATAGTATAAGATAATTTGTTCTAATCAAAATAAAATGTCTCTTTCTGTACAGCAATTTCCTGCTATACCCAATTATTTCTGATGTATATTAAAATTTTACTACTTTTCAAACTCTGTAACAGAATGTTTTAAAAATTGTTTTAAAACATACTTTCCAATAGGCACAGTTGTGGTAGATAGAATGTGTAAATAGATATTTATTCAGGTACATATAATAAAATATTTCAAGAACTCTTACACATGCTATAAATATAGTAACATCCTTTACAGTTTTCAATTTTGATTTATGGGCATACTTGATTGATATACAATTAGAAAGTTTATGGATGAGGAATTGATTTTCTGTGCCAAGGTGAATGAAATTGTAAGAAACAAAATATTTATGACTATTAACTGGGGCAATAAATAAACTTTTTTAAATAGACAGACAACATGCCTATTTTTCTTAAAGGAACTCTGAGAACTTGTTAAAATCAACATTCTCAGACTTCACTCAGGCCTCATGACTCAGAGTCATCCAGCGTGTGGTTTAGGAATTTCCATTTTAGTAAGTCCCCAAGTGATTCTCACAAGTTGTAAACAAGATACACAGGAGTAGAGCAAATTCCAAGTTTGTGAAATTCTCACTCAAAGGATAGCTATAAGCTTTCAATAGGCTTACTCTAGTGTCTTGTTCTATGATTTATTTTGCTTTTATGTGGAGATAATTGGGTGAGTTTAGTCATTTAATAGGAAGAAAAGCTTATTTGGAGTTTAACAGATAAAAATAAAGTCCATTAAAAATCCTACAATGTTCAGTACTTTTTTCTTACTATTATTGCTTACAAGACAGAATCTTAGAATTCCATTTTTTTCAAGAGACTTCTTGTAACCCCCACCTTCGCACCAGCTTTAGAAATCAAATTTTCTCTTTTCCTCCACCCATACTTAGCCATTTAGATAGATCATCTACTGAACTGCAGCAAATGAAACTCTGATCACATCCACTGCACCAAACTGCAATGGCTACTCGCTGTATCATTACTGTGAGGACACATACAAAAAAAATATTTCCATCAGAGAATTTTCACAACACATACATCTTAAATACTAAAATATCATATCATAAACTAAAATAAAATAATATTTTGGAGTAACATACAATTATTTGGAGGTGAGATACATAAGAATATACTCAAGCAGTTATTTGCAAATTCTTTACTAAAATGAATGGGAATAAGAAGGAAAGATACATTTCCCCCGTGTCTGGTCTAGATTTAATTCCACAGGTTTCATGGTTTGTAGAAATACAAGGAAGAAGTGTCCTATTTATGAGTACTCTGATTCCCAAAAACAAACTTTACAAACTTACTTAGAATGTGTAATAGGAAAGCATGTGATGATTTTGAATAGAAAAAGAATATTTCAATGGTTCTACTCTGTGATATGTGACATATGATACTCTTTCCAGCAAGTGTTCCTCTCCTCTTCTGGGACACTTCTTCAGCTTGTGGTTTTTAATGACACTATCTATATTCAATGTTTTTTGTAGTTAAACTGTCAAACAGTTCAGTTTATCTCTATTACAACTACTACATCAACTTCCAAGAAAACTTTGGAGTAGTGTCTTGATATCTTCCATAGATTTATGTCTTTATTGGAGGTAGGGGATGGCACAACCACAGATGTAGTTCTTACAATGTTTTGTTTCAAAATGGAAACACAGACAGAGCTGTTATGGCAAGAGTGGACTTCTTGCCTGTCATTTGTTCTGGTTGGAAACCATAATGTGATGAGAGCTACTTCCATGGATAGAAGCATGGGACACTGTGCTTGGTGGAGGAATTCTACTCTCACAGGCTTAATTCAAAGAAGTCCTAAATAATCAAAATGAAATACATTTCAGGGAGCAGTCATGCTCAGGAATTTTACAGGTCCTCCCTCCCCTTTATTTGTGCAGGAAGACTGTAAAGCGCTCGTGCATGCTTCACGATTTTGGCATTGCATTCATTTGGTTGAGCATGTTTTCAAGACTGCAGCCAGGCCAACTCTTTTTCCAGATATACTCCCAAAACATTCATTGAACTACATTCCCTGCCTTATGTGCAGTATCCCCTCTCCCATCTGATGGTGGGAGTAGTAATAACCAGTGTGAGGAACTCAGGCTCCTGTGCTGTGCCTTGGCCCACTGGCCTTCTGACTACATGGATGTCTTTTGTAGATTTAGAGATAACTGTATGAGGTTTGACAAGCCTCTTTCCACAGGGCCCTCAGCTGGACCGCTGTCCTTGGTGCTGAATCGCGTTTGCCCATCTGGGATTCAGCTGCCGGGTCAATGGGGCTGGATAGAAAACCTGGCTGACTGAATGCTCAGGTGCAGGACCAAAGAAGCCTATAGTGTATAATAGAAACAGCGCGGCCCCCGCCCCCAATACTCCTTCACACAGACCACGCTGGTATTTGCCAGGACCCCATTTGTAATTTTCTCCTCCAGACCCCCACCCAAATGCCTTCAATATGGCCTCAAATGCCGGCGTGTGAGCACAGCCCACTTGATATCAGATTGCAGCAAATTCAAATGCTATTCCCAGAACACAGAGTCTATGAGGTGAGCTTTAGCGCTCTGAAACAAAACATAAACAAATAAAACCCAGTTCATTAACAAGTAAGTCAATATGTCCTTCCTCTCTCATCCATCTCTCTCCCACTCCATATATTCACTCTTCCCTAAATGATAAAGCCTAAATCCCAAAAGAGTGTCTCAAATCTGGGTGGTCTTCCTTCTTCCACAACCCTATCTCTCCCCCACATCTTTCTAGAGATAAACGACGCTGAAAACGGCCCATCTTACCCCGGGTAGAGCGATAGCAGGAGCAGAATCCACAGCGTCATTTTCTGTGAAAATACCGGAGAGTAGACTGTGCTTCCAATGCTCCATGTATTTGGCGAACTCATCGCTTTTTTTTTTCCTCTCGCCTCTGGGTTGCAGAAGAATCCCTCCCCTTTGTATTATTATTATGCTGATGATTTGATGCTGGCTCCCCCCACCTGCCTCTAGTAGGTCCCGTCACTCAGGAGATGTATTGCTACCAGCTTCGAAAATTAATATTCAGGGGGCCGAAATAAAGATCAGTACAAACGCTTGCAGATATCATCAAAGCGTTAGCTCAGGCAGCAGCTTCCAAGTCTGGGAGGATAATATAATTGAGGCGGGGGGGGGGGGATGGTACACCCAGAGATGCATACGGAGGCAAATGAGAGAAATAGAAAGGCGCTCACATTCATGCCCTGTGCGTTCACATGAACTCCCAGGGGTCTGTCCTTTTAGTTTTGTTTATGTATTTGCTCTCTTTTCATTTCTTTCTTTCTTTTTAAATGGAGCTGTGCTCTGTGTGGTTCTGTTGTGTGGTGATTTAAAAGAAATAGAAAAAAAATCACTAGAGGCTCTTCGTGATTAACTCCTGCAGATTAACTCTGAGGTCAAAGTGGAAGAGATGTGAGGCTGCAGCAAGAATTAGCACATGCGTGATTTCTTGCCAGCAGTTTTTAACCCTTTCCTGTACCAACATGCTAGGATTTCCATTCATGGGGGGGTTAAAAAAAGAAATGCATCAGTATGTCCAGAAACAGAATTACTAGAGAGAGGGTTTGTTTTGCCAGATTTGAGAACAATCCTTATCTTAAAATCATGTAATCTTAAACCCTGATTGCATCATTGGGGGAGGGGCAACAGGCAGTAAGAAAGGAGTAGCTGTGCCCAGTGAACTATCCTGGGAGAAAGGTTTGGTGAATTTAAATTGAATGAAAGCAGAAAACACTGATAGGATAAGGCATGGGGAAAGTCCCGAGCTTCTCAGGACGTTAGTCCTCACTTGTCTGCTGTCCATCTGTTGGAATGCTGACCAACACAGCTGCATGGAGACATCTGCTTGAGTAAGGTTCACAAAATACCGCCCTGATTTGCTCATGCCTGTATGTAGCAGTGAGCAAAAACAGCGGGCGATGGAATAGTTCCAAGACACTCCCATTTCTTCTGTGTTCTCTGGCCTTTGTTTCCTTCATTTTATTTTTAGGTGTTTTGGAATAATCTTGTATTAACTAGTGTTTCTTTCTTGACCAAATGATCTGTGAGGACACTGAGGAACTCTCTTATTCCAACTTAGTTAATCAGTCACACAGGAAGTCTCTACCCTCATATCCTGGGAAAGAAAGTGTCAAGTGCTTCACACTTCCTGTAGAGTTAGCATCTCACATGGAAGGTGTTCACTAAAAAGTACAGGTAAGATAATTGCCATAAATCTTCATGGAAAGTGCCAGTGCATCATCTCTCAACCAAAACCTATTCTGATAGAGATCATCCTTTACAAATGACATCTGAGCAAGAAGTTCAGGGGATGGGAACTGAACATAAAATAACAGGATCCCAGTTCCATCATTACCCTCAACATTACACCTTAAGAAAGCAGAAAAAAATTTAACGTTGGCTTCTGCCAATGACATGGGTTCAGGAGATGCCATCTGGCAGATACATTAATGAAACCTGCATGATACTACCCTTAAGCATAATTATTTCATGCCATGTGGACAAAATCCAGTTAAAACAATAACAGCATTCACATGAGGTCAATAGATTTTTTCCACTGTGATTTCTATGAAGATAGGGCAAATTTAAGTACCTTTTTTTGAAAAATGGTCCCCACTCCTAACTCTAGCAGGAAGACAAGGGTTCCTCCTCACAGCCATAATTTTAATTTAAAAGAGCCTAGGCAGTCTATAATTACATGCTGTTAGTGACTATATCTAATCTGACCATAGTTTTGTAGAATACGGCCTACAGACATATTTTTAAATGACTACCAAAAAATAAACAAATGACATAAATGAAATGGACAGGCTGGTTATGGGTCCCTAAGACATAAGAAACCATGCCTGCTGGAGTGACTGTAGAAATACACCTGTCACTTCATTCAAGTCAGAATTGCGAGAGGAAATTGAAGTAAGACAAATTTGTGGAATATTCTAAGTGGCCAAACCAAATACTTAGGTAGCCCACTAACCAGCAATTTTTTTTCGAGATGATGTAAAGATCTGTGTGGAAAGAATCTGTCGTCTCTCCTATGCGGCCCTTCAGGAATTCCAAAGTACTCTCTCAGGTAAATTCAGCTAGTCATTCACACAATGAAACCCACAGGAGTGATTGTTATCATTCACAAATTTTCATACACAATTCCTTCAGCACAATCATAATAATCTCCACAAATGATAACTTACTTCAGTAATAATTCTTTTTTTTTCATGTAAAGAGACTCCATATAGAAAATTTAGCTATATTTAGTGTCTGGGTACAATTTGTATTGTGCTATTTATGATTAGTAGACCTAAATGGATTTTCTTATCTGATGAATAGTCCTTGAATTTAGCTATTTTGATATGTTTTCTAATATTTTCATATTTGTAGCAGGGTTTCCTGAATCACCTGTCCCACTAGCTCTTATAACTTAATTTAACCTGTTTCTCTTCATCTATATTTTGCCTCAGGGCTTTTTACCTTTCTTTCATTGTGTATGTTCTAACTTTTCCTGTTTCTTCAATGTCTGTCTGTCTGGCAGATGCCTGGTTGTCTGTCCCCAGGTGTCTCCCTCTCTTTTTCCCTCATTATCTTCTCTCTCAAGACTAGATTTCTCCTTCTACTTACTCTCTCTGCCTGCCAGTCCTGTCTATCCCTCTACTGCCCAGCTATTGGCCATTCAGTTCTTTATTATACCAATCAGGTGCCTTAGACAGACAAGGTGAAACAAATGTAACACATCTTTACATAGTTAAAGTAATATTCCACAATACATATTTTATTCTCTAGTACTTATAAAATACATGATTTAATAATTCATTTTGTAATCATATTACCTATTTATATTAATAAAAATGAAGCTCATTTTATTGCAAATTATAAGTATATGTATATACATACATGCAGATAAAATTATATTAAAACTTTGAAAAATATAGACAGCAGAATGAAGAAAACTACCAGTCACATCCTCTCACCCATAAGGAATTGAAATAAATGAGAGTATTTATTGATTATGGCTACTGTCATTAGTGTTTGTATTAAATTTTCAAATTTTATTAATTTTGTTTGTTTGTTTGTTTTATTTTTTTGAGATGGGGTTTCTCTGTGTAACCCTGGCTGTCCTGGAACTGACTTTGTAGACCAGATTGGCCTCAAACTCACAGAGATCCTCCTGCCTCTGCCTCCCAAATGCTGGACTCAAAGGTGTGTAGCACCATTGCCCCAGCTCAATTTTATTCTTAATTTAAAGCAGTGGTAATAGTTTTGCTGTTGTGGTCACTACTATCTCCAGAAGCAAGTTATGAGATTCAATATTGTGAGCCAGTGCGATCTATCTGTAGGAAAAAGGTGCTCTTGGTACAAGCCTGATGATCTGAGGATGCTCCTTGGAATCCCACTTCAAAAGCCAAATGCAATGGTGCCCTCTGTATTCCAGGCATTTGTAACAGGAAATAAGACAGAGACAAAAGAATTTCCGAGAAGCTTGTGGGGACAGATAGCCTGGAGCAAGCTGTGCAATGGCAGGAGCATCCAGAAAGATAAACTCGATGAGGTAGACAAGAAGAACTGAGTACTGAAAGATATCCTTTCCCAAAAACTGTCTTCTGACTACCACAAGTGTACTATGGCACACACACACAGAGAATAAATGAGTATATAAATTTCAAAATTATAATTTGGATTGTATAGTATCTCATGAGAAATGACAATACAGATTTTAGTTCTGGCAATAACTCAGTAGATGATCCTTCTTTGGAAAATATTTGTAACTATTTGGGAAATATTAAATAAGCAACTATACTAAGTATCAAAAAATGTCTAAAGTTCTGTGAAAGTATAAAGAAATTAAGGCAGAATGCAAGCAGACTTGAATTAGGCCTACGATTGTGGCTTTTCTCTGGCAAACTTAAAAAGTTACCACCTGTTCTCTATTTTTCCTAGGATTTCCTTGTTTGTAGTCCTATATTGAAGAAAACTCTTCAACCCCAGAAATTCAGCATGGCTAGATACAGTAGAATCTCATTGATAGGTCTCAGAGGACTCACACAAAAGCACACATTGACAAGGAAATCAGAATGTGAAAACAGAAAGATAATATTTCACATGTCAAGGGAACCTCCCCCTCAATGTTTCTGTATGAGAAGTTAAGGGCGTTAAAGAGCCCAGAGAATGCAAACTGAAAGATTGAAGAAGTAGCATCCATATCAGCTACCATTTTCTGCCATGAAGTCTGGCAACTGAACCCCGACAAATGAAGCTTCTCCATCAGCACCTCACAGTTCACTCGAATTCTGGGACCATGGTCTATCTGTGTTCTAATGAAGTACTGATTTGTTATGAGGGTAACAACAAAACTGACACTGACCCACTTGAAAATGGTGCAGAGTATATTCTCCACTAGCTTATGGTGACTGGTAAATAATTTAACACTTATTACATCAAAAACCATCATTCTTCAGAGAAACACTACATACCAGAATCTTCTTCACGCATTATGTATGACATCTGATACATGGTAAAATCATAAGCTGTACACAGTACAGAGCATTAAGACATAGCAATTGCAATTACAGTTTATAGAAGCAGATAAATGTGAGATGTCCTAAATTTTGCAATTAGCAGATAATAACCTCCATTCAACCATAAAAACTAATTCAAAGACTTAATGAAAACTATGGTCATATGTTTGTTGTGGATATCACTCTATATAAATAAAATGCTGATTGGCCAGTAGCCAGGCAAGAAGTATAGGCAGGACAAGCAGAGAATTCTGGGAACAGGAAGGCTGAGCCAGGAGATGTTGCCATCCACCAAGATGAGAAGCAGGATGTAAAGTACCGGTAAGCCACAAGCCATATGGGAAAGTATAGATTAATAGAAATGGGTTAATTTAAGATAGAAGAACTAGATAACAAGAAGCCTGCCATGGCCATACAGTTTGTAAGCAATATAAGTCTCTGTGTGTTTACTTGGTTGGGTCTGAGGGGCTGTGGAACTGGCGGGTGAGAGAGATTTGTCCTGACTGTGGGCCAGACAGGACCAGGAAAACTCTAGCTACAAATGTTTATATGGACAAATGAATGAATGGCACAGAATCCCAGCAGAAAGGAGAAATTGTTTGAAGAGGATAAAAGAGAATATCTGTAACTAAACTTTTCAGTGCGTGGAAAGAGAAATATACATAGTAGCAGATAGACAATGGGGGCAGGGATAACAGAGGAAGTGATTGAGAAACACTAAAGAGAATGAAACAAGATCAATGAAAAATGTACTTTATAGAAACACTAGAAAAAAAATACTGCAAATAAGAGTATAAGGGCCCCAGGAATGGTGAGTGAATAGCAAGCTTCCTATGAAGTGCTGGAGATGAAGCAGAGGAAATTAGGCAGACACATATTGAAGGCAATAGTGGCTGCAAATTCCCCAAACTAGCCAGAAATATTAACATATGGATTCACAAAACACAGCGATTCCAAGCAGTGTAAACATAATGAAAAAAATCTTTGTAGTCACACATATAAAATATAAAATGTTAACCACGACATTACAGCTCTGCAATATGATGATGGGTGACATATCAAAAATGACTGCAGCTCCCCACTGGAGTCTTGGAAACCTACCAGTAACTACAGACTCAAAAAGGAATAATCTTCCTCCCCCAGCAACTATACAATGCCCATAGCACTTCAGGAAGGGATGTTGAGCACAAAGCATGGAACTAACTAGACTACATGCATCACACTAAAATAAAAAGACATAAATTGGGGGAGGCTTTGAGAGGGACATGAGGGGATTTGAAATGTGGGAACAGAAGTAGATATGATTATATTCCATTGTATACATGTATGACATTCTCAAAAAATGAAGGATTTTTTTTTAATTGTGGCCGAGACACAGCAATGACATGCTTAAATGACTAAAATGGGACACACACATACAATTTGGTAAACTGTTCATAAATTAAAGAAAAATAAAAACATTTTTTTCTAGATAAGTGAAGGCTGGGAGATCTTGTCACCAGTGTAGCTGAACTAAAACTAATTCTAAGGACCTCATGCTGAGAGAACTGCCAGATTAAAAACACAGATCCATAAAGAGTAACTCTAGAAATACTTAACATAACAGAAAATGTAATATAGTTCAACAGAATTTCCCTAAAACTCAGTTTGCTATGTTTTTACAATAAAAACTCCAACCCTACAATGCAAACAAAAACATTGCTGTGTATTTTGTAGTTTATAACAGACATGCACATAAAATATATGCAAGCAACAGCATCACAAAGAAGCCTAGACATTGAGTTAAATAAAATTATAGTGTGACACATTTCCTGCATATCCTTTGAAGAGAAAACAGCATGTCTGTAAATAGACTTTGACAAGAAGACAGAGATGAAAATTCTCATCTTTAAACACCACAATAAACGATATATCTAAATATCATTAAATTAAAAATCTAATCTAAAAATAATTGAATAAAGGCAAAACAACCAGAAAATGCTGAATACAGTGTTTAACAGGTGGCTCAGTGGCTAAGAGCACCATTGTTCCTCCTGAGATTCCCAGTGCCCACATGGTAGCTCACAACTCTCTGTAACTCCAGTTCCAGTGGAATTCACACACTTCTCTGGTCTCTATGGGCACCAGGCTGTCATGTGATCCACAGACATGCATGCAAGCAGATGATTCATACATGAAAAAAAGATATTTAAAAAGAAAATACTGAATATAAGAGGACTATAATGCCACAAATATACATAATAGCTAAATGCTGCATGAAAGTATCTATGAATATTAGGAGCATCACAAGTGCAGGTGGCATGAGTGAGAAAGGCTCCCATAGGCTCATGTATTTGATGCTTAGTCACCAAGGAGAGAGACTGGATTAAAAGAATTGGGACGTGTGACCTTTCTGAAATAAGTGTGACTTTGTGGGAGGAAATGTGTCAGAGAGGGTGGATTCCAAGGTTTCAAAAGCCCATGCCAGCATGCCTGGTTTTCTCTCTCCCTCTCTCCCTCTCCCTCTCCCTCCCCCTCCCCTCCCGTCCCCTCCCCCTCCTCTCTCTCTCTCTCTCTCTCTCTCTCTCTCTCTCTCTCTCTCTCTCCTCCCCCTCCCCTCCCCCTTCCCTCCCCTCCCCTCCCCCCTCCTCCCTCCCCCTCCTCTCTCTCTCTCTCTCTCTCTCTCTCTCTCTCTCTCTCTCTCTCTCTCTCTTTCTCTCTTTCCCTGTTGTCTGTGAGTCAGGATATAAAACTTCCAGCTACTGCTCCAGTGCCATCTCTATTGTTTGCTGCCACATGTGATCATGGACTAACCCTCTATAACTGTAGCAAATGTAAAACCTATGTTTTTACAGTTAAAATGATTTCTTTTGTGAGTGTTGCCTTGCTTGTGGTGTTTCTGCACAGCAAGAGAACAGTAGCTAAGACAGTGAGAGACAGTTCATCTTTATAACGTTAAAATAATTGATTAACCAGGAAGGCATAAAAATCGTAAACTTATGAAACTGAAAACAAGGCTTCAAAGTGAGTGGCACAAAGCCTGATGGAGAAAGAGGCATAGAAATATGGAGACAGACAGACAGACAGACAGACAGACACACACACACAGTGACTTTTCTAGATCACACTCTGTAACTGAAGAATAGAGTGCAAACCATGCATTCCTTTAAGCCATTCATAAAATAAGAATCAGCAAATTTCAAATAGGCATAAGATTACTATATCAGAATTCACTGAGTAATCTATCCTCAATTAAAAAAAAATTCCAAAATATTTGAGTACAGAGCAAAGTCCTTCTGATATCATGGTTCAGAGTTGAAAGTCAGACGCATTTATTTCATGTAAAATGAAATGAAAACAAAGCATATCAGTATTCATGTTGCAAAGTTAAAACAGATTTTAGAGGAAAATTTATAGCAATAAGTAGTTAGAAGATGAAAAGCTTCAAAGTAATGATCGAAGCATACAAATTCAGAAACAAGAAAACGAGGAAATTAATTCAAAACACAGAAGCTCCAGGCTGTGCATTTGTAGGTTAGAAGCAGAGAAAGGTTTGTTCAAGTGCATGTGATAATACTGTGATGTCTGGGAACATAAGCAAACAGGGTGTGGTCTAACCTAAGCAAGCAGGGCGTGGTCTAACCTCATGCACCTGATTTAGCTTCATCTCTGGCTACTTTCAGAAGTGCTGTCTGTACTCAAAGCACAGCAGTGCTTCACAGTATGCAGAGTACATTTTTATTTCCCAGCCCTTGAGCTTTCACGCATGTTGTTGTCTCTGCATAATAATCTTCTTCTCCTCGCTATTTATTTCCTACTCTGCAGATTCCATCTTAAACACATTTGCTTCCCTGACTAATGAATTTAGTTAAGTCTCCACATTAAGAAATATGGTTTCTTAGGCTCATGAGTGAGCTCAGAGCTAGACTTTGTTTAGAAAGTATTCTACTTATGAGTGAGAATTGTTGAGACCATGATTGGAAAAAGCACAGGGACAAATAGCCAAACTAGTGGAAACACATGAACTATGAACCAATAGCAGAGGAGCCCCCAACTGGATCAGGTCCTCTGGATAAGTGAGACAGTTGATTAGCTTGAACTGTTTGGGAGGCCCCCAAGCAGTGGGACCTGTACCTGTCCTCAGTGCATGAGCTGGCTGTTTGGAACCTGGGGCCTATGCAGGGACACTTTGCTCAGCCTGGGAGGAGGAGACTGGACCTACCTGGACTGAATCTACCGGGCTGAGCTGAATCCCCAGGGGAGTCCTTGCCCTGGAGAAGATGGGAATGGGGGGTGAGCTGGGGGGGTGTGGGAGGAGGGAGAACAGGGGAATCCATGGCTGATATGTAAAATTAAATTAAATTATAAAATAAAAAATACAATAAAAAATAAAGAAAGTGTTCTACCACTGAAGCTACTTGTCCAGTTCATCTTAAAATTTCTATGATTTGAAACAAAAATGATTTTCTCTACATAGTTGCACAATTGCTTGTGTTTTGTTTTGGTTTGTTTTTTTAATTTTTCCCCGGTTTGGTCATACATTTCATGATGGTAGAAATTTTGACTAGTGTTATTTGGACTGTGGAATAAAAGTTACGTGACTGATAATTTTACATACAAATCCTACTATTTATGTTATGCCCCATTCCTTGGGTTTCATATAGCACTTGCACATTAAAGAATCTTCCCGTGGGTTAGGTTGAAAAGCTAATGCAAAATATTATGTAATTTATGTGTTGTTACATAAGATGACTGTGCTCTTTACTTCTTTCTCTAATGAAATACTGACAAAAATAGATTGAAGGGGAAAGTGGTAGGTTTTTGTTTTGGTTTGTTTGGTTTTCATTTCATGTGTATGTCTGTGTGTCTACATGGATTTATATGCACCTTATGTGTGCACATGTTGGTGAGGACTAGAAGGAGTCTATTCCCCTGGGACTGTAGTTACAGGTGATTGTTAGGCACCTTGTGGGTGCTGGGAAACAAACTCAGGTCCTCTGCAATCACAGTATGTGTTCTTAACTACTGATTGATCTCTTTCCCCAGGAAGCATTTATTTTATCTCAAAGTTCAGAGGAGCACAATCCATCATGGTAGGGAACACAGGGTGATGGCAACATGAGATGGCTAGTCACAATGAATCCACGATTAAGATGAAAACTGATGTCCTGTTCAGTGCCTCCTTTCTCTTTCCCTTTTTACCTACTCTGAGGCTCCAGTCCACACTGTGCTACCCATATTCAGGGTGAGGCTTCAATTCTTAGTAAAAATCTCCCTGCAAAATCCCTCATATATGAAAATATGTCCCCTAGGAGATCAGATCCCAATCACAGTCAAACTGATGATGAAGATTAGTCATCAGAGGAACACATGAAATCCAAGTGACCTTGTGTATCATATTTGAGTCCAAAGTCTCATTAAAGAAACCAAGGGCAATTACCATCATCAATATTCATTTGAGGCTAGTGCTTAGATTTATAGTATTATCAGACTTCACCAAGTGATAAAGTTGACACTTTGTGCTCAAGTAGACTCAAAAAGTTATTTTAGAACTTAATTCTCCAGATGGTTACATGTAATGATATACTATTAACTCATTTTAGCAAATCATTCATTTATTGATTCATCCAGTAAACAACACAGTGTCACACCACCAACTAGATGCTGGGAAGCACAGTTATGTATAAACTATATTTTTCCTCTCATAGCCTGACCATATTTATGAGTATGCTACTTAATTATCAAATTTATTTATATACATTTTAAGCAAAAATATTTAAGGTAAAATAATTGTTGACCTTAACAAATTTTTATGAATTATTATGAGATTTTAATATTGATTATAATGCCAAGTAACACTTTTTGAAATTTCTAGAGTTTGCCCACAGAATTAGGTGCTTTAAGAATTTTTATACCTTTACAAATTTCAATGAATCAATGTATAGTTGAGAATTCATTGAAAAAATGTTGAATATAATTTTACATCCAAAATTGACTTTAGCAACTATCTGATCAAGTCTTCACTTTGGAAGGGAAGAAGGCGTAGGAAAAGAATATTTTAATCATGTGGAGTACATAATTAGCCCTTTGACAGCAGTAAGAGCTCCTTGTTGTATTGTTCTAATAACGTATTTATATAGATCTTGCATAATTAGTTTATTGTGTATACATGTTTATATTTCACATTTGAATCTTGTTATAGACATATAACCTTTAAAACTTTTAATTTGATTTTTGTAATTTCAAAATGTATAAATTACATGCAGATCTCTGAAAAGAAAATACATATATATATACATATACATATATATATATATATAAAATCAAAGAACTGTTATAATATATAATGGATTCTTAGCTCCTGTTTTGGTAGCAATTTGGAATTGTAAAGTACAACCAATAGGTAGTAACCACCCACCCATATCTACTGTCTTTACAAATGGCCAGTACCTTCCATTTAAGCCTAAATACCTTTAACATTATTAGGGTTATATTAATTTTACTCTCACAGAATCCAAATGTATATGAAAAGCTGACACAAATTTTGACATTGTCAAGGACAGTTCAAGTACTCCTATAATTTACCTGACACGCCAATTTCAGAACCATTTTACCACTATTTAGTAATACAAATTATTAAATATATCACCATACTTAAATGAATTATAACATACTTTACTTGCTAAGTAACCATTCTGGTAACAGACAATAGTCTTCAATAACTTCAACGTATTAAGAAACAATTTTGAGCCAGGCGGTGGTGGTGCACACCTTTAATCCCAGCACTCGTGAGGCAGAGCCAGGCGGATCTCTGTGAGTTCAAGGCCAGCCTGGGCTACAGAGTGAGTTCCACGAAAGGCACAAAGCTACACAGAGAAACCCTGTCTTGAAAAACCAAAAAAAAGAAAAAAAGAAAGAAGGAAAAAAAAAAGAACCAATTTTGAAATCTGGAAATAGTTAATTACTTGCAGGAAACTACACATTAAACATGTTAGGAGCCAACAGCTATCCTCAATCTTCCATAATCTTATGCTCCACGCATAGAATGAGGCCAAGTTTCCCTTATAAGTTAAAACTTTCCTCTAGTAGGACTCCTTCAATCCTTGGCAGATAAAATTGAATTTCCTGTATGTAGCTATCTGCCCTCCCCACCCCGTACCCCACTCATATCCAACTGTACATAGGAAAAAAGTAAACATTTAGAGAACCCTGGAGCAAATGACTTTTCATCTGAACTAAAAACATTCAGTCTATGCCAATTTTAAGTAGTATCAACCTAGTCCCACCACAGCCGTGGTCTCTGTTGCCAACAAAGGTTACACTGAAGGCTGGAGCCAGGGCCGAAACTTGTGGCCTTGTACATGTCGCTAAGCCATACCACCACCTGAGCCATTCTGATCTGAGTGGCCTGTCCTTCCACCCAGAGCCAGGATATTGTCTGGGATCAAGCCTCTGCCAAGAGGCATGTCTAGCTTCATGGTCTTGCTGCAACTGGGGTCTGTGTTGATGTATGTGGCCGGTGTTGCCTCATAGGGCCATGAAAACCATTCATGATAGAATCGAAAGGCCACACTAAGCCAGCCCTACCCTTCACTGACCCCGGGATAGCTGGTCCTGCCTCTTGTTGGACGCTGTACCAAGAGAGCTGGCCCTGACCCTCATGGGAAAGCCGTGACCCTCCCCTCACCACAGGTTGGGGAGAGCTGACCATGTTGGCTTGGGCATAGGGGAGTTTGCTCCACCCCTCGCCTGAGGGTGGGGGCAGGTGGCCCTAGTGGCCTGGACTGCCCAGCTCAACTACCAAGCAGACCCACAGCCAGGCCTGGGGTTGGCCCACTCTAACTTCTATCCCATCTAGGAACTGCTGGAGTTTGTAAAGGGTCTGGTCCGCTGGATTTTCATGACTTGGGGCAGCTGTAGGATATCCAAGAGAAGTTTTGGTGAGGATCCAGTCATGATAGTGAACCAGAAACCAGAGACCTTGAAACAGACCAGTGATTCATTACAATGAACATTTGCAAGTAAAGCTGGTTGGACAAAAGGGTGTACTGTGTGACACATCGTGGCTCCTAATGCCACCAGGATGGAAGAAGAGGTTTTGGAGAGGTATGAAAGATGGAGGAGTGAAGGTCATTTTGTTGTTGTTTTGTTTTGTTTTGTTTTGTTATTTCAGTTTTTTATTTGTTTGTTTTTCTCTTTGTGTTTGCTTGGTTTGGTTTGGTTTGGTTTAGTTTGATTTTTCTTTTTAATTTCCATTTTCGGATGCCACTGCAGGGAGAAGGGGAGGATATGGAGAGGGTGGGAGGTAAGCAGAATTGGGGTTCATGATGTGAAATTCCCAAAGATTCAATAAAGAAATTGTGTTTGTTTAAAAAGAAAGTAATATCAAAAAACTTTAAAATTTTGTAACTACTAAAAAAAATCCTATATCTGATAAAAGAAATGCATACTTGTATGCTTGTACATATGTGTCCATATAAATATAGGTATGAGAAACTTAAATACGCTTAAATGCTTGTAAGACATAGTTAATATATCAATGAAAGTTGTCATCTTCCCATCTTACATGTAAAATCCTCAAGTACAAAGATTGTATCTACTTTTATTTTGAAGTCTTATGTTTTGTTTTTTTAAGGCTTGACTTATCGGGGACTAAGGGGGTCCCGCCCCTCAATAGTCCCCTCCCAGGGTCCGGGAAGAATCTACAACCAGCTGATAATTAATCTTTGATGAGAAGAAATGAGTCTATGTACACGAAACTCCTTAGTCCATATACTTTATTATTCTGTGTCAGTTACAAGCTTATATTCTGCTCTCATATTTAGGTCATCTTTAGCCTGATTTCTCTCTACACTTGTCTGCGATCCCCTCTATGTTCTATCTTAGTTCCTTCATCTAGTTCTGCCCCTTCTAGGTTCTCATCCATCTTGTTCCTTCCCATATCATCTTCTCTCCCATCTCCTCTCTCCTCTTCTCATTCTACTTCATCTTGTTCTTCCCTATCTGGCTCTTCCTCCTCTTCCATCTCGTTCCTCTAGTACTCTCTTGTAGCCCTTCAATCTACTTCGTTCCCATCTCAGTTTGTTCCTCTCAAGTTCTTACCCATCTAGTTCTTCCATTCTCTTTTCTCTTCTCTTTTTTATACCCTGGAAGTCCCGGTATATAAATGGAGGGTCCGAGCAAAATTGTGTAAAGCTATTACTTAATGTCCACCTCTCCTAGGCGGTGTCCCCTTGTGGAATTTACCATAAGTCAGGAGACTTGCATGTGGGCTGTTATCATTGTTAGTCCTCGGAAGTTGGGCACCCACCTGGGTGGTGTTTCCTGTAGTCCTTAAAAGTGGCTAAGGGAGATAATCTGATTCCAGAGAAAGCCTTTCCTGAGGCTGTTCTCCAAATACCTGGAATGTGTATGTCCAGAGAGTGCTCAGTCTACACTGTTAGTCCTTCTTAGGGGAAAGTCAATTGGGAAAGCTATGAAGGCACACATGATTTTCATAACAGAAGACAGCTGATATATAACAAGCCAAGTAACACCAAAAACTCCTTGGGATTTGGCTTCCTCTGGAGGAATTCCATGATCCCTCCAGGTAGTGACTTTGCCATAACCAGCTGAGTTCTTATGATATATTCCTGCGGCCCGCAGCATTGACTATTTCAGGAACTGAATAGATCTCCTCCTTCATTCTCTCAGTTCATTTGATTACATATTACTGGAGGTAAATACATTGTTAATTGTGAAAAATACTTCAGTATCACTCTCCCTGACCTCAGCTACATAATCTGTAGAAGCAATGATTACCACATAACTGGGAACATTGGACCAAAAGAACCTGAAAATCATAATTTAATATTAGTAAGTACAGACAGTTATACTTAACTTGTCACTTGTTATAGGGAAGTAGTAAAGTGACTCACTAGGACCCCAAAAATATGGGAAAAAGTAAAAATGGTAAGGTAGTAGGCTCTGTGTTCCTACCGTCATCATTAAAGTGGTGACGGGGATGAGCTCAGAGGTTTGAATTCCCAGATTCTGGGCTAGATAAATAACATGAGCATTTCTCTGTGTGTTCTGAAAGAGAAAAATCATCCTACATCCTCAGGTTTGAGCTTTTAGAAATCATATGCACAGTCCCACGTTAAGACAAGAATAATTATAGCCCTTAAAGGTACATCAACACCCCCTCCCCGCAGCCTCATGTCATAACTTAGTTCATCTCCTCTCTCTCCAGGTTACTATGGTGTCCATTATATGGAAAAGGTTACACTTACTGGATCTAGTTACCAGACATTTGCAACTAGTCTACAAATTTGTAAGGTGGCAGCATGCCAGAAAGTGAAGGTAAATAAAACAGAAGTTTACCGTTCTCTGTGGAAGTCTGCTGGAGTCAAGCTCCAACCTGTCCAAGGGTACTTCAGGGAAAGAAGAGAAAAATGAGGAAATGATAGAAAGATAGAAAGAGACAATAAGAAAGACAGAGACACAGAATGGCTTCCAGAGTGCCCTGGATCAATACCCAGTCACCCTGAGGTTTATTCCAAAGGGCTTTTTATACAATGCCAGAGGGAGAGGCAAAAGACCTCCTCCTTGCAAGATCAAAGCACAATGTACAGCCAAGTGTAGACCCTTCAAAATACCTGGTAACCATGCCTGTGGCCAAATCATCCCATTATGCAACCTTGCTGGGGAAAGCAAGCTCAGATTCTCTGACCTTGAGTAATTTGAGCCCACACAGTTGTCTTAACACCAGTGAAGTTTCAAGACGTTTGGTGAAATGATGAATTGAAGATCCTCTGGAAGATGGAGGATAAATTGCTGCTGCTGGCCCCTCTTTCAGTCAGGAGGTCTTTTGGTTTAAGAGCTAATGTATTTGCTTTTGGCGTGTTAATCTGCTCTGCTTACTGAGAGATCCAAGACTGTACTCTTCTTGAGCTGGGGCTCAGAATAAGGAAAGGTTCTGCAATCGCTCCAGCCTATGCTCGATACAACATTCTTTAATTTCTTGTGGTTATAGAAAATTCAGGGGTGCTGTTTTCTCTGTTCAAAGTGTTGGTTTTAGAGATAAATCATAGTGTATGCCCCTAGGATTTTGGAAGCTCATAAGTTACTTGCTTTCAAAAGTTTCTATCTGGAGGGGACCTTTGTATCAGTGTGAATCATACCTGTGTCAGACGGTGTCTGATTTAAGTCATCCCCTAGCAAGAGATTTTAAAATTGATGCTAGATGAGGTAAGCCTTCTGAGATTATTGGGATGCAGTGCATATATTTTTCAAATGAGATAGACATGGCTCTTCAGCAGGCAGGGGATGGAATGTTACAGCCCAAATACTTATGAAATAAATCTACTGAAGCCTGAACTCACAGTGTGATGGTATTAGGATTTGGGGACTTTCTTTCTCTCTCTCTCTCTCTCTCTCTCTCTCTCTCTCTCTCGCTCTCGCTCTCGCTCTCGCTCTCGCTCTCGCTCTCCCCCTCTCCCCTCATGCAATAGTAACATTGCAATATGTATAGTGTGCAATATATTAAACAATCTAATCTATATTTTTTCAATTTTATTTATTCATATATTATTTTAATTTTCATACATGTAAGCAATGAGATTGATTCCTGAGCATTCCTGTTTTCCCCACATGAATTTTGTAAATATCTTCCCAACACTCCTCTCTTAAGGTCATGTTTTCTTCTTTTTAATTTTTAAAATATTTTGATATAAAAATAGGATTACATCATTTCTCCTTTACCTTTGAAGAGTTTGATCTCTTTCAAATTCATAGACTCTTTTTCATTATTTCATTAATTCTCTCTCTCTCTCTCTCTCTCTCTCTCTCTCTCTCTCTCTCTCACACACACACACACACATATACACACACACCTAAATATATAAATATAATGTTCTTATTTCATACAATGTTACTTGTACATTTCATATCATTTTAGGACTGACTTCTAGATACTGGATAACTAATAAAGGAGGGAGGCACCAGTGCTATTTGTATGTGTATGTGGAGCCATTTGCTGGAGCATGGGAAACCTACCATTGGTTATATTTTCAATAAAGAATGACATTCCCTTCTCCAGAAGTTATCAACTGCCAGTAATTCCTTGTTAATGAGTTTAGGGCTCAGAGATCATATCTCCCAACTATGGAGGAATTTTGGCTGGCTAGATCTTGTGTAGGTGTTATTCAGGTAACCACAGCTGGCATGAATCTATTAGCTTAACAGCCATATTATGTCCAGAAGACAGAATTTCACAGCATTCCTTCCCATTCTTCAGCTCTTCCATTCTTCCCCTCTCTTCTTCTGAGATTTTCCTTGGTATTGGTAGGGAATTGATAAAAGAATTCCACTACAGCCTAAGAACTCATTCTCTTCTCAGCACTCAGATTCACACACAAAATACACAAACAAACACAAACACCCACATGTGTGTATATGTGTGTGTATGTATATGGGGAGAGAGACAGAGAGACAGGGAGAGGCAGAGAGAGAGAAAGACAGAGAGAGAGAGAGAGAGAGAGAGAGAGAGAGAGAGAGAGAGAGAGAAGCAGAGAGAGAGAGGCAGAGAGAGAGAGAGAGAGAGAGAGAGAGAGAAGCAGAGAGAGAGAGGCAGAGAGAGAGAGAGAGAGAGAGAGAGAGAGAGAGAGAGAGAGAGAGAGAGAGAGACTGTGGCCTTAATGACATATTTATGAAAATGTTCTTTCATCTGTAACTTGTAAAAAGGAATGGGTTGTTGAACTTTCATACAACAACTGGATACATACAACAGTCTTCTACTGTGGAGATTTTTTTTCCCCATTACAAGCTGCAGGAGGTTACTTAAGCTAACTTTCCTAGAACAAAAACTAGTCACTCTTCACACAACTTCTGGACATACACACTTGAACAACTAAGTGGAAAAGAAATTAATCATGCCCACATCCTAAAACCACATAATCAGGTCTATATCCTGACTTTGATGTGATTCTTTCAGATTTCTTTCATTTTATTTCTCTGTATCTTAAAAAATTGACTTCTGAGAGGGAGGTTAATTGGCCCAGCATGTGTAAAAGTTAATTTTCTGTTTGAGAACAGGTTTATAGGTACAGGAAGAAGGACTGGGGTGGACCCTACAGATCACTAAAGGATGCTTTATGCTAAGCCCTAGGCCAGCTACTTCACACACATTATCTTATTGTTCAGAAAAATGTCTTGGAATATGGAGTAATATCAAGTCATTTGCATTGTCAAGATAATATAACTAATAAGTAGTAGGACTTCATCTGGAAAATAGATCATCTTGATATCAAGGACTGTCCCCTAAAGCATGACTCCATGCTATTAAAAGGAATTACTTCAGAATCTTTGTCATCTAAGGCATGTTTCCCTTCCTCTAACTCTCCTTTACCCTTCATGCGTGTTTGAGTTATACCTTGAAGAACTAGATGTTAAAAAAATAACTTTTTTTTCTAATTTGATCAGAGCACAGCTTCCATGTACTAAATAGGGGAGCTTTTAAGATTATCAGAACCACAAACAAGTTTTTTATGTGCTAATTACATTTGGAAATCTATAGACTTTGCCTGAAATTACACAGATATACTTTGGAAGGGCACCTACTTGTGAAATATTTGTTAGGTATTTGCTGCCATATTTAATGGGGTGTTATATACTAACTCTCTAGCAAATATAAAAAAGTTTAATGGATACATGCAGTTACTCAAGTTTTGAATTATACTTCATTTCTTAATATTACACATTTCATTGTAGTTTTTAATGTGCTTGTTCAATAACAAGCATATGCTTTATATATTATATACCTACTTGCACAGTATTTTAGTGCATTTATCTTCATTGGTTCCCACAACTGATACCCATAGCCTGTAACTCCAGCTTCATCAAATCCAGCACCCCTTTTTTTTTGCTTTCACAAGTATCTGAACACCTACAGAACACACACATATACAAACAAACAAACAAATTAATTAATTAATTAATTAAAAATCCATAGAGTTGGTAAGTACAGAAATTTTAATATATGAAAGTAATCTAAGAAAAATTCATATTCTTAACTCAAAAGTGCAATGTTTAATGCATTTGATACAACTCTTTAAATTATTCTGCCAATAGTTTCTCTTACAGGATAAGAAAAGGAATACAAACAGATTTCTAACAGACAATGAATTGCAAATGGCCAATAAATATACAAAATAAAGAATCACCCACAATAGTAATCAAGGAATTGCATATTAAAACAATAATGTGATACCATTATGCTCTTCAGATTGATATCAAAATACCTCTGATAGAAAGGGCTGGTTGCTTAGCTATGATCAATTTCCTAATTATTACTAAGAATCACTGATTCTGTGGTCCTCCAAATTATTCTAAATATATGCCTTTAATACAGAATATGTTGGCAGAAAAACCCACCCCATGGCTGAATCCTGGTGAGGTATATGATCATGTTCCTATATATGACTTAAGCATGGATTGATATCACAATGCAGGCCAATGAACAAGGAGGAATCTGCATTTAAATTTTTAAATGAAATTTAGCCTGCCTTGAATATCAGGTCCAGAGTCCATTTTATTCTTGGATAGAGTTTGGTCTGAAATGGACATCTGAAAGAGTGATAGTGGCCAGCAATAATATCCTTGAGAAGCTTGAGAAAAAAAGTGGATAAAACATCCCTCTTTCCCCTATAAACTCCCAGTTACATTATATGAAATGCAGTAGTTTCTTTTTGTTCCAATCATCTAAAAGTGACTGATACTTTCTGTAGCTTAAGAATAAGTAGCCTGACACCATCTCCCAAATACTGCCCATAGTAATAACAATCTTTGTAACATTTGTGGATAATTATTGGTAAATAACTTTATTTTAAAATTTTCATATCTTTTAATTCAGTTACCAACACTAGTAATCTTTGGAATATATTCAGTTTAAATAAAGAATAATTACATATATATGTATATGTATATATGCATATATATATGTAGAGCTCTATTATCTATCATATCATATATACATATGAATTATATGTACTTGTTTACATATACACATATATCTTGTAAAAACAAAAGGAAAACAAAAACAACATTGAAAATAATATAAATTCTTTAGAACAGATGTATGACTAAATGAGAGTAATGCAATACTGGATGGTGTAGGGATCATGAACACTACTCATTGTTTCATTTGATGATGTGGAGCTTCCCCAGACTTTACTCGTCCATATGTGTGCAGCTGACACAGCTCTTTACTCAATTCTAAGCAAGTGGAACAGAAACATCATACTCCAAGTCAACCACCATTTGCTACCATATTTTACATAAATGTGAATGGCTGATTCAAAAATTCACTTGAGAGAAGACCTATATGTGCATAGTATAGTCTTCTTGATATTACCAGAAGAAAGCTGTGACTAGAGAAATATGATCATAGAAAAACCCAATAGTTTTATTAGCAATCTGCTTACAACATCCATCTACTTCAGCTCTCTCACTTTATAAGTTGTTCCTTTGCATGTTGAACATTCCCCATTCCACATCATTATATAAAAATGAAATAACAATTGGTCTACAGATGCATCTATATTCAGAGCCTTGCTGAAATCATGGAGGAAGTTTGCTGTGAGAATCAACTTTGAGAATTCTAAAATCCCATAAGGCAATAATAACACTATCGGCTATTTTTCTACCATTTTCGCACTTCAACTTAGTTTCATATGGGGTGTGAAATTAATTTTAATTCAATTCCATTCAGGACATTCACCTGACTTTTCTCACATCTTAGTCGTGTCCTTTTATGGAGACTAGGAATCTAAACCAGCAAAATAGGATGTGGATCTCACAACATTTGTAGATAATCTTGAGAGAGACACATTTCTATATTTAAAGGAAACATTCTTTGTCTTGAATACAAAGAAAATGTAATCGAGCCAATGAATCCAAAGAATGCAAGACTAATTTTTATGGTTCCTTGATACATTTAATATCATCTGAAGAGCTCAAAGAAGAAAAACATACTTTGAAAGTCATTTTTATAATATTTGTCAATGAAAATACACTTCAACTATGACTTCACATTGCTTCTAACATTGCCTTTTTGTGTTGCTATGATAGCATCCCAGAAATTGGGATCTACACAATAAACAGCATCCATTTGCTCTCAGTTTCGTTTCCTAGGAAACCATGATCATGATCCTGGGAGGTGGCTATAACCTTGCTGTGACATTGTGGGACACAAGGCAGAATGGCAAGAGTACAAGGCAGAATTGAACCTGACTGATTACTGCTGCAGTCCCTTGACGAAAGCAGAGACATCACAAGGGAATAGGCTACATCTTCATCTTGGATTAAGTTTGCAGTACATGAAATCCTAGGATGTGCATTCAAATCATGACAGCTTATCTGCTCCTTCTGCAACTACACAATACTTTGAAATACTGCATCACAAAGGTTTGCAAGTTGGCTAATAACTGTACCTTCTTAGGAAATGGTACAGAATAGACTAGAATGAAATGTAAATTTTTCTCCATGTCAATTCAAAACACACTGATCCTAAGATATAAGCTCTGTAAAGACAAAATATCATAACCAAATGCTTGTGAAACAGTGTGTCTATGATCCTTACTTAGTGGAGACTTAAAATTCAGTAAATACTTTTGCATTCTTTAAATTATTCTGAAGTTAGGAAGCCAATAACTTTGCTGCACTTTCAAGTCCACAGATTTCTTTGATCATGGAAATCTTTGCAGAATTTTAAGCAGGTAGAATCAGCTTCGTAGCAATTAATGATCTGTGCTTAGTCAATTTTTATCCTTAGCTTAACACAGGCTGTGCAAGAAGTCATGATGTCGACCTTGGACATTGGACATACAGTACCAGAAGTTGGAAATGCCCTTGATTGCACATATATGCTTTCTATTTTCACACCTCTATTATGGACATTTGTACATTAGTCTTCCCTTGTGGTGGAAAATTCATAGTGTGCCATCAAGCAATTTCATTAGTTTTGCAAATCATTCCTGAAAAAAAATTAGTCATTTCTCCATGGATGGAAGTGTTCATTCAGTTTCAGTATCTTTTCATTGGTCATGAACACACCAGGTAAATATCCACCATGAGGAAATACAAAATTAAATGTGCCTAGAAATCTTGACAAGGCTAATGCTATGTGAGTAAAAAAAATAATAATTATATAAAATTGTTTTCTGATATTATTTTATCACCTTACACTACCACTGGTAGTTTAATGGTGGTTTTGTATTCCCATTTAGGATATTTACAAAAGTATGTAATTTCTACTTGATGATTAATTGCATAATCTTTATAATTTCTAATCAGTGATTAGAAATCATATCCTCATCTTCTGTCTTTTAGAAAATATTTACATCTGTGAACTCACATCTGAGAGTGTTAAAACAAACTGGGCAGTAGTGATGCATGCCTTTAATCCTAGCACTTAGGAGGTAGAGGCAGAAAGTTCTCTGGGTTCCAGACCAGCCTTGTTCTCATAATGAGTTCCACAACAGCCAGAGCTACACAGAGAAACCATGTTTCAAAAAAAATATTAAAACCCAATTATTGTGAGGGTAAGGTAACTAATTTACTTATGATTTATGTACAACCTCGGTTAATTTATTGATTTATTTATTCATATAAAAATCAAGGTCATTTCAGTTATTTATTATTGAATGAAGGTCACCCAGCATTTATACTTAATGCAGAAAGATTACAATTTGTTGATATTTCTTTATATTTGCTGTTGAAACTTCCACATTTAAATGCATTTAAAATGAATATTCAAACCACATACTAATCAAATTCACTTATATCTTTTAGCCAAAGTGTGTGTGTGTGTGTGTGTGTGTGTGTGTGTGTATTCACTCTTACTTACTCTTACTGAGCTATCAGTCTAGCCTTAATCACTGTCTCTTAAAAGGACATGAGGGGATGAATTTGACCTCTGTCCTGTAAGTACATGGAATTGTCCCATCTGGAACATGCACTAAGATGTGATCCTGGAAGCAAATCATCCCTTACAAGCTACTCAGTGGGACAAAACACTGATCTTGGAATTCAACCTCCAAACCTGCAGTAGATATATTTATATTGTTTATAAATTACTTAGTCATAACTTTGTTATAGCAGCACAAATAAATTAAGATATTAATTAAAAGGAAGCTTGTAGCTTTCATGTAATAACAAACTTATATCTAAATTTAGCTGTAAATATCTAGATATTCATATATGTATATGTGTGTACATATATAATTTAATATTTTATTATAGAAGGATGATTCTAGTATCGATCATGTTTTAAATACTATGGTTATTTACATATAATTATCACACACAGTAAAATAGAAATTTCAGTGGCTATTAATCATGTTTGAAACATATTTCAATCTTCAACTTACTAGAATATATTGATATCAATAGATTTAAACATTAAGAATATTCGTAACTTTTCATTATTGAAAGAAAAACATAGTTTTGTTTTTTTTTTTTTTTACAAAAAAAAGAGCAAAAGTACTTCACTTTAACTGCAACAACAACACATCTACAGAATTCGAATAGATTGTGTCTGATTCAGTATTGCTTTTGACCATGTGTTTTGCAATTTTTTTTTTCTTACAGGGCCAAGAGATATAAAATTGGGGGTATACACAAAAGACTGCTGGCAATGATCGAGAGACAGTCGGGACTGACCTACTCTGGTGATGGGATGGCCAAACACCCTAATAGTTGTGCCAGAAACCCCATCCAAGGACTGAGGAATCTGGATGCAGATATCCACGGCTAGGCCCCTGGTGGAGCGCTGGGAGTCTAATTAGTGAGAAAGAGGAGGGTCTATATGAGCGAGAATTGTTGAAACCAAGGTTGGATAAAGCACAGGGACAAATAACCAAATGAATGGAAACACATGAACTATGGCTGAGGGGCCCCAAACTGGATCAGGCCCTCTGAATAGGTGAGACAGTTGATTGGCTTGATCTGTTTGGGAGGCATCTAGGCAGTGGTACCAGGTCCTGGGCTTGTTGCATGAGTTAGCTGTTTGAAACCGGGGACTTAGCAGGGACGCTTGGCTCAATCTGGGAGGAGGGAACTGGACCTGCCTGGACTGAGTCTATCAGGTCGATCCCAGTCCTCGGGGGATACCTTGATCTGGAGGAGGTGGGAATGGAGGGTGGGCTTGGGGGAAGGGGAGGGGGGCAGGAAGGGAGAGAACAAGGGAATCTGTGGCTATTGTGTAGAACTGAATAGTATTGTAAAATAAATTAAAAAAAGAAAAAGAAAAAAAAAAGAAAAAAAGGACCAATGATGTTCTAGTGATTAACATGGAGCTTAAGAGCTCATATATGGTTAGGGGAGCCTCTCCTGAGTAAGTCAAGTCAGCAGCAGCAGGTCCAACTCAGTAAAATTAACAGAAGAGCAAAACAATGTCATATTTTACTTTTAATAAACTGAGAATTTAAATAAAATAAAATTGGGGGTATAACTTGAATATGAAGTTAATGTTTTAGATTCATGGTTATCAAAATAGCTAATTGCTTTTTCCTTACTCCCACCTGTGAGTGTGTTGTGGAGGGAGATACTTAGGAGATAGCAGGGAAGATCTCTCATAAATGATCAGAACAAAAAAAAAGTGGTAAGTTAACTGAAGTTACATGTCTGGCCACTGAAGTGATTTTTTGATTCTTTGAACACTCTCTGGGGAAAGGCATCATTACTTAACACCATTTTAAAGAGACAACAAAAGGGGAAAGCAAGAAATATCTACTTCCCAGACAGTCTCCACAACGGTCCTCATGAGACAGATGAGAAGAAAAGTGCTGGATATCTGGAGACAGAAACTTCAGTGTGGCGTAATGATTGTTCAGACAAAATAACAAAAGAGGAATTCTGGTTCCCAAATTTTGCCTTCAGCGAAGAGGCCAACACTTCATAAGGCACTGTCAGTTCTTTTCTCTTTTACAGATGTTAAGCTTCGCTTGAGAAATTCTATCACTTTCAAAACGATGTACACAAGCCACAGGGCTTGGCCATGTTCAGACACTCAGGCTTAAATTCTCAAAAGGTGAAATACTTTGTAATAAATCTTCAATAACACCTTGTCAAACCCGACACGAAATAATTAAAGGAAGAAAAGAGAGCAGATGGCTCTATTCCAGCCCGTAGAGATTATATCACTTCAATTAGGAAGCAAAAGAAAAGTTGTTCTATGCTTTCTGCTTGATAAGAATATAAATATTATTGTAATCATGGTTTGCCCACATTCAAACAATGTATAATTACAATTCACAATGATTTCTCTGAGTTGTAATAGGCTTTGGATATCTTGTCCTCAAAATGAAGACTATTACACAATCTTTCTACTTAGTGAATCATTTTTCCAGTATTGGACACGTTTCTAAACGACTCTATACCTAGCGTATTTACTAGATGCTTTTGTGTGCTCTCAGGAAGCATTACAAAAATGTAACTCAGTTTTACTTTAGTAAAGTGAGCAGACCATAAATAATCTTTTTAAAAATATGCTGAATTCTTTTTAATTTATTTCCATGCAAACATCACTAGGAAAAATTGGTTTACACAAGTACTGACAGTTATTCAACTGAGGAAAAGCATGACAGTATCTAAATAATTATCAAATATCCTAGCTACACTTGTATTGTTTGTCTTGTTAGAGGTGTTCTTTCGCTGGACATATTAAGGAAGAAAGAAACCAGCCACTATCTTAGAATTACTATGCCATTTCAGCTAAATAAGGTCATTTTGCCTGCGCTGTTAAGACACTCATTTATCAAGACTAAGTATGTCAAAGGTGGGCTCTACAGTCGGGGAGGAACAAGCAAGGGAAAATGATTCTAGTTGAAGTTATCATATTACAGTGGCTAATTATGTCTTTAAAAATAGTATTCTTACCAAAAAGCAATGTTTGTTATTGAAAAGAAAAATACTAGCAACATATTGAAACATTTGCAGCTGAGGAACATTGTGGGAAATAGAAAGAAATTTATGAATTTAAATTAACCCAACTAAAGCTCAACAAGAGTGAACTCCAGACTTTTTGTTTTGTTATGTTTTTAGAGACAGGGTTTCTCTGCGTAGTTTTGGTGACTGTCCTGGATCTCCCTCTGTAGAACAGGCTGGCCTTGAACTTACAGAGATCTGCCTGGCTCTGCCTCCTCAGTGCTGGGATTAAAGGCATGTGCCACCACCACCCAGCGAACTCCAGACTTCTTGTTGGTAAATTGTTCAATTATCAAACTCCAGTGTTACTTACACAGAAAAAGTGTGGCCTTTCTTGACCACTCTGTAAATTTTATCCTATGTCTATACATTTTACTACACATACCCACTACCCACGTATATATGTGTGTGTGTGTGTGTCTGTGTGTGTCCATATATATGATAATTTTAGAGAACTTATTAATAATGTCCATTATATTTTTAGTTTTGTCAGAATACTAACAGTTTTCCTAACTAGAATCTACTTTTATTAAGACAAGGGTGGGTCTTCCTTGAAGTTCCCAATGCCCAAAGGAACTGCAGTAATCAAAAGTTTTTTAATGAATTAATGAATAACAAATGCATAAACAAAATAATGAAATTGATTAAAAGTGTTCTCACACTTCCTGAGCTTGTAATTAACCAGTTTCACATTAACATTATAATAACTTGTATACAAAATGGCAAAAGTGAGAGATCATTAATTTCAGATGCAAAGACACCTAGCACAAAGTACTGCCTTGACAGTGGCTAATGTTGAAAATTGTAATAAGCCACCTGACCATATCTGGCCCCTTTTCATTTCATTCAAATTCAAATAACATTTTTATGATTCTTTGGAAAAAATAAAACAAATCACCTCTGTGAAATATTTGACATTTTTAAAAAATTGCTGCATGGATGGGTTACTCTTCTCGGTGCTGTGATAAAATATCTGACACAAACATATTTTGTGGGAAGATGGGATTATCTGGCCCCATTGGAAGGTACAGACTGTCACAGTAGGGAGACACAGTTGTGGGAGGGAGAGGCAGCTCATCACAGTGCATCTTGCAGCCAGAAATCAGAAAGATGAGCGTTAACGCTCAGATCCCTTTCCTGATTCATTCAGTCCAAGACCACAGCCTTGCATATATGACTTGCCAGAGATCTTCCCACCTCAAGCAACACAGTGTAGATTCTCCTACACAGACAGAAGTCTGTTTCTATGGTGATTCTCAAGACTCTCAAGATTAATTATCACAGTTGTGCTAAGCACCAATCTGGCCATAGGAGATGGACAATTCAGGTTATGTATCCATTATTTTAAGAATCTTGGCTATAGAAGAGGGGAAGAAGGGATTGAAGGAGTCAGAGGGGTCAAGGACACCACAAGAAAACTCACAGGGTCAAATAAGCTGGCTCATAGGGACTCACAGAGACTGAACCAACAATCAGGGAGCCTGCATGGGACTGACCTAGGCTGTCTGCATATATGTTATAGTTATGTAGTCTGCTCCTCTTGAGGGACTCCTAACAGTGAAAACAGGGGCTGTCTCTGATGGGACCCTTGCCCAGCCTTAATATATCAGGAAGTACTTAGTCTTACTGCAACTTGATATGCCATGTTTTGTTGATACTCATGGGAGACTTGCCCTTTCCAAAGCAGAAAGAGAGCTGAAGTGGATTTGGGGTGGGAACACAGGGGATTGTGGACAGGAGGGACTGGGAGGAGAGGAAGGAGAGGAAACTGTCACCAGGATGTAAATTAAATAAATAAGCTTTTTTTTTCTTTTTTTTTCTTTCTTTTTTTAAGTTTTACCCTGGAATAAGGTGGCAATAAGTACATTTTAGAAAGTATAAATTCTGACCAGGTATACAACTCCATTTTCATTACTTGGCTCTCTGTTTGATATTTTCCCACAGCATCTCAATGATTTAAAAGATGGACTGAGAAGATAATAAATATGCATAGATCATGTGTATTAAAAAAAGGCTACCACGTTCAATAAGTGGTACATTTTAATATTTTGATCAGGAATTCGTGTGACTTCTCCTTCCTAAAGTGAATATATCTGTCCATGGTCTTCTGCTACAAATGTGAAGTGGAAATTTTCAGGCTGTTCTTTACAATTTAATTTCACATGTCAAAGTTCAGATTTTAAACTTGGCAAAGGCAAGGAGTTACCAACATGCCTAGGGAGGCCTTAACTGTTTTCTTTTTAGAGACAATTTATTCATCAAATTTTAGGACTATTTCAAATCCTCTCTCACATGAGTATACACAAGACAATTCCATCAATGAATATAATTTTATCTCAAGTTAGTACAATTTATTGCATATCAGAATAAGTTCACTGAAGGTGAATGACAGGTCAAGGACATTTCTATGCAACAGGCTTCATGAATGTGTTGCTGGTAAACACAAATGACTTAACTATTTTTAACACTTGACAAATCAATGTGGAATACAGATAGGGATAAGAGCTGGATTAAGTTCAGAATTCTACTGCTCTGTGAAATTCAACTATAAGGTTCCCCTCTACATACATTTTGTGTGTGCTTTTTTTTTCTCCCAGTTCTCTTTTAGGTGCTTGAGCTGGATAACATATTTTCATTTCTTTACAGTTAAAACTGAATCCATAAAAAAATACAATTACAGTCTAAGAAATTTGAACTTTTAATTTAAAAGGTTAAGTAATTTTTCTTCTGAAACAATACTATTTTTAATTTTTTTAGATTTATTTATTTTATATGTATATCTGTCTTGCCTACATATATGGATGTGGACCATATTTGTGCCTGGCTCCTGTGAGGTTGTCAGAGATATTGGTTGTTACAAACTATCTTGAGTGCTGGGAAACATCCTGAGATCTTCTGAAAGAAAAAAGAGTCCTCTTTAAACACTGAGCTAAACTTAAGTCCCTCAAATGGCACTATTACTTAAGTCTACAACCAAATAGTGCAGAAAGCATTAAAAATTAGGATAGATGGTAGCATCTACCAACTGTGTCCTTCTTGGTTTTATATATATATATATATATATATATATATATATATATATATATATATATATATATGGAATGGCTCAGAGAATCTCTAAATTCAAACATGTTTCAAATTACTTATGCGTTGCTCTATGGTATTTATAAAGCACTCCAATCACAGTACTTCGAAAACTGCTGCAAATCAACTATGAAATGGCACAGACCAAACAATCTGTCTCAGGCAAGAACCCCGGCAAGGTCAGATGTTCACTTTTTGAGGCAGAGAGACAGCCCACCATCTCTGCCTATTGCCAACCAATGTGCAATTGAAGATCCCACTATCAGTTTTATTTATCATTTACTCCTGTTTCTACCTTCTCCTTCACTATGTTTGAGTCCTTCTACTGAACTAATTAGAGGAAATGTAGAAGTACAATAGACTTGGCACTTAGATTTTCTCTGATAAGTACACAATGGAAACACTGAGTATACCACACACACACACACACACACACACACACACACACAAATAAAATTAATGGCGTGTTACTCTCCTCAGGAAACACTTGGTATGATAAGTTTTTATATAATGATTTCAGAAAAGAGGGAATGACAGAAAAAAATGTAAAGATCCAAGCTTATTTGTAATACAGAGAATTTGCATTTAATTAGGACAAAATAAAAGACTGGAATGTATTTTAAACATATTGTTGACCCTCTTGAGGACAGCCTCAAATCCACTGAACCTTGAGGAGTCAGTGACAGAATGCAGTCACCCAAATTTAATTTAGACCCCTATTAACAGATGACTGCCAAAATTAGACTCTTTCACTGGGAAATGACATGATGACAGCTGAAATGATGTTTGATGCCTCTTGAGAAAATCCCAGGCCCAAAGTGGAATCTGGCAGGTGTGTGTGCACATGTCACTGCATAAGAATTCATTATATCCTCAAAGTGCCCTTAAAATCAAAAGTTCACATTTTGAACACTTTATTTAATCCACATACTGTGTTTATATTAAAAAACGTTCCTCTTAGTACATTCTGGAAGAAAGGGCCACAAGAGAAATTTCTCATCATTCAAATCAGTTCCAAAGGTGGAACTGATTGAAACTTACACATATTGCAGTAAATAGTATGTGCAGTCTCTGACAGTGGGTGGCAGTTAACCTTCCCAGATGGGTTGGGTAATGTGATGAAGAGCCTGAATTTTGAATGTGTTCTATAAAAAAATAATAAAACAACGAATAGCGATAATGTACATACCACTGGGGTCCCTCCCTTGCTTCCACTTGTTTTCTGAATAACTCCTAGAAATGATTAGCTAAGGCTATACTTTTGCCTGCATCCAGGATCGAACACTGAACTTTTTCTATGCAATATTTATAAAACAAAAATAGAGCCACAACCTATGTGACAACATCAGATGACAAAACTAACATGAACCGATAGAGAAATGCAAGTAAAATTGTTAGACAGGACTTCTATTTCATCATTTTGAACCATCCTGGTTTGCACTTTTTTTTTTAGTTATTTTTACTGGAAAAGACAAATTAAGAGAACTTTTGTAAGTGAATTATAAATGAGCAAACACATATAGGGTGATCATTCAGAAGTTCAGGCATTGTTATCAACAGAATAATTCATAGTCTATGAGAAGTCTAAAATTACTTAGCAATGCTAAGTGATTATGTTGTCATAACCAACATGCCACTGTCAGGAACTCTAAGCATCATACAATCATTTCCTCACAGTTCTGAAGAGTGAAGGTACACATTGAAGTTCTCTCTGATTTCCACATAACTGATTGGTTCCCTTAAGGCGTCCTAGTTTAATATCTGTTACAGTGATCAAACATACTGACCAAAACAACTTAGGGAAGGAAGGAGTTTATTTGGCTTGCAATTCCAAATCACATTCCACCATTATTGGAAGTCAAAGCAGAGCCTTAAGACAGGAACATCCCTGGTGATGTGAGTAGCAGTCCAGTCATCCTTGTTCCACATCTAGTATCCTCCTATGAGTGAGTACATACCATATTTGTCTTTCTGAGTCTGGGTTACCTCACTCAGGATGATTTTTTCTAGATCCATCCATTTGCCTGCAAACCTCATGATGTCATTGTTTTTCTCTGCTGAGTAGTATTCCATTGTGTATATGTACCACATTTTATTTATCCATTCTTCAGTTGAAGGGCATCTAGGTTGTTTCCAGGTTCTGGATATTACAAACAATGCTGATATGATCATAGCTGAGCATGTGCTCGAGTGGTATGATTGAGTTTTCCTTGGGTATATGCCCAAGAGTGGTATAGCTGGATCTTGGGGGAGATTGATTCCCAATTTTCTAAGAAAGCACCATATTGATTTCCAAAGTGGTTGTACAAGCTTGTATTCTCACCAGCAGTGGAGGAGAGTTCCTCTAGTTCCACATCCTCTCCAGCATAAAGTGTCTTCAGTGTTTTTGATCTTAGCCATTCTGATAGGCATAAGGTGGTTTTTCAGAGTTGTTTTGATTTGCATTTCCCTGATGATTAGGGATGTTGAGCAATTCCTTAAATGTCTTTCAGCCTTTTGAGTTTCCTCTATTGAGAATTCTCTGTTTAGTTCTATAGCCCATTTCTTAATTGGACTGTTGGTCATTTTGATGTCTAATTTCTTGAGTTCCTTATATATTCTGGATATCAGTCCTCTGTCAGATGTGGGGTTGGTGAAGACCTTTTCCCATTCTGTAGGCTGTCGCTTTGCCTTGTTGACCATATTATTTGCTCTACAAAAGCTTCTCAGTTTCAAGAGGTCCCATTGATTGATTGTTTCTCTCAGTGTCTGTGCTACTGGTGTTATATTTAGGAAGTGATCTCCTATGCCAATGTGTTCAAGACTACTTTCTACTTTCCCTTCTAGCATGTTTCTGAACTGCAGCTGGATTTATGTTGAGGTCTTTGATCCACTTGGACTTAAGTTTTGTGCACGGTGACAGATATGGATCTATTTGCAGCATTCTACATGTTGATATCCAGTTATGCCAGCACCATTTGTTGAAGATGCTTTCTTTTTTCCATTGTATACTTTTGGCTTCTTTGTCAAAAATTATATGTTCATAGTTGTGCAGATTAATGTCAGGGACTTCAATTTGATTCCATTGGTCCACATGTCGATTTTTATGCCAATACCAAGCAGTTTTTATTACTGTAGCTCTATAGTAGAGCTTGAAGTCAGGGATCATGATGCCTCCAGAGGTTGTTTTATTGTACAGGATTCTTTTGGCTATCCTGGACTGCTACTCACATCACCAGGGAGGCTACCTGGAAAACAGGACCCCAAGAAAGACACAGGGATAGCCCAATGACGGAGAAACGGCTGAGATCTACATGAACAGCCTGGACATGAGTAGGAGTAATAAAGGGCGAGGGTTGAGGGAAAGAGAGCCTGTGGGAGCGGGAGGTCCCAGCTGGATCAAGAACAGAGAGGGGGAACAAGGAATAGGAGACCATGGTAAATGAAGACCACATGAGAAAAAGGAAGAAACAAAGTGCTAGAGAGGCCCACAGAAATCCACAAAGATACCCCCACAATAGACTGCTGGCAATGGTCAAGAGACAGCCGGAACTGACCTACTCTGGTGATGGGATGGCCAAACACCCTAATAGTTGTGCCAGAAACCCCATCCAAGGACTGAGGGATCTGGATGCAGAGATCCACAGCTATGCCCCAGGTGGAGCTCCGGGAGTCTAATTAGTGAAAAAGAGGAGGGTTTATATGAGTGAGAATTGTTGAAACCAAGGTTGGATAAAGCACAGGGACAAATAGGCAAACAAATGGAAACACATGAACTATGAACCAAAGGCTGAGGGGCCCCCAATTGGATCAGGCCCTCTAAATATGTGAGACAGTTGTTTGGCTTGATCTGTTTGGGAGGCATCCAGGCAGTGGGACTGGGTCCTGTGCTCATTGCATGAGTTGACTGTTTGAAACCTGGGGCTTACTCAGGGATGCTTGGCTCAGCCTGGGAGGAGGGGACTGGACCTGCCTGGACTGAGTCTACCAGGTTGATCTCAGTACTCAGGGGAGGCTTTTCCCCTGGAGGAGGTGGGAATGGGGGGGTGGGCTGGGGGAAAGGGGAGGGGGGCAGAAGGGGGGAAAACAAGGGAATCCATGGCTTATATGTAGAACTGAATGGTATTGTAAAATAAAATAAAAGGAACAAAAAAGACAGGAACTTGAAGGCAGGCCTGCTTACTGTTTCACACTGTCTGCTATTTCACTTTGAGCAAGGAACTCATTTTTCATATTAATAAAATGTGGATAAAGTCATTAGGTATTGCAAACATCACTCTAGATTTCATAAACATCTCTGTAGTTTTTTTCTGTGGGAAGTGGTGATAAACATTGTTGGTTGGAATTCACTTGTAAATTATTTCTACTCTGTTCTTTTCCTAAATATATCAGCCTGGATATATTAGAAAGGATATCCTTTTATTTTAAATATTATAAAAGCATATTTGTAATTGGGTCTCAGGACCCAAGCACTCAATGATGGAAGTGTGGTGTATTGGATCCTGTATGTGAGAGTCTTTAACCGTTCATTATCCTCTTCCTTCATGACAATGTAATGTTAATTCTTAATTATTGATCTCCCAAGAGCTAAAAGTAGAGATTTAAGAATTATAAGATAAGTAATAATCTATATCTTGACCTTAGTTTTTTATTTGTTTGTTGTTGTCTAGAAGAGGCGTTATATTTCCATTATAGAGTAACTGCACAAAAAATATTTTGTGTGCAGGTGTATGAATATAATTTAGGTAACTTCTACAGTTACAGGCTTCTACATGGCTTTTGCAATCTTATTATTATTAATATCCCTCCCCACACTCCCTCTTTTACCCTGGCTTCTCATACTTGACTCCATTTTACTCTTCCTGTTCTATTATAATTTTTTTTTACTCCTTCAGACCACTGCATTCTTTCTCCGCTTGAAATCCCTTCCTATTGTCCTCTTACTAATTTCCCAACTCCAATATATATTACAATTTAAACACACACACTTCTAAATATTCAAAGCTTACATCCATCCACACAATATATCATATAGTGTTTGTCTTTTAAGGTCTGGGTAACTCATTGACAATTATTATTTCTAGCTCCATCCATTACCTGCAAATTTCATAATTTTTTTCTTCACAGCTGAATAGTATTCCATTGTGTAAATGTACCACATATTCATTATCCATTCAAAAGCTTAGAAATATGTAGGCAGTTTTCATCCCTCATCCTATTGTAAATAGAATAGCAATAAACATGGGTTAGCAAGTATCTTTGCAATAGGATGTCAAGACCTTTGGCAATGTGCTCTTGATGGGTATAGGTGATTATATAATAGATCTATTTCTATATTTTTGAGGAAACACACTGCTTTCCATAGTGACTTTAAGAGTTTACATTCCTACCAACTGTAAATAAGTGTTCCCTTTCCCAAAATCCACATCAATGTTTTAAAATTTAGTACTGTTATTCCACTAAGTTAGTAATTAGCACATCTCTTAACCTACATTAGATAAGCTTCTTTTTTAGTAGATCATGATTGATACAGAAACCCAAAACTGGTCAATGCACAGAAAACAAAGATTAAGGAGAGATCAACTCTGAATGGAACATCTATATTACACTAGCTCCCACACCAATAAGGTTCAGAGATCATTGGGCATAAGGGTAGGAAAGAGCGTAGGAACCAGAGATTGTAGAAATGTGGCCAAGCAGAAATTTTTGGGCATGGTGAACTCACAGTGGCTATAACTGCTTGTACAGTCCTGATCAAGCCAGCCAAAATCCAAGCATGGAGGGGAGAGGGACTCATGAGACGTCCCACCATAAGCTGAGGAACCATTAGTAATTGATGGCTGATGAGGAGATCAATTTATTCAAGGATGCATCCCCTAGATGACTATCCTTGTTCCAGTAGATGGCCCTGCATCTATGCACATAACGATGGCACTAAGTGGATTCAGTGAGTTTAAGAAACAGAACATAGCACATTAAACTGGTAGGGAAAAGGGTTGAGGCATATAGTGTAAGAATTGAAGTGGAGGGATTCTGGTGAATTTGATCAAAACACATCATATGAGTGTATGAAATCTAGCAAAAGTGAACTATTACAAAAGTTAAAACAGGAACTATAAAGGTGTAGAAATAAAGTGGTCATTGCAATTGATTAGGCATGAAGTGAGGTCATGACACACTTTTTGTTCACTTCCTGTTATAAAGAATTCTGAAGTTTCTGTTCCTTGTCATTAGAATGAACCAACATTTAACCTAAATCTATAGCAGGGAGACCAGCCCCCGCACACACACACACGTTGTTTAAAAATCCAAAGATAAGTAGATGTAGAGTGATACTTTTCTAGGACTTAAGGTAAATTTTTACTTTTTGTTGTTTACTATATACATAACATTTTTTTATTAATTATTTGGTATTTTATGTATTTTTTCAGTATATTTTGGTCATGTTCATCCACTCTTTCCCTACAATTCGCCTAAGACTCCATCTCCTACAATATTCCCCAGCTTCTTTTCCTCTCCCACTTTTTATAATTTACTAATTCTGATTATTGGACATATGGTTTATTTCATGTGCTGTGGTCTTACTTAAAAAGAAATGAAAAGTAGTGAATGAGACTGACTCAATCATTGGGTGAAAAGTCAACTCACTCACAATGTCTTTTTTTTCTTCCCAAAGTTTAAAGTATTTTGGAATTTTCACTTCAAGTATTAAACTATGGAAAGTGCCTTAGGTAATTTGGATTGAGTATACCAAAGCACTGACATTTCAAGATGATGCTTAAAAGACTCTATATCCCAAAAATTTAAAAATAAAATATCAATTTTAGCCTTGCTGCTGTTTCAGAATTGCAATGAAACATGCCATATGTTGGCTAATCTGCAAATAATACATCTGTGATCTTTTGTGGAATTTCCCTCCTCCAGATTTCTATTCCAAGTTCCATGTAGTTTAGGAGCATCTCCTGAACTATAGCTACCACTGTTTCCATGAACAAGATGTTTTGAAGACATCTATGCATCTTGTGGGGTATATATTTTGCATGCAAACATTAGTTTCCAAAAAAGAGACCAGAGAAATTCTTAATATCATTTTACCAAAAGGCAAATGTTAGCCATTTTTGCATACCTACACCCACTAAATTGTTCTCACAAAAATAACCATAATATACTTTTACACTCAATATGTGTGTTGTATAGTTGGATAGAACACACACACACACACACACACACACAAACACACACACACACACACACACACACACACACACACACACAATGATTATATAAAACCACAAACTGTATGAAGGGATAAAATAGATACATAGGAGAAAATTAAAAGTTAGATAAGTTAAGAGATACTCAAGAAAATATCCTTGTTCTTTTCTTCTCATTTTAAACAAACTTCCCAGCTTCCCGAACACTTCCTAATGCCATCACCTGCATAAACACTTGCTTGGCCCATCTTTGACCTTCTTGCACCCATGGGAAAATGAAGAGTTTTCATTCCCTAATTCCAAGGCATTTAGTAACAAGGACAGTACTTGAATGTGCTTACTGTTCTTCTAAGCTGGACCCAAAGAGGACTATAATTTTGCAGATGCCTCCTTTTCCTTTTTTTCCACCTGTCTTCCTCGGTATGTATGAAAGTATAGCTGTTATTATCAGAGTACATGGTTGGATGCTGGAAAATCTAAATAGAATAAAGATGGGAAATGAGTAAGAGCAACTGGACAGTCAAGGGAAGCATGAATGTCTCTATGTCTAGAAATTAAAGCAATTTATTAGGAAGTTCAGCAGACAGCTTCTGCAATGGTCTCCAGATTGTAAGAATGAATAGAATTCCACTTTCATTACTCTTCGGTTGTAAATCACACTGCAAAGAGCAACAGTTCTAAGACACTGAACCACAAGGCCCATAGCTTCTTTGGAATGGGGTCATATTTCACGGGTATGCAACATTACACATGGTACTTTCACAATGCTAAATTGAAATACCATATTTCAGTTTAGAGCATAGCAATAGTTCTGTGTAAGAACACTTAGAGATATCTTTTTCAATCAACTACTCCTCTATTTGTAGAACTTATACAGTATTTACTCTAAAGTAGGTTGGAACGATGACTAACTTTGATGAAACAGAGATTAAAGCCAGAAGTAAGACCTTAAATAACTTAAAGCATTTTAGAACATGAAGTATAATGAAAAACCTCTGAGTTTGCATTAGCTTGCTGATTCAGAATTTAGTAGGTTGATCCTTGAAAGCAAAAGTTTATACCATAAAATGTTTGAAAGAAAACAAGCCAAAACCAGTTTATTTCACTCTGTGTGAGGCACAGTGGACAATAAACCCTCTGGAATGAAAAGTCCCAGCTAGGAATTTTGCTGAGACCCTGAGAAAAGAAACACAGCCTTGAAATTAATCACCAATTATTGGGGACTATGGGGGTCCAAGCCCCTCAATGGTCCCCTCCTAGGGTCTGGGAAGAATCTACAACCAGCTGATAATTAATCTTCGAAGAAAAGAAATGAATCTATGTACACGAAATTCCTTAGTCCATACACTTTATTATTCTGTCAGTTCTCTCTACAAGTTTATACACTGCTCTCATTTTTAGCCCCTTTCTTGCCAATTTCTCTTTACATTTATCTGCTGTCCCCTCTAGGTTCTATCTTAATTCCTTCATCTAGTTCTGCCCCTTCTAGGTTCTTATCCATCTTGTTTTTTCCCATATCAGCTCCTCTCCCATCTCCATCTCTCTCACCTTGTTCTTCCTCATCTTGTTCTTCCCCATCTGGCTCTTCCTCATCTTCCATCTCACTCCTCTAGTACTCTCTTCTAACCCTTCAACTTAGTTCTTCCCTATCTCAGTTTGTTTCTCTCAAGTTCTTACCCATCTAGTTCTTCCATTCTCTTTTCTCTTCTCCATCCTCCACATTCCACCTAAGTCTCCCTGAAATTCAGTTATAAACCCAAGCAATAGCAAGGCCCTGGTAGAGCAAGGTCACCAGGCTTGAATTCTACAGGGTCATAAAAAACAGGTAAGAATTTTTCTCAGGCAGTGACCACCAGGCTTTCTTTTACAATCCAAAATGGGAGTGGTAAAAGAGGAGGTCATCTGAGTGCTAATGACCGGTTAGTATATCAAAACGAGGATCTATGTGCTCAGTCTACATTCCTAGAAGTAGTTAGGTAAGAAGTTAGAGGTCTATAAAGTTAGTAAGGCTGTAAGAAAGGAGGATCCAAGCTAATCTGTGTAAAGCTATTATTTAATGTCCACCTGACCTCGGCAGTGTCTCCTTGTGGAATTTATCTTAAATCAGGTGACTTGCATGTGGGCTGTTATCACTGTTAGTCCTTGAAGGTGGCTAAGGGATATATTTGATTCCAGAAAAAGCCTTTCCTGAAGCTGTTCTCCAAATACCTGGAATGTGTATGTCCAGAGAGTGATCAGTCCACACTGTTAGCCCTTCTTTGGGAAAAATCAATTGAGAGAAAATATGAAGGCACACACGATTTTCATAATAGAATACAGCTAATATATAATAAGCCAAATCACACCAAAAGCTCCTTGGAATTTGGCTTCTTCTGGAGTTCTTATATTACTGTGGCCTACAGCAAGCAATAACTGATCAAGTTAAGGAAACAATATGAATGGGAAAATACCATTCACTTTAGTGAATGTCACTTATAAGGATGTTATTACAATCGATCTAAATAAGGTAAGCCAACACTAACAAGGTTGTCTAAGTTGGAGTTTCTATTGCTGTGAAAAGACACCATGACCAGAGCAACTCTTATAGAGGAAAACATTTAATTGTGTTGGCTTGTTTACAATTCAGAGGTTTAGTCCATTATTGTTATGATGGCAAAAATGTAGTCAGATATGGTGCTGAGCTGAGAGTCCTTACATCTTGATCCAAAGACAGTTGTCTCACTGGGAATGGTTTGAGCATAAATGAAATCTCAAAGTCGACCTTCAAAGTGACACACTTCCTCCAACAAGGCCACACCTACTCCAACAAAGCCACACTTCCTAACAGTACCACTCCCTTACAGAGCCATTTTCTTTCAAACCACCACAAAGGCCATTAGGAAGGAGTTACTGTCTGTCAAGAACATATACAAGATGCCTCTGTTTGGTAGTGGTCCAGAGCACTAATACAGCAAAAAAAAAAAAAAAAAAAAAAAAAAAAAAAGCAAGACAAACAACAAGAAAGAAACAAATAAATATCCAAACAACACCCTCTCTATTTATTAAAGGCACAGAGAACTGTGGATACACAACAATACAGGTAGAGGTCTTCAACAGCAGAAACCTCCAGATACACTGAGAGAGAGAGAGAGAGAGAGAGAGAGAGAGAGAGAGAGAGAGAGAGAGAGAGAGAGAGAGAGAGGATGAGAGGATGAGAGATAAGGGGCTACTTGAAATCACTTCTTAGATTACTAGTTCTTAGCTAGGGCAATATTAGTCTGTTCTTTCTGGAAATATTTGTTCATTTGGGAGACTCTTCTGGTTGTCACATACTGCTGACAGAGAAACTACAGGTAGCTAGTAGATACACACCAGTGATAATTCTATGCAATCTGCATTTCACAGGAGACCCTTACTATAACAAAAACTTATCAGATACAGGATACAATCCCAATGTGGTGGAGACTGAAGATTCTCCATCCAACATGGTCCCAGAGTGAAGCAGCTTTTGGTAGATTTACTTTGTATGTGATTAAGAAACAACTAAGAATGAACAAGATATTTTATTCATTTTTGTTTCAAAAATTAAGCTTAAATGAAAGAGAAGAATATGTTAAAAAGTATATATTTCTCTAGTAATTTTCTTCACATTCTTTATTATTAAAATAACTGTGGGGGCACAGAGATGGGTCCATAGGTAAAGTGCATGGTGTGTAATTATAAAGTTCAGTTCTCCAATACCCATACAAACAATTGGTTGTTTTGGCACACATATAATAGCCCAGAGCTGGAGTACCAAGACAGGTGAATATGGGGTCTCATTAGTTAGCAAATTGTTGGAAACAGTGAAATTCAGGTTTAATGAAGGATTCAACCTTAAAAATAAATAAATAAATAAATAAATAAATAAATAGATAGATAGATAGATAAATGTGGAGAAAAATACAGGAAAACATCTGTCCTCTGGCCTTCATAGGTACATGCACAGGCACACACAGACACACAGACACACACACACACACACATACACACACACACACACACAAACATACTGTTTTATCAAAATGAAACTAGAACACTCATGAAGAAATAGTATTATTTTTATGTATTATCATAAAATGTTTATTGCTGAGTTAGATATTATCTGCCGAACTTAGAGATTGAAAACAAAGGTTTATTTTCTCACAATTTCAGTTGCTGAGAGGGCTCAGTCTGGGCCTCTAGGTCTTTGGTGATATTGCAGAGACTTTGTCAGGCGGAACAACAGACATATTGAGAATTAACTGCGTGTAAAGGATCCACTTCCAACCTGAGTCGTGCAATTTTTAAAGCTTATTGTTTTACAGCTGTGAACCAATCATCCAGGATTCAAGTTATCCAGGAAATTTATCCTACGAAAGAAGAAGACAGAAGGAAAAGAAACCTTTTAAAAGTTGAATGTAGTTCAAAACGAGCCAACTTTCTGGACTATTTCCTCTTACAGTACATTGGCGATAACTGCATCAGATGGTCACCACAAGTGCAAAGCAGATGGGGACACGGTCCTTTATTCTGTCAGTAACATGTTCAGGCTTTGCAAAACCCTCATACCAAAATGGAAAAGAAAAAGTGAACAGACAACTAGGAATACAGTAATTTTGCTTCACTGAATTATAAAAGCCATACAGTCTTATTAAAGGCAGTATGGGCTGTTAAAAAATAAACAATTGAAAAATGGTATAAAGTGGCAGCTACAGTCTCTTTTTCCCCGAGAGAAACATATGTAACATCACCATGTGTTGTAGCCCCCTTACTTTCCCCAGGATAGATTTTGAAGGTGTTAAATTTAATTGGAGGATGTTCAATGGACTTGCAAAAGAAAGCAAAGACAGTTAAGTCTGACCTGCCTTTACAAATGTTTCAGGAATGAAGACAAGAGAGCTAGACTAGTTTTGACACAGGATATTGAAAACAAACTGGTTAATGAGGCCCTAAAGGGCCTTACAAGTAAAGAGGACTGTTTAGTTCAGGAAGCAGGGCATTTTAGGCAATTTCCACAGTGTTCTTTTGAACATCTATTTCTGGGCTTTCAATTGGAAGTTTGGGATGTTCTATGAAAAGAAAAAAATAGGCTGAAACAAGAAGTTTGCTTTATTTATCAAGGTGGTGACAATCCAGTCATGAGCTACTGTGCTCTTTGGGAACAGTGCAAAGTGAGATGGGAGAGAGAGAGGGAAGAGAAAGCAGGTTTTTTTTTTTTTTTTAAAGTAAGAACTAAGGGATAGAATTGAATATAAATAAATCATCATTTTTAACTCTTACCATTAATATTTGTGTCTATTATAAAATTACAGGAGATAATATAATTGAAAGAGGGTGAAAGGTAATCCATAAGAAGATTTTAAGATAATATTAGGGTGACAAAATTGATAAAGACCTGAACTAAGATCGTCACTAGAAGTGTGTAATTTAGAGGCAGAAGTCTGAAGAACTAACTTGTTAGAGACTATGGAACGTACCAACTAGACATGGAAAGTACCAGAAACTGAGGGAAAAGCAATGACTAGAAACAAAGATTTATTTCTTACATTTTCAGTAAGCTTCCAGAGGATGAGGTTTCAAAGAGTTTTGAGTAACTGTAATTTGGAAAATGTGAAGAACCCAGTTAGTGGTCATGCATGTTAGTAGAGTCACATTCACACTATGGAAATCTATGCTTATTTGCTTTTATTGTTTTGCTTTATGTTGTTTTATTACATTATGTCTGGCAAAAATGCAGTGGGATGATGAAGGCCACTCTTGCCAAGCTACTGAAAATTTGGGCAATGAGACACTTGGTATCACATGCTGGTGAGAAAAGGAAGTTAATTAGTACAAACATTCTTTGATTTTATCAGAACATTTAGCTCAGTTGTAGAGTGCTTGCCTAGCAAGCACAAGGCCCTGGGTTTGATCCTCAGCTCCGGAAAAAAAAAAAAGTGTAACGTTCATGGCAATGGGGAAGGGGAGGCTGGGTAGAGGGGGGGAGGAGGGAGGACAGGGAAATCCATGGCTGATATGTAAAATTAAATCAAATTATAAATTTTTTTTAAAAAAAAGAACATTAGCTACAAAGATACTGTTGAGATACCATCATTTCCCAAAGTTTACGAGAATAAAATTTCCTTTGTCACATAACAGGTGGCTGAGGGCTTTTTGGTAGCTTTGAAAGTAATCGTGCAAACTATAAGGTAATTGTTTTCCTACTCAGGAATGTGTTGAAATTATCTTCTCAACAATAGACACAGTTTTGAAAAGTGAAACTCTGCATGTCTTGACTAATACTCGAGACCATAACTCATTCTGAGACCAGAATTGGAACTAAGTTTCTGAAGCAGCTCTGAAGCACTGACGGGTCTGGCCTTCGTCAGTATTTGGAGGAGACCATGGACAGCAACACGATTCTATCCTGCTTAGACATAATCAGGATGCATCTTCCTCTAAACTGCTGAGTTTGAATCCTAATTCTGCAAAAATAAAGTAATTTAGTACCTCCCTCACAAATTTGGGGAGGGGAAATTAAATGAAATATATATATATATATATATATATATATATATATATATATATATATATATACCAAAAACTTCTAGCCTAGATGATCATTGGCTTGTACTTGGCAACAGCTAACCCAAGCAATAAATAAGTAGCTATTGTGATCTAAGCTAGGTATTTTACAGTTATTATATCAAGTACACAATAGTCTTGGGAAGTATGATATAGAAATTTCTCTATAAACTATAAAAGAATGAATAGTACAGTAAAGTAAAAATCCTATCGTGACTAGTTCTAACTGGTTCTATCATAACTGTAGAGGCTCAAGTAAGTGCTCATTCAGCATGAAATTTATGTTAATTTCAGCTCATTAATTTCCCTATGATTACCATAACTGCTAATTTAGGTATAACTTCTAATGAAGTAATTGCTTAAGATTTCACGAAGAAATGTTGATTTTATGAAACTATACTTTTATACCTCTTAATAGAAACCAAATAGTTCCAAGTTAATAAGTATTTATTTGGCATTTATTATATGCCATATTGGTTCAGAAATAGAGTAATGAAACAGAAACACCAAACTCACCAGGCCTCAAGATATAATGTGTTCAAATATTGGTAGTGTTATAACACAATGGGTAACTTAATTCATGGATAGTTATCTGTCACCCACTGCCCTCATGAAAAGTGCTAAACACCTGATGTCAGTTGAGGTTCACGTCCTAGGGATTCATCTCTGAACAAGAAGGGTACACGTGAAGGACATTACCCTCAGCACTCATTGCAACAGAAAAAAAAAAAAAAAAAAACGGAATAACTAAACAGTCAGTGAAAGGGTACATGGTGGTTATGGTAGTTGTGAAACAACTCACTGTGGAGTAGATTGGAGCAGGTTGAAGACTAAATACATTTATGTGTTCAGTTCCAGGAAGATTATTGTTGAAAGAAGAAAATTCCAGAAAAAGAATAGTAGCACTGGCATTACAAAACAAACAAACAACAAAAAACAAATGAATTTTTATTTCTATCTCTTCCAGTTTTCAAAAGAAGAAACTCTACACAATGACATTTAATTACATCCAAGGGTGAAAGGTATCTCAAACACAAATCTGGCTCACAGCTTTGCACTGTATCCTACTATTTTATATGGAAAGAAAATCTGAGGTTATTGAAATCAGTAGTTTGTTTCATGTAAACATAAGGGCCTTTAGGGAAATTAATGAATCTACTGGCCTTCACTCTTTCTCACCATATTTAAAAAAAATATTTTTAAAAAGGGTTTTCTGGTTAGGTGTTTTGGCTCATGTCTGTAATCCTAGTATTTATAAGATAGAGGCAGGTGGATTGCTATGATGTTAGGGACAGCTTCAGCTACAGATTCAGGTCCTGTCTTAAGATAGATAGATAGACAGATAAACAGACAGACAGATAGACGGACAGACAGACAGACAGATGACATTTGCTCCTAAAAATCAAGTTAAATAAAGATGCCAGGGCAGAGGAAGTGGCTCATTCATGTGTGTTTACATAGCTTGCATGAATCCCTGGGTCTGTTCCCCAGTACCACATCAACCAGGCAGGGGAATTTATTACTGTTGTGCCATTGCTGAAAGGTAGATGAAGGAGGATCAGATGTTCAAGATCATCCTCAACTACATGAGTTTGGGGCAGGTCTAGGGTGAGACGCTGCCTCTAAATGAATAAATATATAAGCACAGAATCAAAGCAAAGAATAATAAATCAGAAAAAAAATCAGGTTTCCAAATCCAAGGTCATTTTCTGTATGATTCTGTGTCTGTACAGATGCAAAACTTGGCCTCAACAACTTTCTGAATGATAAGAAAAGTTCCTGCTAGAAAAGATGACCCCACCAGGAATCATTTTATGGAGACACCAAATACTAAACACAGGAAGGTGGACCTAAGACTGAAACCTCCTTAGGCAGAAATGGGTGAAAGGACTGTACAAATGCAGTTGCTGTTCTCATGTGCTCTCCGAGTTTCTGGTTACTCTTGAAGCAGGGACACATTTCAAAGGCAGCTAATTGCATCCCCGTGGTTGTAGGGGGCAGGGAATTGCTTCTCAGCTTAACTGAGTGAGTAGATTAGCTTCCACCACTAGTTTGTCTTCCTGTAGTGCCAGAGACCTCCCCACAATGGAGTAAGTGAAGGAAAGCAGCTCCCAGAGCAGAGCTGACAGCGGCGGCAGCCGCCTGCAGTGGAAGCCCTAGTCTGCTTTCACCTGGCACCCAGTGTCACCAATGGCTGTGGCCTTCACACTTGACCAACATGCACCAAATGCTAGCTTGGTTTAAAATGAAAGCACTGGACTAGAAAATATTGTATTGGCTTTAAGTAAACCTCAGAAAACTTCTTCTTACCTCACTCTCTCATTTTTATCATTTATAGTCAAGGAGACAGAAAATGAATTCAAAGAAAAGTAATTGATTAGTTATTTAGGAGGTATTTCTTCTTTCCTTACTTTAAAGCGTCCCTTCCACTTGAAAGGAGATTATCTAATCTACTATTTGGCTTATCTCTGTCTCTTATCAAATCTGGAGGCAGCATTCCCTTATCTCATCAGAGTAATTGAGAGCAGCTTTTCTTTACTCATTTCACCGCCCCCCCTCCCCCCGACTATATTTAATGCAACAGTCCTGGTCCCATTCAGTTATCACCTGAGAAGGGAAGAAGGAATCAGTTTAATTCTTGAGTGATAAAATGGATTGTTCTGCTTGGTTCTAATACAGTCCTGTAGTGATTCATGAGGGCAAACATTTTGAACTTCATCTGACATTGTCTTATTTTTGTTTGTGTGTGTATTTGTTTTCTTTTCTCTTTTGCTGGTGAACATGTGAGCATGTGAAGCTCCAGCCCTTAAAGATGTTGATGTGCCCCTCCAATATGTCATTCACAGCTCGGGATGTGGGGATGCAGTGGGGACAGTCATACATAATTATCTTCAAAGGAAGATTGTCTCTTAGTGGAAAGACAGACATCAATGCACTAGTAACTTGAAAATGTCTTAGGTTAATATTCAATAGAGTGATTGATGTAAAGACTTTGCTGGAGACTCTAACACAGTGGAGTTTTAAGATAGGGTCTGAAAAGAGAAAATAGACCTGTGAAAATTTGAGACTAGAAAATTTGAGCCACAGGAAGCATAACAAAACCCTGTCTTTAATTGTTTAAGGAAAAACAGAAAAGCTACTTTGACCTCAAATAAAATGACCACTGAGAGAAAATATATGAAGCTTTTAATAAACTGACAGAAAAAAAAATCTTTTCAAACAATGGTATGTAACTTAATGACACTTTGGAAGAGGTAGAAGACCACCAGGACATAGAGGCATAGGTAGACATTCAATGTTCAAGTCACGTCTTTTTTTTTTACATTTTAAAAGTTGGGAAAAGCAGAGTTTGGTAACTTAAAGTCTCCAGAAAGAACTGACCATTCTTGCCTCAGTTTTGCATTATAGTCTCTCATCTAACATAATTCTCTAGCTGAGCATCTTCAGACAGGCTCACGTAAAAAGATGTAAGTGGCATGAATCATGTAAAAATCAAAAGAATTTCAGCTCTTCTTTTATCTTTGCCCAAGGAATTTAAATTCTTCCATTCATTTTTTTTCTCTGAAATATTCTCAAATTATCCATCACACCTTCTTTTTAACTAGATAGAAACTTTCTGGGTTCTTTATTTTTTTCTATATTATCTGTGTTTTCCTTAGACTTTATTTCACAAATGCCCGAGAATTAATAATTCAGTAAAGAAAGTAGTGAGCAAAGAAGAAGATGAAAGTATGCAGCTTTTATCTAAGGAAAAGGAACAGTGTTCTTGTGAATTTATTCATTGCAGGAACAGTGGGTTGAGGAGGTAGAATAAACATGCTTAATTCTGCAGTGCTGATATGAGTTGGAGTTAAGGTGTTGTGCTACTTAAAATAGCAAGTCAAATATGAATGGCATTAAAAGATTTTGTTTTGGCCACAGAGACACGGATTTTTTTCTACTAACTACATTAGATTCCTCAGAACATTGGCTTGCTATGCTTTGAGTTTATGAGAAAAAAACAAATAAGCTTGCCAGTTTGCAGTATGATCTTCAGGCCTGGAGATATGACTCAATGGTTAAGAGTACTTCAAACAGTAATATAATTATTTATTTTATGTTTCTCATAGTCAAGAAATGTTAGCATGCAATCATTCTAAGAGGAAAAATTAAACTTACCAGGCTAATTCTGATTATAGCTAACTAACATTACATGAACACATGCCACAATTCAGGAACTCCGCAGGCTATTTCACAGATGTCTTCTCACTTACCCAAGGAATGGACCCATAAATGTACATAGAGCTCATCATTTTCCTGATTTTGCAGACAAAGAACCTTATTTGAGACTTTTTCCTGTGTTTTATGGGTTATCATACTGAAACCAAAACCTAAATCAAACCCTGGAATCCAGAGACTGCTTTTAGGAAAAGGTCCACAAAGATTTTTAATTATAAAACATGTATTTGATCATATTAGCACCTTCTATCTTTCAATCTTATGCACTTTTTGCACCTTAGATTCCAAACATTATCAGAGAACACATGTGAGAATTGGCTTGTTGGGTTTTGTTCATGTCACTTTTCACAATGCTCTCCAGCTTTATACATTTTCCTGCAAAAGATATAATTTTATCTTATGATTGGATAAAATTCTGTCACACACACACACACATACACACACACACACACACACACACACACACACAATTGTCTTGGGTCTTTGTCCTTGCAATCTTTGATGTGTGGCTAAGCTGCTAATATAATGATAGTATAATATAATATAGTATGATATATAATATGATATAGAACAATGCTGTGATAAATACACATATAAAGAATCATATGTAATAAGCTGACTTTGACCTTCTGCTGCATAGAGGAAAAAGCGATGTAGCTAGAAAATGTGACAGAATAAAAGACCAAATATTTACAAGATCCCTGAACAACAAAACACCTCAGTTCCTGACTTCATAGTATCAACTCAAGAACAGACATGTAGACCTGTTGGGGGCACAGCATGGAGGTCCATGCACAAACTGATCTCCAGGAAAACCAGCAATCTTAAACACACAGTATTGTCCTTTGAAAGTAATGAACAGAAAATGTGCTTTCCATCCAGAAAGCTGGGAATTGGAAGTAACTAAGAGCCTGGTGATCTGCATTATCTGTGGGGCCAGGCCATGTCAAGCTCCTACAACCAGGACCAGAGGTGGCTAGTAATCTAAAGGACTTTTACATTACCTGTATAGCTGAGGGCTTCACAAGCTCCCTCAATCAGGACCAAAAATCCCAAATGACCTCTATGGTAGCTGTCTGATGGAGACTAACAAAGATCCTATCTTAGGCCCTTAAGCTAATACAGGTAGCCTATCTCCAGAATACATCCTCTTGGAAGAAATGACATGTACCCTAAATTGAGTTTCAATGTTATTATACTTTCTTGTGCACGAGGAATTGTATTACACCAACAAATTTTTTTTCCAAGTTTTACTGTGTTTAATTATACTGGCAATAAACTTCATGGTATCAGAATCCCTGAAGTTTGACACTGGTTTACGAAGTCAATCTGAACCAAGTTTTCATTCCCACCTCTTCTAGTTTGCTTCTGCCTGCTGTGCTCACCTGCAGGGTCCCCCTCAAAGACCATTTTCCATCATAGATAAGTGATCCCAAAATAATACCATGCATATAATTATTTACAAAGGTGCCATAAACCTACATGGGATAAAAAGACAGTTTCTTTAATGACTAGTCCTGAGAAAATTGAAGATCCATACACACAAAATTAGGACTATATTCCTCTCTTTTATCCTGTGCGGAACTCAACTCCAAATGGATCAAAGTTCTTAACATAAAACTAGGACTTTGAAATTAATAGAGCAAAGCACAGAGAAAACACTCTTGGATCTGAGAATCAGCAATGACTTTCTAACCATGAGTAAGATAGCTCAGGGTATGTTAACAAGGATAGACAAATGGGATCACATTGTATTGAAAAGCTTCTGCATGAGAAACCATCAACACAGAAAAGAAACAGGCTTAAGGATGTAAGAAAGCTTTGTCAACTGTTTATTAGGCAGGGTATTGATAGCCAAAATATATAAAAAATTAAAAACTTGAAATAAAAGAGCAAATAAGTATCAATAAATTGGTATCTGAATTGCATATTCAAATGAATAAGTACAATTGTCTAATCAATACAGAAGACATTGTTCAAAATCTTTAGTTGCCAGTTATATGCAAATTAGAACTAACAACAAATGTTGGTGAGAATGTAGGAAAAAAATAACCTCTTCACTGCTTGTGTGACTCTGACTTAGTTCAACTACTGCAGAGGAAAATCCATACAGATGTTCTCAGAACACAAATTCAGAACTGTCATTTGCTTTATATATTTTAAGTAATCTCCAGTTACTTATACATAATGCAATATAAATGTTATGTAGATATTTTTATTCTATTGTTTAAGAAATAATGACAAGAAAATAATCTGTGTATATCCACTGTGTGTTTTGTTTTCAAACACCCTTCTCATACAGTTGATTATATCTCTGCACCAGGAACTTTTGAATACATAGGGCATACATCATTTCTCTAACTAATGAAAGACATATATTCAGTAAATGTATTGAATGCTGTTTTAATATGAGTTTTTACTAGAAATGCTGTGATTCTATTTTTTAGAAATAAACACCAAAGTTCCTTTAATTATACCTAACTGCTCTTCTATTCTAGAGAAATCTTCTTGACATTGAAATATGCCAGCTACCTGAAACTGAGGAATGAACCCATGTTTTATGAATTATATGCATATATATACACATATGCACACACACACATATATATACAAATATATTGAAATAACTCAGAGAAAATTTAAAATTAAACATAGTTTTAAACTTAAATATATTTGTTAAATCTTGTTTTCTTTCAATTAATTTAAAAAACAGTTCATTTCTAAAACAGAGAAATGAAAAGATACCCTAAGACCCTCTTATCTTTTAAAAGGGAAAACTAGATTGTAAGGAATTATTTTTAGCCATGCTTTGAAATCTTGTTAGCTTCAAGAAGATGGGCTATTTACATATCTTCTTTTATATCAGGAGACACTAATGCCAGAGCCTGGCATTACATATAAAATATATTTATAAAGTATGTTGTCTAACAAATATTCACAATAAAAATTATTTCTGGGACCCAAATAGAATAATCAAAATTGAAAATATTAGATCAAAAGCATCTATAAACTGCTTAACCCCTTATCATAATTGACCTTCCTAGTGTAATAACTAAGCAAATAAAATCCTTAACAAGGTTCAGACAGAATATAGATTCTAAAACTATGCAATTAAACATATTTCACAGCCTAAGGTTTCAATGACAAAGCTGGTCACTGGTACAATTTAAGGCCATCAACATTTCAGGAAGGATAAAGGGCATGAAAAATCTGATTAAAGGAGGCTTTTAAAATATCAATTTAAAAACTTTATAGGGCATAAAGCAAATGCCAAAAGAAAATTAGTCCTGTGAGTATAAGCCTTGGCTAAAAGGATTATGACTTATGTATCATTAGTATTCTGAGTGGGGTAGGTGTTATGAATAGGAAAGAATATTGCTTCTTTACAAAAAAATAAGAATTACAAAGAGATCTGCATTTTTTCAGAAGGCACTGGGAATGTCTTCATGTGACACTCAGTTTCCAGATTCAGTATCTATATTGTATGTATAAACATGTAATTCAGAACAGATCCAAGGGAGCCAAGACCAGATATTCATGCTGAGGATATAAGTTTGTAGGAAGACCTAGAAATTGTCCACAGTAAAGAGAATTCATCAGTCAATCCAATCAGGGAAACATTTGAGTTCTGCAGGATGTAAATTATTGATTTTTTCCATATTCACATAATCTTTTACTCAAAACAAATAGTTTAAACATAATAGATTTGAAACCCTAATAATAAAATAATAGATGGGAAACCAAAATAATCAAATATGCAAAAAAATCCACTAGTTTTATGGAATTGTTGTATTTTATCTTAATCACTGAATGCCTTAGTAGTTTAATATAGACTCACTAGGATTTATACTGGAAAAAAATATGTAGAGTTTTTCATAATGAAATCTGTTATCTGATTGATTACTGTTGTTAGTGAGCAATACAGCTCTGAACATTTGTGTTAGGAGGACATGGGCTTTAAGACACATGATGTGTACCCTCCGAAATGAGTCTTATGATTTCCTAGATTCAGATGTAGACACAGTAGAACATGTTTCTATGTTTATTCAGTTTACCAGTTACTCAGGAATGCTCAAGAACGTATGTTCTAGTGTGTGTGTACTTCTCTAGAAATCCACAAAGATACCTCCACTATAGATTACTGGTAATTGTCAAGAGAGTGCCTGAGCTGACCTACTCTGGTGATCAGATGGCCGAACACCCTAACTGTCATGATAGAACTCTCATCCAGTGACTGATGGAAGCAGATTACAGAGATCCACGCTTGAGCCCCAGGTGGAGCTCCAGGAGTCCAATCGGCGAGAGAGAGGAGGGTTTATATGAGCAAGAGATATTGAGACCATGGTTGGAAAAAGCACAGGGACAAATAGTCAAACTAGTCGAAACACATAAACTGTGAACAAATAGATGAGGAGCCCCCATGGAACTGGACCAGGCCCTCTGGATAAGTGAGACAGTTGATTAGCTTGAACTGTTTAGGAGGCCCCCAGGCAGTGAGACTGGGACTGTCCTTGGTGCATGAGCTGGCTTTTTGGATTCTAGTGCCTATGCTGAGACACTTTGCACAGCCTTGGTGTAGGGAGGAAGGGACTGGACCTGCCTCAACTGAATCTACCAGGCTCAGCTGACTCCCCAGGGGATACCTTCCATTGGAGGAGGTGGGAATGGGTGGTGGAATGGGGGGAAGGCTAGGGGATGGGAGGAGGTAATCAGTGACCAATGTGTAAAATTAAATTAATTATAAAATTTTAAAAAAGAACGTATGTTCTTACCATGGCGCACACTGTTTCACTATTCAAAAATTCCAAAGTGAGTTCTTTCTAGTACCTGGATATTTTCTAAGGAAAAAAAAAAACTCTTCAAGATTCTAAAGATATTTATTATCTTCTCGTGATAACAGTGAAGGGATGGGCATGAGAAGGTTCATTGATGAAATAAAAATTGAGGTTGGAAACAGAAGAGAAAATGTACACACACACACACACACACACACACACACACACACACACACACACACCACTTCTGACAAACTATGCATAGTTTAAATGTCTTCTTTTATCAAAATCTTTGTTTCAAAGCAAAATGATCTGACTTACCTATAGCAGAGTCCTAATTATAACAACCCACAGTGACTACTGGGCATATAATTGATGACCAATGGAGTAATGTTTGGAATGTGATGTATGTTATGGGAAGATGGGCTTTAAGTAAACTGTTTGCCAGATAATGCTTTCTCTTGATTTGTAAAATGAAATGCTTTTGAGAATTACTTTATTAAGAGCTACAAGCTGATGACATAGAAATGTATGGAATATATGGACAATAGAATGCTACTCAGAATTGAAAAGAAACGGACTACCAGTGTCTCTAATAATATCCATGTATTTCGGAAGCCTTCCACCCAATAAGAGAAGCTATTCACAAAAGACTCACAGAATGTGGCTGATTTTATGAAACAATAGAAAAGACAAAGCCAGAGTGATGAATACAAAGCTATGATTGCTTATATGTCTATATGAATATTTATGTATTTAAATATATAAACACATGTATTGACATGTGTACAAACACTTAATAAGAAATATTAGAGTTTTTGGTGAATTTCCCATAGCTAAATTACTTTGATATCATAAAATTTACTTTTAAATATCTAAACTTAAATGTAACTAATACTATGTTCTGGGGATTAACTGGATTTTAAAGACACAAATTAGGAATTATATCCCATTATTTTATTTTAATATGAACACTTAAACGTGAACAGAACTGAAAAAGTCAATGTAGCTTATTTGAAAAGTATTTCAGATAATATTTTACTTGGAAAACAAATGTAAATGCAGAACATTTCAAATACAAAATGAAAATGTTCAATTCTTTAGATGTTCAGTAACACAGCCCCATTATATTCAAAATTAACACCATAAGATACACTATAAGCAGTTGAAAACTGTGTTCTGGTTAGTAATTAGCATTAAATTTTGGTGAAAAATAATAGATGACAGAAGGGGACAAATTAGGCAATTATCAGATGAGAAAACATCCAATTAAAATCTATTGTACCAGAAAGTATTTTAATTAGGATTAAACTATCTACTTTTTTAAAGTTCAAGTAATTTTTCAGTGATGTGTACTAATCTTTTAATACATGATTTTTCTTGTTCAGTGCCTTTTATATTTGTAATTTAGTTTCTCGTGTACATTTTATCAAATATCCTTTAGGAATTCTTATTATGGATTTCCTATTACTTAATATTCATCAATCAGTTTATTAATCTCTATTAACCTATGGCATTATTAATTCTCTCAAGCAATATCTGTTGTTCCTGGGTATTACAACAGTAAATTTTTCTACTTTTCTCTCTATTCAGTCCTTGTGTACGATCATTAGCTCTTTGTTTATTTTGTGGCTGGTGCCTGGTAGAAATACTAGGTGGAGATATGCCAGTTACCCTAGGAGAATGTTAAAGGTCACCTAATAAACGTTTTCAGTGGGGGGTGAAAATGGATGATACATGGATTGTTATCAAAAGTTTTTATTTCTAGAGACAATGGGAGAATGGCTTTTAATTTGATAGAAGACCATGAATGGGGCATGTGTGTTGGTGGAGGGACAATGGTCTGAGCACTAAGGGTGTATTCTAAAGAGAGCAAAGAGACCACTGAGCTTAGTTTAGAATGGAGCCTGTGCATGGAAGCCTTCAAGTAGAAGGCAAGTTAAATATTATGGAGTCCAGTCAGAGGACTTGAAAGTAAGTGAAGCTATAGAGGATGGAGCTGGTAGGAAGGGCAATAAACAAGTGACTTTGGAAAACGCTTAGGTAAGAAAGAGTTGAGACTTTATGAATGATTAAACAGGAAAGAATTTGCATACAGTTTTTCAACAGTGATGTCCAGATTTCATTATTGAATCTGGTGCAATGCTCAAAGATCCCAGGAAGGAAGGTGTCATATAGATCACATTTGTAAAAAATAAATGATCATTTGTGTGTACGCCTGTACAAATATGAGTTTTGTAATCAACCTGACTTGTATTCACCTGGGTTCTGTAAGCAGCAAAGTTGAATACAGTAGTAGTAGAAAGCTGCTTTCTTTGGCTTAGCTTATATGTTCTTATTTGATTATTAGAACTGGGAAAAAAACATACAGATGTGAATCAAAAATCAGAAGTTCTCGGTCAGTTTTGTTACTCAGCAGTAACTTGATCTGCCCTGCATGGTATATTTAAGGTGTCATTTTGCTTGGTAGGGGATATGAGTTCTGTCCTTTGAGTATGAGATTCTATTTTACTGGCATTTCCATTCTCATTGCTTGTTCTGTTCTTTCATTGACTTCCATCCTTGAAGGAACTTAACACTGTGCACGGGGAAAACTGAAATATTAGCGAAAGGGACAAGAACACTGAATGAAAACAATCGGGTACCTCTTGACACTAAGAAGGAACACAGAAGTACAAAGACTGATTTGCCTAGTTTCTCCATTCCCCTGTTTGCTTAATAGACTGCTGAGACGATTCCATTGTGAGAGAGGTTTGGGGAAAAAAATGTGTACCTTTTACATAATAAACATTTGCCCTTTTTGGAGGAGCCAGACTTCTCCTTGAGAAGCTGTGTGATCCCGGTAAGTTATTCAGCTAATTTTTAGTTACATTACCAATCATTTGAAGATGAGAAAGTGGTAAACTAGATCTGTTTCAGTTCAGTGTGTAAATTTCTATAGCTTTAGATAAAAAATAGAAATACATTATACTGGAGAAAGAATTCGAGGAAGTAGTTAATCTCTGCTTGGCACAGCTCCATCATCACTACCACGCTCTTACTGGGCTCCTCAGCATGCTCTGCAACAGCAGTCCAGACAATCAAGGCTAAGAGACTTAATTCCTGGTTGGGTGAAGTGAATTCTCAGGAAGAGGCCCTCAGCATGCTTCTACAGAGATAAATCAGAGCCTGAACTCTGAGACGCATACTAAAATACGAACTTTTTAAAAATCGACACCATGCGGTGACACAGAGAGAGAAACGACATAAAGTGTGTGTGTGTGTGTGTGTGTGTGTGTGTGTGTGTGTGTGTGTGTGTGTGTGTGTGTGTGTGTGTGTTCTGGTTTTTAAAGTTCAATATGTTCTAGAGTGCAGTGTAAATGGCTAGCTTGTGGAGTTTGCCAAGAGAAACCCAGCTAGGCGAAACACTGTCAGAGCTCCCCCTAATGGAGGCAAGGAGGAAGGCAGGCAGTTTGTCCAGCAGGTTCCTCTAACATGAATAAGGAGTAAATAGTAAAAATTTAACGGTTTTGCCATTCACAGTTGGTGTGATGATGGTTCACAACAAGACAAACTCTTTTTTTTTTACGCTGGAAAAAATATCTCTAATTATTCCAATGAGAAAGGGTGTTATTTTTTTCCTCAGACTGTAGAAGCAGACTTACTTGTTCTTGAAACAAACAGCTGAAAAAAATTGAATGACACCTTAAAATAATTATGGGCATTTTTCTCAACTCAGTTAGCCTGTAGCAACCGATAAATAAAACAATCTTTTGCAAAGACTGAAAGGAACAATATTTTAACTGGCCTGTTAAATGCAGTGTGGGCTCAATAAAACTTCAGGACCCTGTCCAGCTTCGGCTGTAAAGTACCCTGCACACCTTTGCATGCTGTCCTTTTAGGAAGGGGAAGCTCACTATTAAGTGAAGATGTTGAGCAAATGCCAGCAGCACTGTTGTCTGTGAATGTAACGGAGGAGTAAAATTTCCAGCTTAGATATCTGATTATTTAGACCCATTTGGATGCTTCTGTGCGTCTCCTTTGGAAGAAGAAAAAGTCGTCTTGAAATACTTTCTAAAATAAATAGTCATGAGAAAAAACAAAAATATTCCCTTAAAATGTTTTTGAAACTCTTCTGCTGTCAGATGAATAAGAAGAGGACACTTAAAAAAATTAGAACATTTGTAGTGTGACTAAAGAAACAGTCGACCCAAACTATCATACAATTCAGTTTTATTTTTAAATCTTTTAATGTTCAAGGACAGAAGGTTGGCAGCCATGAAGAAGCCAAAGGGGTGCTATAATTTAGGAGGAAGGACTTTATTAGAGATTATTGAGCGTTGCACATTTAATGTATTCCTTAGCCATACCTCGCCTTGAAAAGGACTTATCATCTGATTGGTTCTAAGTCAGACAGGGGTTTTCCTCGGAAGGAGAAAACAACTACACAGACATCATTAGAGACAATATGTTTCCTCATTAATCAAGACTATGTCATCAATATGGCAAACGATTGACAGAAGGAGAAAAACTACTGAGACCAGGAATCCACACGTCGATTATTAACTCGAAAGACAATATCCACAAAACCTCAATGATTGATTTGTTGTAATTTGCTCCCACTTCACCTTGAAAGAACAATAATTTCTGGTTAGAAATTGGACTAATACCAACCAGGATGTATTTTTAATATTTTTAGTTGAATTATACACAGTAGCAAAAGTGATAGATTAATTTTGGAACTATGAAATAACAGGCATACAACTATTCCCTTGACACAGTGATCATTTTGTTATTCTATGTTCTTTTAGTATCTAATACATATTGGACTTGTAACTAACATCACACAGAGGTTTGGTAAGTGGACATATTGGTGCATGAAGGGATTCAAATTATATGTAGTCAATTTCTATTTCAAATTCTGGAAATTAGATCAATATGAACTTTTATCATCATATGCTTCCCTGATTATTATAATTCTTGAATTATTTATACCTTTTCCCCTGGAGCACAGATTAAGAATACAACTTTTGCAAACTGTATCTATGTATCATTCTAAGGCAGAAATGGTGATATGTTATAAATCTGAGGTCACTTCTAAGGGCTTATCAATGCATAACATGAGTCTTCTGATTTCTCTCAGTTAAAAAAAAAAAAAAAAAAAAAAAAAAAAACAGATTCTGCCTGATGTCTGAACTGAACTTTAGAAAAAAATATGCTGATATATATGGCACACAAAATATGCCATAGATCATTGAATATTGAAGTAATGATGGGGAATTGTCTGACATAAAGTAGCCACTCAAGAAATGTTTTGGAGTGAATTAAAAACGGAATGAAAAAGAAGTTCATGATGATATAGCCTGTCTTAGATTATTACACTTGTTCCAATGTTAATGTGAAGTTCAGCCAACTTGAACATTCATTTTAATAATTCACCTGATTTTCCCCCATCAGCTTCCAGCCAACTTTTTGTTATGCTTAATTATTTAAGGATTCTTAAAATAAACAAACAAATAAAACAACTTGACAATAAAGTCAGCAATAGACTTTCCATTGCTGAAATCATCAAAAGGTTCATTTAATGGATAGCCTTACTGTTCTCATAGGGAATACTGCTTTTCCTTCTGGACAGAAAATCTGCTACATTAAAGGTCTTTGTCGCAGAAACCAACCTTAGCCTTCATTATCTCTTTATCAGAATCTAAAGTTTAAGTGTACTACATCCAAACTTCCAATGATAAAGAAGATAGTAATAGATAGTATTTCACAGTTAGTAGGTAATAAATTAGTTTATTACAATTCTAAATGCTATGGTTGCTCTCTGCAAAATCCTGGTATCAATTTTTCTTATGTAATTTCTTTAGATGTGCTTTGAAAACAGAACATAACCTTTCCCTTAGAACCTTGAATCTCTGGAATTCTAGGTTATAATAATGTGTAAATGTACAACCTAGTATTTGTTCAGGAAGCCATAAGACAACAATGTGGTAATAGAGTCTTACTGAGCATGATTACTTAATCCTTGCAACCCTACGTGATCAGCTTTTGTCTCTAAACTTTCAAATATGAAGAAACTCATTCGCACAAAGGTGGGTCCGCAGGAACAACAGTAACTACTAACAGAACAGAAATGCATTCAGACTTAAGATGCGACACCCTTCCGGTTAGAGATCCAGGAAGTTGATGTCTGGCAGGTGTAAGCCCTGGCCCTAGTAACTTTAAACTTTTAATTGAGTTCCTGAGGTTCAAAAATAGAGATATTAATGCATGGCTTACAGCTTAATGCAGTGTTTGGATCCTTGAAAAGCGAGGTGATAGCCCTCATTTGTGTTCCCATAACCCCCTATGCTGACCCAGTCACAGTCATTACCAGCAGTCTACATTGCGATTGATTTCCTGCTTGCCTGTCTGTTGTTTCCCCTCAGCTAGGAATATTTTATGTGCTCCTTCACCCCTCTGGCATCTACTACAGCTCCTGACACAGCTTTTTCTGTCTATCTTTTGGGTAAATGCAATGTCTATTTTTAAATTGACAAAGTCTAGATCCTTTTTTTATACAAAACAAAATTGTCTATGGAAACAATTTCTTGGATTAGTGAGTAGAGAAGTGATGGATGGATAGATGGATGGTTGGATGAACGGACGGACAAAGGACAGATAGAAATATAGATAAAATGAGCTGGGCAGTCTTGGCACACGCCTTTAACCCCAGCACTTGGGAGGCAGAGCCAGGCAGATCTTTGTGAGTTCAAGGCCAGCCTGGTCTACAGAGCGAGATCCAGGACAGGCACCAAAACTACACAGAGAAACCCTGTCTTAAAAAAAATAAATAAATAAAAATAAAAATAAAAAAGAACAAAAACCAAAAAAAAAATGAAAGAAATATGGATAAAACAAATGAGTGAATAAATAAATGAGTATGGTCTGTTTCTTGAAGACAAATTTCTATGATTTCATGTCAAATTTTAAAATAAAATTGTATTTCCTTAAATGAATGTAATCACAAGTGATTTGACTATATGTGGCTTATTTGGAAATTAAGTATTGGAAACTTATTGTTGAGATGCTGCTATATAACTCCTTCATGAGACTCAAAACTCTGGTGTAGAATAAATGAGTAGAAATATGTACATAAATCAATGGCAGAGAAACTATGTAAGTAAAGAGGATTTGAAAGAATACATGCCATTTTTTTTTATTTTAGAGGAAGTTTCATTTGCTAGGCATAGATACAAAATTTAATACTGTAATTTAAATCAATTTATTCTATCTATCATAAAGCACATAATTAATCATCTGGAAGTCACAAAATATCTGCATTCCAGCAAAGGATTAGACAGAATTTCAAGAGATGTGATCGGATTAGGTATAGAAACATGACAGAGATAATAAGAGACATATATGGCAACATCAACTTGAAGCATAATTGGGTTTTTGATTCTGTATTGCTAAAATTTTTATTTATGATATTGATATTTTGCCCAGTTCATCATGCGGTGACAGACACTGTACATTAAGATGATAGGTTATTGGGGTTGGAGAGATGACTTGGTGGTCAAATGCTTTTTGTACAACCCCAAAGCCAGAAGTTCTGATCCCAGCATCCATAAAATAAGCCAAGTATCCTGTAAGTACCTTAACTCAGGCCTCTTTTTCAGGGCTATACGTACACATCCATAGATGTATGTGAGTGCATACAAACTCAAACACACATGAACACATATAAGTATGATAAAAAATAAAAAGTTAGTATTGTAAAATAAATAAAAAATAGATAATAAAAAATAAAAATAAATAAATAATAAATAAAAATAAATAAATAAAAAGTTGGTAAGCAGCAATGTCAAGTTTTTTTAAAAAAGAAGTTGAAAAATAATTATTTTGAGAAGAAAAAGATACAAAAATAGTATGTTTGTTTAAAATAACTTCATAAAAATAATACATATATGAGTCATTAAAATAAAGTTAGAAATGACATAGGAAATTTAACAGAACATTACCTAGTTTTAGGTAGAACTAAAAAAGATTTTGTCATTTTCTTTGCTATAATAAATGGAATAATAAAGTCCATACAAAAATTAATTACTCTTTGCTTTTTTGTAATGTTTGATAAAAGTGTTATATCTATAAATGAATTACTTCACATGATAGAAAATTCAAAATAATCTAGTTTGTGTTACAAATATTTACTTGAATTTTCGTGAGCTTTTTTTGTGTGTATTATATCTGTATGGACACATGCATGCTTTTATATTTTTGCCCAGACTTACAAATTCTGTAAAGGTTTCCATGAATGGAAAAACACTTTTCCATTATTTATAATAATATTTCATATAATAGAGCATCATAAAAATGATTATAGATAGTTGATTAAAAAGGAAAGTAATAATAAAACTTTATTTCCTGTAATTAAAACTCAGTAAATAATCTTATTTTATTTCTTCCCAAATGCTTGTTGAGAAACATAATTAGTATTTAAGCTAATTTAAATATACTGTGTTGTGAAATAGATACCCATCGTAAAAAGTTTTCATTTGGTTTTGTAGGTAAGTAAAGTCATAAGAGAAGGTGTGAGTCAAATAAATCAGAGTTGAATATCTTTCCTGATTTAAAAAAAAAGCAAATCATAAGAAACTAAGGAAAAATGTCACTGTAAAATACTCTAGCACCTACGTAGAATTGGTCAGAAATTCAGTCTAAAAATTTTGAATACTCAATCTTGAGTTTAAAATTCGTCTGTTCCTATAGACATGGCCTTTATCCCATATACTTTTTTTCTGCCGTGTTCACTCTTCTCCTAAGCTACTGGGATGGAAAAGGATGTTCTGGGGAGTTTGTAGTGATTGTATGTGAGAATGTACTTATCTTGCATGAGTAGATTTTTCTCTCTTTCCCTTTTACTACTTCTCATTTAAGAAAGACGCCACACCATGGTGGTCCAGCCTAAGGGGAATGTGTCGCTATGATTAATGCCACCCACTTGTACCAGACAATGTAGTCTAGTAAAATGAGGATTCCATTAGGAGCTGGAGTTCATTTCTGATTTTAGCACAGATTGGCTGAGTGACCTTGAATAATTTGGGTCACATCTGTAGATTGGCACTCTCTGGATGCAGCCTTCCCAGCCATGTGTAAAATCAACATATTGCATATGGCAGCCTTTCAATACGAGTGATCGAAACCATCAATAAGATAACTGCTGTATCATTCCTAACTGCGTCTCAGAAGCTAGTATCTATAGCATAACTACTGAAAGGCTTTTCCTTCCCTTTATGTTTTTAAATATGCAACTGTATATTTGTTGATTGGGAGTTTATCCTATTTGAAAAATTCAGCTTAGAAAGCTGTTTTGAATATGTCAACATTAATTTTTAGCCAAAAAAATTATTTCTTTTTTATATAGATAGAACATAAAATCACAAAATTTCATAGAGTGAAAAATTAGTTACTTACTACAATAGTGAGTGATTTTCTTGGAGAAATAATTTTATAACATCATAATGACTACACAAGTGTGTATGTAACACACATTGCTATTGTAGTTATATTAGACACAATTTATGTTATGCAATTTATTATTTTAATATATATTTAAGATTATTCCACTTGATAATCATATATACATGATTTATTTAAAAACTCATCTAATCTTTGTTAAAATCAAATATGTTTTATTTTGTCAATTCTACATTTTTGAAAACTCAGATGGTTTTCAAATAGTGTGTGATTACAAACTATTCTACAAGGAATATGCTCACTTACATATTATTTTGGGCAAAATCTTAGAAATGGAGCTGTTAGGTCAATATGTAAATATTAAATTATGAAATACATTGCATAGTACCCTGAAAACAGTTGTATGAATTTATATTCCATTGTAGATGTTGAAAACTGTTCGTATTTCTTACTAACCCATAGCCACTAAGGTTGCAAATTATGGCATATCTTGATTTTTAAAAATCTGGTGCTTTTCATATTTCTAAAAAGCAAATGTTATTAAAACAATAAATAATAATAATAAAATATAAAAAAGAAAAGTAGTGTATAATTGTTCCTTTATTTGAACAATTGAATTATTTAATGTAAAAATAAAAAAAAAATAGAGTGAATAAATTGACATCACATTTGTTATTTGAAGGTGATATCTCATGGGGAGAGTAGAAAATTTAAAGACAATTGATGTCATTTTAGCATTTTGCAAAACTAAGCAACATTGTTGTGATATTGTGACTCTAAATATGGCTGAAATGTCGCTGTCAGTGAAACAGTTCATTGTAGATTACTGAGAATGTCACCACATTTAGAAAAAAGAAGTTGCAAGGGGAAAAGTCAAGGCAGCCTGCTGAGTGACCAGATCATTGTTGGGACTCTTCAGCTATGCAGGACAGAATCTCTACCACAGACCAGTCATGAACTCTGAATGATACCTGACGACACTAAATGAGGAGAAAGGTGCTGCCATGGTGGTTTTCATCAGCATCCATTTAAATTATTTATTCATTTTGTTTTCCTATCTGTTTGATCATAGTGTTAATTTCCTTACTAACTTTTCTTTCTTACAGTTTATGAGCAGTCAGGACTAAATCTATTAACTATAGTTTTGACATTTCTCCTTACAAGATAAAATAAGGTGCTGTGGGATATTCTGTATGGCAAATGTGTTGCTCTGATTGGTCAATAAATAAAACACTGATTGGCCCCTGGCTAGGCAGGAAGTATAGGCAGGACTAACAGAGAGGAGAAAAGAAAGAACAGGAAGGCAGAAGGAGTCACTGTCAGCTGCCGCCAAGACAAGCCTCATGTGAAGATGCCGGTAAGCCACGATCCATGTGGCAAGGTATAGATTTATGGAAATGGATAAATTTAAGATATAAGAACAGTTAGCAAGAAGCCTGGCACAGCCATACAGTTTATAAGCAATATAAGTCTCTGTGTTTACTTGGTTGGGTCTGAGCGGCTGGGGGACTGGCGGGTGACAGAGATTTGTCCTGACTCTGGGCCAGGCAAAAAAAAACTCTTGCTACAATAAGGCAAATTTATTCCAATTCTATACTTTACATCCTCATAATTTATATCTTCATGTAAAAGGGAATGTGTTCTTAATATTAAACCTGACTTGATTTGAAGAAACAAGGAAGTATCCTTGGGTCTTACATTAAAGGTGCTGTTTATCGGTATAGAGAGCCTATGCTAGTGCATATATTCATTAGGAATATTCTTTGGAAAGTGTCTAGTGGCAGGGTTGGAACTGAAGAGACTCATGCTTCAACAGCAAATGTACCACAAAGTCAGTAATGTTGCTTAATAGAACTGTATGCATTGAAACATTAAGTAATTTTCTTTTCTTTTCCTTCTTTCTACCTACCTCTCTTCACTGTCTATTTTTTTTTCATGTGTACGTGTGTGCATGTGTGCATGTGTGTGTGTGTGTGTGTGTGTGTGTGTGTGTGTGTGTTTTCTAATATGAATACCAACAATGATGCATATAGAGACCCTGGATGCTGAGATATCTTCCTATTTGTCTCTGAACTATTCACTTGAGACAGGGTCTCTCACAGAACAAGAACCTTACAGGTTTGCCTGTTAGATGGGCTTGCAAACATGCTTAGTGATCCTTCTCTTTATAATCATTATAATCCTCTCCTACCACCTCCCCCAGGTCTGTTGGGGTCACCCATGGTTTTTATATGGGTGCTCTGGGATGAACTACTGTTCTAATATGTGTGCAGCAAGCACTCTTTCCAACAGCTGAGTTACCTCTCCAGCTGCTCCCACCCAGCCCCCCTCTTAATTTTTGAGCCAGAGGCTTATTACTTGGCCTGGCCAAGTATCAGCCTGGCCTCATCAGCCTGGCCTTGAAGTTACAGCAAACACTAAAATACTTTTAAACTTAGATTTTTTGTAAATAAAGCCTTGAAATGTGATTTAATGCATGCTTTTACCATTTGTGCCAACTTATGTATTCATTTAGATTCTCCTAAAGTCCGGTTAAATTTTCCTTAGTGCTCAAGGTGTATGAGCTTCAATGGACAGTGCCAGCACCTTGTGAAAGAAGTGGCAGGAACCAGAAGTGAGATATTATTATATGTCATTTCTCCAATATTCCACCAAACTGGAAGAGAGCAGCCAGTGTGGATTCTTGATCATTATTGATGTTAATTATTATGTCTATCATATATCTGCCTATCATTGGATCTTCTGAAACTACCTAGTGTTAAAGGTTATGTTTGGAGATAACCCTGAAAATTCAACGTGATTTTAAAAGACACTCACCTGCTGCTTGTTCTTAACAATCTTAAATAGTGACTGGATGGAGACTTACAAGTAATACTGTGTCCATTATATTTCCATATATGTAAGCATAAATTGTTAATAAATATATTTCAGCATTGAACCCAAGTATAATTTTTCAGGAAATAAATGTTTTGCTCAATTTATTTAGCACTGTCTGTGCCCTGGCACTCCTTTCCTCTTGATTTAAATAATGTTGCACTTTAGGATTTCTAATAACGTCTGAATGATTTACATAGTCCACATGTGAATATTTTTAAATGGAATTTTTATGTTGCTAATCAGTTTGTAGGACACTTTTTTTTGACAAAGCTGATAGCTTAATATAATTTAAACATACCTGTGATTCAATTTACCTAGATTTAGTTGTACTAAACAATGTTTTAAAACAAAAAATAACACACAAAGTAAATTTAGCACTCCAAATAGATGTGGTATCTGTGTGTCACACACATCTTCATAATATATCATTTATTTCTCCATGATATGGGCATAGTATTACCATGCATAAACAATTTCACATTTTTGTGCCTAGTGTAGAGACCGTGTAGACATTTGAGATTGTTTTTTATGCCATCAGGCAACATTGCCTTTAGAAGACTATATTTGTCTGTCCTGCCAAAACTGAAGTCAATTATTAATGAATCTTGAAAAGGTTACATTACATCTTAATATTTTTACTATATCATTATATAAATAATTCAATATTTGTCCTGGCGTATTGTTTCTTTTTATAAAATGTGAATTTTGAAATAAGATTTTTATCTACTCCTAAATACTTGGATATTGACCTTAGCTGACAGCCATTCCAAAGACAAAAGAATTGTGTGGATTTATGCAGCAATCCTAATTTTATTAAAGATTAGGATGACAATGACAGCTCCACTTTCATTAGACATGTACCCACGAGCAACCATTGTGCCAGTACTTCTTTTATGTACGATATGTTTGGATTACACAGGAGGAAAAAAGATATTATAACATTATTTCTTTAATTTGATATTGAGGAAACTTTGAGTTCAAAGGATTAAGTAGCTCATAAAAAAAGGATCCTGCCACTAATGAACAACAAACCCAGGATTAAACAAAGTCTCTCTGGACTCCTGAATATCTACAAGTGGAAAAATATGTATCAAAAGTAGGATGAAGCTACTTTTTTTTCTAGCAAGCTATGAGACTATGATTACAGAAGGGCACGTAGTTTCAACTGCATTGGTCTTGATTTCTTTAAGCCATAATGCTTCTTATTTTTTAAGATGCAGAATATAGTCAAAGTCAAAATAAATTCACTGTGTAATTACAACCAATGATTACTATTTATAATTTTCCATGCAAAAATATTGGGAGGCAAATGGAATGTGTAGTATGATGCTTTTCATCCAACATGAGAAGTGGACACATGTGAGATTCTGTTATCATTTGTTCTTCTATTCACCTAATCATTTTAATTTCTGGGTGTTTGTTTTGAACGATTTATTTTATTATTTTTAGTTATCTCCGTATGTGATTGTAAGTGGCTGTGGAAGACAGAGGAGATGGATCCTGAGAGATGAATTACAGGAGGCTGTGATCAACCTGATGTGGGTACTGATAACCCAGCTTAAGTCCTCTATAAGAGCAACAAGCACTCTTAACTGCTGATCCATCTATCCAGCCTCATTTAGTTTCAGTTTATTGGAATATAATTTAAGCAAATTATGTCAATATTTATCTTTAGCAAAACTTTTCTGATGTTAACTCAGTAAGGAAATGTAGTCTTTGAATAAATGTAATTACCATTAAACATTATTTTCAATAGAAAGAATTCTGATAATCTTACAGTGGTGACTCACTTAAATTACTGAATTATTGTTCTTTTTTTCTGATTGTAGTTGCTCTCAGAGCAAAATCAAAATGTCCTCACAAGCAACTTGGTCTTTAGGAGGACAGTAATGCAGGGAGGAGAGTAGATTGAAGACTTGGCTCTACTGAGAAGATGCATATCCACACATTCAGAGATTCACCTTGGGAGGAGTGGGATTAGTTGTACAGGCAACTTTTTCTCCCTTTTGATAAGCTTTGTTCTTATGTTTTTGGTAATAAATTGGAATTAGCAAAAGTCATGAAGCAAGAAACCATGCAAATAAGCAAAGACACAATTTACTTGTAAATAGCAGACCACAGGCAAGATTCACAGTTTCAGAACTGAGTTTTGAAAGAATCCATATCTATAGGCTGCATGGTCCTTAGAAAAGGAATAGGTAGGTGGCAGAGATTCTTGTTAAGGTGACCATTGAAGTCTGGTAAGTGAAGAATGATGGATATATAATTTCTGAACAAAGTAGAAAATGGGGATGGTAAAAGACAGCAAATCTACAAACCTATTAGGTTAGAAAATCACTTAAATCACAGATGTGAAAGACAGTATGAGAAAAAACTCACTGAAGATCGGCAAAAGGCACTCAGAGGACTCTATCTACATGCAAAATGACCAAACCAATGAAATAAACAGAAATAAGTATATTTTGAAAACTACATAGAAATTGTGTTGTCTGCAGATACTATCATTGAGCAATTGAATTTCTCTAAAGCCGTGGGTCTCAATCCGTGGGTCATGACCCCTGTAGGTGTTGCATATTAGAAATCCTGCATATCAAATATTTACACTATACTTCACTTCAAAATTACCAATATGAAATAGCAACAACATACTTTTATGGTTGGGGGTCACCATGACACTATAAGCTGTATTAATATCACAGTATTAGGAAGGTTGATAACTACTGATCTAAAGAATAGTTTTCAATCCATTTTCCTAGGTAGGCTGAAAGTAGATACTGAGAGAGCGTGTCATGCCAGAGTTCTTGAAATGTGAGAAGACAGAGGTTGGACATTTTTAAGATTCAGTTTTCTTTAAACTGGAGAGGGTGGCTCATGTCGGTTCATGCCTGTAATCCTAGCACTCAACAAGAGGGATTCTCAGTATTTTGGTGCTAGCCAAATGAGAAAGTTATACCCTGTCTCAAAACAATATTAGCTACAAAATTATGTGTAACTGTCATTTACATTGGTATCTGGATTTCCCTTGGAGAACTTTGCAGTTCATGATCAGACAGTTAATACATTAGAGGAAAGTGGGCATAAGCTTTATCTCCCCTGTTCTCCATCCTTGGAAAGCCAGCATGACCATGCACTATCTTGACTTTCTTTGCCAAGTTTTTTGACTGGGGATATATATAGGGGAATCTGTGAGTTCCCCAGTTTGAATGAGGGGCTCAGTGAAATTCTGAGGAAAAGAGTTAACAAACTTATTTTTATTTACAATAAGAAGATACATCTTAGCAATTATATAATATTTATCATAAATGTTTTATTTTTATTTGGTAGTATTTTAGGTGATTCTCAGATAGGAAATGGCATTGTTCACTAAAATTTCTCAAAATCCGAGTTCACTATTACCGTACCTGACTCTAGATAAAGTATTCTGGACTTAGTTTTTCTTGGGTATGTGATTGCTGTCTTCCTTTGGTTGGAGAGGTGGGTTTTTTGCATGCATATGTACATGAGGGAGAAAGAAGTTGTGGAGCATACCACTGCAGGGCTCCATGTTTCTGAAATAGATTTCTATCAATTTTACTTTCTATTCTCATTCTTAAGGCTTAGTCCTAAGTACCTAGTTCCTCAGTTCTTGACCTCTCATGGCTTTTTACATACTGGATAACTTCTTGCCCATGGAAGTCACTGCATATAGGTTCTGCTTTTGCTGTTGGAATGCTTTAATTATCAGCTGACCACTAGTTACCTACTTTCCAAATTTCTATTGGCTCTCCTGGCCAAAACACGGCTGTCTTCTCTCATTTAAATTATCCTTGTGGATACATATCTATACTATTTGTTTGCTGATATTTTAATGGAGACGTGAAGGAATTGTGTTGACAACTCAGTGTTGAAGCTGTCATATTTTTCTAAAAGTCCCAAAATATGACAACCAATTAACTACACAGCCAGAACTGAAGTCACCAATATCATTTTACAGAGGATTTCTAACTCACAACAAACAATGGAAATCAACAGATTTGTTTTAAGTTCTTAAAAGTAAGTAATTGAGTTATTATATATTTGCCATTCTTAACTATGTTCTTATAATGCATTACTCTTTGAAAAAAAGCTATTTAAGTAAACAGCACATTCCATGGCTGGGGGAGGGGAGGACACCAACTCAGGGAGGAGAGACCTCATGCCTCTAGTCACTGACTACTTGTTACCTGGAATATTAGGATAATTTTTGTGTTATAAATCCTAAAATGAAAGTACACAGGCAGTTGTAACACACTTGTCCAATTTTTTTTAGTTTGTATTTTCTTGATTTCCCTCTTTATCATTTTAGTAACGGTGTTTAAATAAAAGTTTGAATGAAAAGTATGTTCTTGCTGATCAAAACAGTGAACAATTGAATCTGACCTTTGTTTAGCAAGTATGGACTATGAAAGAGTAAACTATGTGCTTTGTAGGCTAATTTAGTGGAGTTCTTACATCAAACTCATTGGAGTAAGAGTCTTTAAAAATCTCACCCTAGGGAATGGAGAAAATGAGAGACATAGGAATGCAGCAAGTTAAAGCTGTATACCATGTCTGTGGAATGGCTGCCACCATTTTCTTCCTGTTAACAACTGCCTGGATTCAGAAACTACAAAAATTCCAGCTGCTGAGGACACCACAATGATATTTTTTCTGAATTCAGTAGTGCTGTAAGATGTCAAATATTTATTAATACTCAATAAATATTTAATAAAATACTTGTCCAAAAGTAAGAGTATCATATATATAGTTAAACATTGAGGTAATAAATTACCAAGCTCACCTAAAAAGCCATTGCCCAGAAATACTAATACAATTGTAGGTAAAACACTGACAGACATAATTTCCTAGTGGATGAGAAAATATTTTATCTGATTTTTTATTTTAAGTAATGACATCAATTCCATTTTAAATATGTTCAATGGGTATTTGTTTGTATTTCTTACTATCCCCACTGCATATTATAGTGGTGGTATTAAAGGTTCTAAAGCTTGGTTTCATTAAAAAAAAAAAAAAAGAAAAAAGCTCTAAACTATGAAAAATCTTCTTGCAAGCAAGTGCTTTATTATTTACATCCTTCTTGATTTCTCTCTCTGAACGACTTTCAATTGTGTTGCAACAGTTTCCCAATCATTCAGTCTAACAATCCAAATTAAATTTAAGGAAGACAGTGAAATTGAAAACATTGAAATTGCATTATTTTAGTCATTGATTCCCAGAAAATGTTTTAAAATGATTTATGATGTGATGAGGAACTCCTTTGTCAAAATGCTATTACCAAAAATAGAATATAGGGCGCTGGAATAAGACTGAAAATGTATGGAAATTTGACAGGAACAAAAATGATTAACAAAATCAGTACTTAAATTTATAAAAGGTATAACTTGCCAACAGATGTCTGTGTATAGCCCATCTACAATTAAACCTGGCTAAAAGGAGCGTTATTAAGGAAAATACAAAGACTACAGTTGAATGAGGGAAATTCAGTTTTAACACCTGTTTCTGACAAAAATAATAATGTGTATACAAACATGTAAAATAAATCATTCAATATGAAATATAATGGGATTGCTTGCTGAAAGTCCCTCATATTTTAAGAGACAATAACATTTGGATCATTTAGATAAGCAGCACCAGTGTTATCAAATAATCAAATGAATTCATGAGAGTAGAAAAAAAAAGCTTCAAGGCTTATATTCCTAGCATTTTATTTCCAACATGATTTAAAATTATAATTTGTGAGTCAGAATTATTATAAATTATGTCAACTCATTCAAATAAAGTAATCATTTTTGATGGAACAAATATTTTGTAGTATTTAATATTATTAGTCACAGATATTATTAAAAAATTCAAACAAAACCAAATGCTGGGAGAAAATACTGACATTATTTCTAACCCTTCCAAGTCATGTTGTTCTGTCACTTAACATATATTGATTATAGCAATATAATGATCATAACATTATAATTAGACGTCATCAATAATTAATTTCTACTTGCAATGAAATCAAAGCAAGAGCTATTAATAAGTAGAGAAGGAAGACTTAAACACAGACAGTCTGACTACATGAACCCTTCAGCATGAAATTACAGCAGGCACACTCAAACCTACTAGATACTCCCAGAACTACTAACCAACTTACTCCCCCACAAGGCAAGCGTAAGATCTCATAATTCCCCATATATTTCCCACAGTTGACATTTTCAGACATTTTATCTTTTTATGAATTTGATCACAGTATGTTATTGCTTTCTCAAAGTCCCAGTAACATAAGCATTATTTCATATGCATCTTAACTAGTCAATATTTCTCTAGATATTAAAACATCATATTTAACTGTATATGAAAGCATATTTTTAATACAGAGACCCACAATTTGTCAGGAATATTTTATAGACTAAAATTGACCATATTTTGTAATAATAATGCCCTCTGTTGTCTACTTTATGTGCTGTGATTGGAGACTTTGTTAGAATCTATCAGAAAACATAGATTACTACTTCTTAAAACAAATGGAGAGATGTTTACTGTCTATTCATTGTAATCAGCAAGGTTTCAGAGTCCTGAGGGCCTGAATCAAATTCACACTTTCTACGCTAGCTATCTATTTCATTGAGTAGCTTTAGTTAAGTCATAGCCTCCACCCATCTCAGTTACTTGAGGTATAAATTAAAATACCAATGAAATTTGTCTCATAGAATCTTTAAAATTAAATTAACAAATGAAGGCTAGAAGGTTGAAGAAGTTCGGATTCAGAAGGATTTTAAAGTAGTGATTATAACCACCATGAATCGGTATATAAAACTGAAGTTAAAGAAGTTAGAATTCTAAATAGGAAGAATCTTCTATTCAATGTTCCCTTGAAATATTTCTAAGCAGGGTAGTAACAGTATTATTTTAGTTTTGTAGTATTTGCTATGAAGCAGTCACTCACTACTTGAATAATTACCCAGAGCCTATGTGAGAATCTAAGCAGGTGTCACAATAAGATAATTACAGTTTCTCTATCTACGTTATTGCCATTTTGCTTTAACATGTGGAATGATTTTACACACACACACACACACACACACACACACTAAAATTTATAACTGGGAAACTTGCTTCCAGCGAATTTTGAATCTTTGATTTTTTTCATCATTTGTTTCTCTTCCTTAGAGTCTTGCATCTTATTTGTCTATTGTTTGAAACGAGAGAGGGAAGGAAGGGATGTGAGAGACAAGGGGAAGAAAGTGGAGGTGAGGTTTGCTGAAGGATTGATCTGTGATGCGCACTCAGACTTGCAGAGTTCATTTTGATGCAACATTACACCAACTCTGCACACACAATTTTCCTCCCTGACTCAAGTGTCAGCATCAGTTGTGAAAACAGATCATTTTGTTCTCCCTCCTGAGGAGGTCAGCTCGGGAGTGTGGACTTGGGCTGTCACTGTGTTTGTACTGAAATGAGTTTTGAGCTGCTGAACAAGGACATAGGTGATAATACACTGTATGATTACATTTAATTTCTGTTTCAATTGTAATTCTCTTGAGCCCTGGATCTGCTTTCTCATTTTCCTTTGGCACATAGGGTGATAACTTCAGATTTTCATCAGTAACTCTCAAATCTCTAGTCAAGTTTAAAACTACAAAATTTTTCCCTTGCAATGTGTCTATTGGTATCATTTTTCCTTGGAAATTTTTGTGATTTTTCTTCCTCACTTTAAACATCTTACTTTCATCTAGAAATATAAAATTGAATGATTATTCCAGTTTAGCAAAAGTTGACTTCATTTAGAACCAGTTATATCACACTTACCAACTTCAGTATCTCTACTCAATTAGTCAAATACCATGATCCTAGAAAATAATTTTTGAAGAGAAATATGCAAAAGTCCCACTGATAATGAAAAACACTACTTGCAATTGATAGTTTCTGGGTAATGGAAAATCATTTTTCTTCAAAGGAACAATAGTGTGTATATCAGCCACACTTCAGGACAAGCTCCATGCTCAAGAGTAGTAGGCCAACACCAAAATGACTCCAATGATTTTTGTTTGTTTGTTTGTGATTTTTTTTGGATTTTTTTTCTTTTTAAGAGAGAAAAAACATGAGATTGGGTATAAGGTGAGTAATGATCTGGGAAGAGTTTGAGGAGTAAAAAAGAATATGATCAAAATATATTCCATAAAAAATTAAATAATAAAAATATTTTTTATTTTCTCCAAATGAGTAAAGATTGCTGCAGTGTCTGCTACATCTGTGAAAGACAGAAGCTGTAGTATGAGCTTTGTAAAAATCATTAGCAAACTAGAGTATTAGGCTATTTATCACTTTGACTTTTACATTCCTACAGAAGTTTGCTCACAATATGCAGTAAGGGAAAATGACCCATAGTAAATACAAGTTGCTCACATATGTTGCAGTAAAAATTGACACTGGTTAAAGAAAAGATTGAGAGCTGAAAGGGCAAAGGCCGGTGCAATAAGGAAGAGGAGTAAGAGGGCTTGCAGCTGGATGTTAGATAACCTAATGGATGAGCAGAAGGATGGGGCTCCCAGCCTGGAATGGCAGGCTGGCTGGCCATACAGGTCCTTTTTGAGTGGGTGTAAGTCACTATTTCAGATTTATTTATTTATTTATTTTTTTTGCTTCCTATATAGCTCATTGTAACAGACCAAGTAAAGGTAGCTGCTAAGAAAGCCTCCTCCTATTTCAGGAAAGAGAATCCTGCTGTGGGATGGTCTGTATGTCAAATTACTCTTATTGGTCAATAAATAAAACACTGATTGGCCAGTGGCTAGGCAGGAAGTATAGGCAGGACTAACAGAGAGGAGAAAAGAAAGAACAGGAAGGCAGAAGGAGTCACTGCCAGCCACCGCCAGGACAAGCAGCATGTGAAGACGCTGGTAAGCCACAAGCCACGTGGCAAGGTATAGATTTATGGAATTGGATAAATTTAAGCTATCAGAACAGATAACAAGAAGCCTGCCATAGCCATACAGTTTGTAAGCGATATAAGTCCATGTGTTTACTTGGTTGGGTCTGAGCGGCTGGGGGACTGGCGGGTGGCAAAGATTTGTCCTGAGTGTGAGCAAGGCAGGAAAACTCTAGTTACAGAATCCAGACCATCCTGGAGACAAGGAATTAAGTACTTCTTTGTGGCTGGGAGAACAAAAGAACTTACTGCAATTAACATCACCTGAGACACTTGCAAAGTCAGAGGATGGCAATCCTGGCCAAGTGACTAACAACTAGTAAACAAGCAGGGTCAACAATAAAACTGCCAAGTTAGAGGTGGACACGCTCATGGTAGCTCAGATAGCTCATCCTTCTCATGATAGATACCTGAAACTTTGTCTCAGCCATAGCTGCATAAAAGCCCCCAGATAAGAGAGTTCAACAATACTTTCCTCTCTTGGGGGTCCCCCCACTCTTGGGAGTTTCTCTCACTTGACTTCCAATCTGTTCTTGATACTTCTTATCAAACCTTGCTTCAGCTGTGTTCACTCCCTCTTGTGTAGAATTTTTCATCTTAATTGACATAAGACAAGGAACACAGGGGCCAGTGTCTGGAGTGGGCCTTTTGTGACAGTATCATATGCTCTTGAGCTAAGCAAAATCAGGCTGAGTAAGGTTCTGTTAAACTAATAAACTTGCATCAACATGACCACTTTCCAAGATGATCTACCTTATGATATTTTAAGCAACACCTTCACAACTGGAACTCTGCCCTCCACCCCTACACTATGGACCTATTTTCTTCACAAAGGAAGTAGATGCTTTTTCCCTGTGAATGGGAAAATACTTAAAGCTAGGCAATAAAACTAATAATTGTATATTTAGAAGGAAATATAATCTTAGAAAAATGAAAATAAAGTTAAAATTTACATGTTAAAATAAATGTTAAGTAAATGTTTTACATGTTAAAAATTAATAATTCATTTCTTATTTATTCTCAGAGTTCTGTGTTTAATTTATATCAATAAAAATGTGCTGGTAGACAGTGTGGTGCACGCCTTTAATCCTAGCACTCAGGAGGCAGAGGCAGGCAGATCTCTGTGAGTTCAAGGCCAGCCTGGTCTACAAAGCGAGTTCCAGAAAACAGCGAGGACTGTCTTGAAAAACCAAATAGTAGTAGCAGCAGCAGTAGTAATGTGCTGAGATGTTTCTTTGTTCTCGTAAATAGCCTAGATATTTTTTGATACATGGTACTTCCCCCACGCCCTTTCATTCAGAGGAGCGACTATCTTTGGAAGTGTTTTTCATTCTATCTGTCCCTTCTACCTTTTTTTGCAGTTTTCCTTCTATTTTCTTCACTGTATACTTTTCCCTAGGAGACATGGACTAACAGCTAATAACCCTACATGACTTGCCAAAGAAATAATTCCAGTTCTTCTTTCCTGCCCCTGTGCTGGTTCTGATTGTTCAAAGGAGAATGGTGGAGTTAAAGACGGCTGCACCAATGAAAACCCACCCCAGCATGGCTGATACCTCACAAAGGTGTGCCCGAGGAGCTCCATCCCCAACATAAATCTGCTGCAAAGAACAATCTTCTTTGTCCTACAAGTTAGTTCTAGATTATACAATTACCGGGAGCTGGGAGGGAAGTTGGTCTTCTAGTTTCCTGGACTTGCAAAGTCTCGTAAAGCTTTTGAATTTTCAGAGCCCTATGGTCTCCCCTCCTCCCGCTAGGAAGGCGTGTTTTGATAAGAACTACACAACAATATATGATGGCAGGTTTCCATAATGGTCCATCCCTAATCCGTACTGCACTGTTTTTGTCTTGAATGCATACTGTCTCATATTCTTCTCCTTATAAACCATTGTATACAGTTTATACAGTTTATAAACTAGTGTCAAACAATTGCCCTACTCTAGCATCCCCATTTCTCATCATGATGTGACTGAATTCTCTGGAGTATATTAGCTCCTCCAGCTTTTTTTCTTCTTTTTTAATGAAAATGGAATTTTAATACAGTGTATTGTAATTATGGTTTCCCCTCTCCCAACTCCTTCCAGACTCCACCCTTCCTCATTCATCAAAATCTATACCTTTCTTTCTCTCTTACATTAGGATTACATTAGGATACAAACAAGCATCTGTACTAACAAATAATGGACTCCACAGTTGTTTGAGTGTGCTTTTTTTTTTTTTGGAGACAGGGTTTCTTCTGTGTAGCTTTGGGAGCCTGTCCTGGAACTCACTCTGCAGACCAGGCTGGCCTGGACGCACAGAGATCTGCCTGCCTCTGCCTCCCAAGTGCTGGGATTAAAGGTGTGCACCACCACCACAGGGCTGTGAGTGTGTTTTTATTTGGTTAGAGTTTGATGTATACTTGTTTCTGTTGTAGTTTAGTTTCTTCTTAGATAATGCTGTATTTTGTTCTTAAGTGTGGGGAATTTTGTTGTTGTACAGGGTTTTGGGTTTGTTTTTGAGAAAGGACTTGAAGTTGGGTAGATAGGGAGGAAGACTTACTTGAGGAAGGGGAAGAACATGATCAAAATCTATTTAAATTTAAAAATTGCTTTAAATTATAGAAATAATAATAAAAATGAAATTAGTTAAAATAAAAACAAACAAGCTATTATAGGTAAAAACAAACAAACAAACAAACAGCTAAAGAAAGAGAGGCCAAGAAAAGGAACAAGAAACATATATGGATGCTGAGACACTTACATTCACACAAACAGAAAGCTTATGAACACACAAAGAAGCCCTGCCCCCTCCTTACCACTCTTCATCTATGATCTGCTGGAGCATGTGGAGGAGCCCCACCCTGTAGATGCAAAGCTGCAGGATCTCCATGACACAGGGCAACAGCAGGATGTCCAAGAGGGCCAACCAGAAGCCAGAGTCCTGGAACCAGACCAGTGACTCATTCAGTAAACACGTTCAAGTAAAGATGTACGGACTGAAAGGTAGACTGTGTGATTCACGGTGTCATACTGTGGCTTCCATTGTGAGATCTTTTCTTTCCTTTTAAATTTATTTTATTTTGACTTTGGGGGTGGTTGCATGGCCAGAGAGTGGATTCCAAGGGACAGAGAGAAGGGTGCATGATGTGAAACCCATAAAAAATCAATAAAAAGCTAAAAAAAAAAAAAACAAAAAACCCACAAATCAGAAATTATAATATTTATGTAAAGGAACTGTAAAGCATTATGAGACAAAGAACCTCAAAAAATGCCAATGAGTTCATTTTGTATAGGCCATCTAATGCTGGACATGGGGCCTGGCTGTAATATTTGTTTGTATTACCAGTGAAACTCTATTGAAGAGAACTAACTTTTCAACTGCTAGTGGTTACCAACTGGAGATAGCTTCTGGGTTAGGGGTAGAACTTTGTCTCCACTTCCCCTCTCGGTGCTGGGATCCTATCATGCCCAAGCCTGTGCAGGCTTTGTGCATAATGCTATAATCTCTGAGTTCATCTTTGTATTGGTCCTGCTGTGTTTAGGAGGCCTTGTTTCCATGGTGTCCTCCATTCCCTCTGGTTCTTACAGTTTTTCTGCTTCCTCTACAACAATGTTCCCTGGTCCTGAGCAGAGGGATTTGATGTAGGCATTCCTTTAAAATTGAGAATTTCAAGGTCTATCTATACATTGTCTAGCTGTGGGTCTCTATTCTCATCTACTGGAAGAGGAAGTGTCTCTGATGATGACTGACTAAAACACTGATCTATGAATATAGCACAATGTCATTAGGAGTCACTTTCTTGCTATGTTCCTTTAGCAGAAGAGTAGTATTTTGTTTTTCCACAGGTCCCTGGCCTATCTTGTCTCAGGTTCTTAGATACCCAGAAGTATCAGGAATGGGTTCCATCCCACAGAAAGGGCCTTAAATCTAATCAGATATTTGTTAGATACTACCACAAGCTTTGTGCCAATATTGTGTATCTTGTAGGCAGATCACCATTATAGATCAAAGTGTTTTTAACTGGATGCCATTTACCTTTCTCCTTTGGTAAGGTACAGAGGACCTTCCAGTACCATGAACACTAGTAGTAGGGGTGAAGGTTCTAGTATAGATAAGAGGTAGATTATTGAATCTAAAGAAAAGAAAAAAGAGGATATAGATATGAGGTAGATTATTGAATCTACTCTGAAAAAAAGGGGATATAGAAACAATAGAATAAAGGGTAAATTATTGAGTCTACTCTGAAAAGTAAAAAGAGATGATATAGATATGATATAGATAGAAAGGTAGATTATTAAATCTACTTTTAAAAGACAACTACTAGTTTTAAATACTTTACATTGGATTGGATTTTTATATATTGTATACAAGTTATATATATATATATATATTGAGATTGGTGTTGTTAGAAAATGCTGTATGTATATTTCTAATCTTATTCAGGATACTGAACCCATACAGTTCATTTAACAATTTAATGCAATTTTCTAATTCTTAAATGTTATTATTACCAACAATTAGGGTATAAAGAAATGAAAGTTAGCAGTTAGATATTACAATTGACTTGTAGACATATTAAGTGTTTTCAAGGTCAAGCAAAGATATATTTTAGATAGACAGGTCATCTTCAAACCCTTCAGAGATCTACAGAATATGGCATTTAAAATGTTTTGATAACAGTTTTTTTTTCTTTTTTTTTTATAACTATGAGACATGTCGACTCCTGGCAGCACCAATCTACTTCAGAGAAGATATAGGCATTGAAGAAAATGCATATGGAGTTAACTTTCACTGTGGCAAAATTTAACCACTGGGCAACAAAGTGCCCTCACATTGACTGCTGACAGTATGGTATCCAAAATGGACAAACAGGACACAAAACAAAGGACTACCAATCCTTGCCAAGACAAGTATGGTTGCAGCTTTGGCAACAGGTGTTCTCTGAGGCCAGGACAATATGGCACCATAGCTGAGGTGGCTTTGCAATCCACAAAAGGTACAGTGCAGCTGAACAGGCAATGGACCGATGGCTTCTGGTGTGCAGTGGAACAATAGCTGAAACAGTTATTCCTGAAAGAGTAACTAGGCTGATGGAGTCTAACCTCTCAATGGTAGACTGGCATTTAATAAAGGAGATGAAGCCACCCACAACATGAGAAGAATGGGATGCTAAGATGAAGCCACCCACAAACCGAGAAGAATGGGTAGTTGAATTCCAAAAACACTAACAATTTCCAGAATTTAAAATCCTGAATCATGACAGGACACTGGCAGAATTCAAGTATATCTGATACATGGAATACTCTCACTGAATGTAAGGTCCACCTGTAGGCCTTGTGTACATCCCACTTCACAAATGAGTCTGTCAGATGTGTTAAGCCTGTAGACTGAAGATGATGCCCCAAAGTGCAGAGAAACCTCTGGTGACTTTCCAGGCAGCTGGCTGTTTCTGTCATAACTCATTTTTTAGAAGTCGTTTGTTTGTACTTCCTGCTTTACTTGGTAATATTATTCCCTTCTCAGGTCTCTGAGGGAGTTGAAGATTAGATCGTTGTAGTAACAATTTTCACTGTTAAGAAATTCAGAAAAAAAAAACAAAGAGGTGTTAAGTGTATAAGTTTGAAAGACATCATACATCATAAGATAGTTTTCTGTTGGTAATATAATTTAGGATAGAAAGTGAATTAGATACATTTTGGACTCACCAAAATAGGATAGATAATGGAATATTTTCTCTGAATTTGTCAAATGCAAATGGACTAGACATTGTTGATGTATTTATTGCTTGTATATATTGTATATAGTTATTGTACTTATTGTATATAATTTCTCTTATATTAGTTATAACTTAATTTTTATTTTTATTAAACAAAAATGGGGGAAATGTAGTGATATTTTATTTGTGATGAAATGTGGTGATATTTTATTTGTATGTTAATAAATAAAGCTTACCTGGAGATGGGGGGGCAGCCATTTTAAGTAAACAAAGAAGTCAGACAGCACACGCCCTTAATACCTTAGCAGGCAGGATCTCTGTGTGTTCAAGGCCACACTAGGGAACAGAGACAAGTATGGTGACACACACCTTTAATCCCAGGACCAACCATAGAGACCTGGAGGTCTGTACAGACAGACAATGACAGAGCTGTGTAGTAAGAGGAATTGAAGTGACTGGGCTAAGAGTCAATGAGAGGGCAGAAAACGAAGGCATATAAGCCTAGGTAGACAGGAAGTCACTCTTCTTGGAAGCTGTGGAGTTGATAAGGTAAGGTTAGCTGGTGGCTTTTCGTATTTCCCTGATCTCTCTAAGGCCTTAATACAAATTTCTGGTTCCGTGTTTTTTATTTAATAAGATCTTTCAAGATTCAGGTTACACTCTAGTTAGGCACAAGCTTAACTTCTGCATGTTCAATGCGTTAAGTAATTGTTGTCTTCAATAGGGCCTTACCATCAGTTAGTGGAGAGCAGCCAATAGCCCATGGGACCCCTTTGGCCAACAACTCAATTAAATATATCCCATTCCCAGAACTGGAGGCTTCATTTAATGAAGAGTTATGTCCAGTTGGGTGTCCAGCTCACTCACTATTTTGTGATTCCATTTAGATCACCTTCATATATGTATAAATTTTAAGATGTTTGTTGTAGAATATTAGTTCAAGGTGTGTGTGTGTGTGTGTGTGTGTGTGTGTGTGTTTATGTTGCATTTGTTTAAATCTGTGAAGCTGCGTTACTTTGCCTGTCTAAAACACCTGATGGTCTAATAAAGAATTGAAGAGCTAATAAATAGCAAGGCAGGAGAAAGGATAGGTGGGGCTGACAGGCAGAGAGAATATATAGAAGGAGAAATGTGGTGATATTTTGTGTATGCTCTAACAAATAAAGCTTGCCTGAAGATCAGAGGGCAAAGACAGCCACTAGTTAGCCATAGAGGCCAGGAAGTGGTAACACAAATCTTTAATCCCAGCACTTGGGAGGAGGAAGAAGGAAGATCAGAAGTTCAAGGCCACCCTGAGCTACACAAGACTGATCCAGTCTAAAAGATAAACAGAGACAGGAGGTGGTAGCACACACCTTTGATCCCAGCGTTTTGGATTTCACACCTTTAATCCCAGCACTAGGGAGGTTAAGACAGGAAGTGATATGGCTGGGTGGAGAAAAGGAATATAAGGCAGGAGAAGACAGAAGCTCAGCGCCCTTTTGCCTGAGGATTCAGTAGAGGTAAGAACTTTAGTTGCTGGCTGCTCTGCTTTTCTGATCTTTCAGCATTTACCCCAATACCTGGCTCTGGGTTTTTATTAAGACCAATTAGGATTCATGCTACTGAGAAATCTGGGAAGAGAAGAGAAGAAGTAGCCAGAGAAGGAGGAGGACATCAGGGCCAGACACCCAGTTATACAACCAGCAACAGAATAAGAAAGGAAGGTATACAAAAATAGAGAAAGTTAAAAGCCAAGAGGCAAAAGCTAGATGGGATAATATAAGTTATGAAAAGCTGGCAATAAACAAGCCAAGCTAAGGCCAGGCATTTATAATTAAGAATAAGCCTCCATGTGTCATTTTTTGGGAGCTGGGTGGCAGACCCCCCCCAGATAGAGTAAAAGAATAGAAAACAAACAACAACACATTTCTACTGTATTAAATTTCCATATGACCCTTCAAATGTTCCTTAGTTTTAACTGTCCCTTCCCACATTTCCTCTATTTCCATAGCCCTCTATTGGGTGCATAGTTGGTAAAATTGTTTGCCATTCTGTAATCTGCCAATTTGTCTGACTGATGGTATCCTTTGACATACAGAATCTCTTCATTGAACAAAGATATACTCATAATGCACTTTTCTTTTAAGATAATTATCCCTCCAATTTCACAGTATTTTGTTAAGACTGGTAAGTCCAGCAACTTTTCAGAAGTAGGTGAGTGCATGACTAAAACTGGACAATCAAAATCTTCTAAGAGTTCAGTCCAGAATAAAGCACCATGAAGGAATAAGGAAGTGGACTTGAGTCAATCCAATCATTGTGCCTGTGAGAATGGCATATATCCTTTCTGTTGACCCCTAATACTGTCTTTGTATATGTATTTCTTGAGATTTGTTTGCTTCTCTTTCAGCTATGTAAATTAGGTAGTACAAGTAAACTTGTTTAATTTCCAAAAATACAATGGTAGTTTATCTCTTCCCAACTCCTAATTTTAAATCTGAGACTTATTGAAAACATTGTACTTTGCTAGTTCATTTTACTCAAAATCATTACTGTTCATGTCTTCTTCACATGGAAACCCCAGTGCTCTGGTATTTATTTCTTTAATTCCTACATGTCTGTACAACTCAACTCTTTTTTTTTTCCACAAGAAAAATTGCTTCACATTATATGTCCTTCTACTATGACTTCTTGTGATCTACATAGACCATACTTTCAAAGGTTGATTATTTCCTGTGAAAAGGGGGTTTTAATAAGTATACAGATTGTGTTTAAATTGTTCATATTTTATTACTTTATTATTATTTACACTAGAGTAAAGATCTTTGAACTCTATCAAGTATTATAATATCATGTCACAAACAGAATATACTCAATGCCCAAGAAGTCAGAAAAAAATATGGAAAGCAGAAGATGATTAGTACTGAGATGGATACTTCAGACCACTAGAAAATTAATAGGCAACTACATGATTAATAGAGAGGCAATATTCAATGAGTTACAAACAAACAAAAACTCAGCAGGACATTTTGGCTCTGGCATTGTAAACTTTGCAATTCAAATCGATGATTGTGAATTTGGGCTTTTCCCTGAGGTAGCATTTCATCACTATGTAGATAGGCTGACAAGGTTTATCTCATTTATCATTTCTGAGTTCGAGTGGGATAATGAGGCCTCATCTAGCCTTGGCATGAATGAGTGTGGTGATTGATTGGCAATGCCTGCCTGAGAAGAGAAATTGCCTAATAGAAGAGTGATAGGTATTTTCCATTGCTATGCTCATGTGTTTATGTAATAAATTATCTTCTAGTTGCTTTTTTATTCAATTTTTCCAGAAAATTCCTAGGGAGATATAGAAAATAACACTGTGACTAAGAAACCTATAGAAAACTGATGCAAAACTATAAAAATGTAAAATTGTAAAATGCCTGAAGCATAATTGTTCATTCTACAGATATAGAATTCAGGAACTACAAGGAGTACAAAGGCTTGCTCAGAAATGCTGACCATTTGATTATCACTAAATCTTACATGTTCTATTTCCTGGTCTAGCATTTTCAACATGCACAATCCAATTTAATTTTAAACCAAAGACTGTGTATAAATCAATAAAACAACTTAATACTTGTGATAACTTGTCCAATTTTGTTTACTCTTCCCCCATTTTAAAATTTATATAATATGCTGAATGTTGGATCATAAAGAAACAGGCAGCTAGAAAAAAAGTACTTTCTCCATGCCTTTCTATATAATTTTATTTATTTTTAATTCTTTATTGAAAACAGATTTTTCTCACATACAATACATCCCAACCACAGTTTCTCCTCCCTCCACTTCTCCCAGCTTCACTCCTCTACCTTACTCTCATCCAATCCACTTCCCCTTGATTTCCTTCAGGAAAGAGCCTCCTAGAGACAACATTCAAACATGATAAAACAAAATAAAATAAGAAAAGGCAGAAGCCCTGATATCAAGACCAGACAAAGCAACTCAGTAGGATGGAAAGGGTCCCAAGAGTAGGCAAGGGAGTCAGAAATACATCCTCTCCCTCTCTTGGGAGTCCCACAAAAACACCAAGCTAACAGCCCTAACATATGAGCAGAGGACCTAGTACAGGCTCATGTAGTCCCCATGTTTGCCACTCCAGTCTCTGTGAATCCCTGCTTAGTTGATTCAGTGGGCCATGTTTTCCTGGTGTCCTCCAAAGTATTCCCTGACTCCTACGATCTTTCCTCCCCCTCTTCTGAGGGGTTACCGATCTCAGAGGGAAGGAATGACCCATAGACACCTCCAGTTTAAACTCTTGGTGCATAATGTCTGGCTGTGGGTCCCTGCATCTGTTCCCTTCTGGTGCCAGAGGAAGCAACTCTAATGACAGAATATTGTCAGAAATAATTTCATTGATTTTTTTCCTGTTGTGTTTCCTGTGTCTCTGGGATGTCCAGTCTCCTGTTCCTGGCCACCCAGGCAGTGTAGGGTATGGGCTCCCTCTCCTGGTATGGGCCTTAAGTTAAATCAGATGTCGGTTGGCCACTCCCACAACTTCTGTTTCACCATTGCCCCCAGCACATCTGGCAGGCAGGATAGATTCTTGGTCAAGGGTTTTGTGGCTGGGTCAGTGTCCAACTATGTCCTTCCATAGCCTTCAGAGTACCTTTCTGTGGCAAAAAGACTAGAGCACAGGGGTGAAGAATCTGTGCGTGCAACAACTCTATCTCTTTAGTTCAATGAGCTGTGTGGATGCTGTCCTCAGAGGTCGAACACAGCATTTTCAGTTTTCAGAGAGTGACCCTTGGTTCTAGAATCAGCCTAGGTTGTTTAGGGATCTCTATGGGACCCATGAGGCCAACAACTCAACTGAATGCAACCCGGTTCTACCACTGAAAGACTTGCCTGACTACAAACAATGAGCAGTTCAGAATCTGTATCCTTCATTACTAGCAGACCTCATTAGGGTCATCCTCATAGATTCCAGGAAGTTTCCACTGTACTAGGTTTCCACACTACTCCCCAAATGCTACCAGTTCCAACTGACTCTCCCTGCACTGTCTCCCTCCTTTCTTCTCTGACCACCCGATACCTCATCTTCCAACATACCATGTTTGTCTTTCTGGGTCTGGGTTACCTTGCTCAGGATGTTTTTTGGTTTGTTTGTTTGTTTTTTCTAGTGCCATCCATTTTCCTGAACATTTTATTTTGTCATTGTTTCTTAACAGCAAATAATACTCTATTGTATAAATGTACCACATTGTCTTCTTCAGTTGAGGGACATTTTGGTTGTTTTCCATTTCTGGTTATTATGAATAAAGCCACAATGAACATAGTTGAAGAAGCGTCCTTGTGGTAGGATAGAACCTCCTTTGGATATATTCCCAACAGTGGTATAGCTGGATCTTGAACTAGATTGATTCCCATATTTATTTCAAAAGTGGCTGTACAAGTTTGTACTCCCACCAACAATGGAGTATTGTTCCCCTTGCTCCACACCCTCAACAGTATGAGCTCTCACTTGTGTTATTGATCTTAGCCATTCTGACACATATAAGATGGATTCCCAAATGATTTTTAATTTGCATTTTCCTCATAGCTAAGGATGTTGAACATTTCTTTAAGTGGTTCTCATCCATTTATGATTCTTCTAATGAGAATTGTTTAGATCTGTACTCTGTTTTTCATTTGGATTACTTGGTTTTAAGATAGCTAGTTTCTTGAGTTCTTTATATATTTTGGATATTAAGCCTCTATCAGATATATGAAGTTGGTAAAAACACTTTTCCAATTCTCCAGGCTACTGCTTTGTCCAATTGATGGTTCCCTTGCCTTACAGAAGCTTTACAGTTTCAAGAGGTCTCATTTAGTAATTATTAATCTTAGTACCTGTTCTATCAATGTTCTGTTCAAAAAGTTGTATCTTGTGCCAATGAGTTCAAGGCTATTCCCCACTTTCTCTTCTACCAGGTTCCCTGTGTCTAGCTTTATGTTGTGGTCTTTGATCTACTTGGACTTGAGTTTTATTCAGGTTGATAATAACGGATCTATTTGTATTCTTTTACATGCATCCATCCAGTTTGACCAGCACCATTTGGTAAAGATGCTTTCTTTTTTCCATTTTGTATTTCTGACTCCTTTATCAAAAGTCAGATGTCCATAGGTGTCTGGTTTTACTTCTGCGTCTTCAATTCAATTTCATTGATTTACGTGTCTGTTTTTATGCCAATACCATGTGGTTTTTATTACTATAGTTCTGTGGTAAAGCTTGAAAGCAGGGATGTCTATAGCTCCAGCAGTTCTTTTATTGTACAGAATTTTGTAGCTCTCCATTTAATTTGATGTTGGTTACAGGTTTGCTGTATATTTCTTTTATTATGTTTAGGCATGTCCCTTATATCCCTATTCTCCCCAGGACTTTTATCATGAAGGGGTGTTGGCTTTTGTCAAGGGCCTTTCAATGTCTAAAAGATTATCATGTTTTTCTTTCAGTTCATTTATATGGGGGACATTTACTGATTTCTGTTAGTTTTCCAGAGTTGTCAATATATGAAAGTAATGTTAAAATCTGTCTTATGATCAATTCACTGTACAAGCAGCAGCCTTTCCTTTTTTGGAGGTACACACAGGTACACCACTAAAACAATGTCAGTGAATCCTTAGCTAAGTGAGTCCCTAGTACCAGGTTGTCTCACCTGTGAAAGTGAGTTTACATCATAAGGAGTATTTGTGAAAACACATTTTGCTCTCCACCTCCTTTCCTGTTTCCTGTCTAGGAATCAAAGAGCCTGGCTACCCCACACTCATCCTCAGAAAGTTACAAGAAGAGCTATCCTACTCCCCTAAACAATGATTTTCTCTTTTCAGAGACCTCCATGCTTATTTAGCTGTGTGTCTGTCCATCACATAAACAACTGTTTCAATAAGCTCCATGCCCCCAATAATCCTTCTCAGTGTCCCTCTTGAATTCTATCTGAGACATTTCATATAAAACTGGGTATATTTCATGGAGAAAGATTATATTTTATACGAGATATTCATTGCACTGTAGTGCCTTTAAAACAGATTTTTCTATACTTGTCATTGCACAGGGATGAACTTATATTAGAATCTTATAAGTGGGACTTGGGTCATGGAAAGAGAAGTGAAGGGACAGAGGGTTGCTGAAATAAAGAGGAAATATGGTAGAGAAATCAGAACATCAAATAAGTTATTAAAACAGGCATGTGTCTATGTCTTTTGCAATCTACCATTCAATTTTCAAGATTAAGTTTTCTGTTTCTTGTGAAAATTTCACTTGGCTATTATATTTTATTTGCACAAATGAAACCGGTGACAGACAGCAGCAGGAATGGTTTGGAACCCCATAAAACTCATGCCTAAAACTATTAAAAATAAAATAATCAGTGATAAGTAGAGTTAGCAAGTACACTCACTTATTTTATTTCAAGCATTGAAGTAATTGCTGTATTTGCACCACCTTACTTAAGAATCACTGTGAGTTTCTGTTTGTTTTTTAATGATCTTGTCTTACAGCTAAGAAAAAAAATGGAATCTGAAACAGTCAACTGATTCAAAGCCGTGAAGACAAGAAAGCACATGAAACCATCTGTCCCCAAACCCTCTGTAAGTCACAAAGCAATCTGTAAAGCTGCTTTCCTTCCATATTCTTTTTCCTTGTGATTTTCCCACAGAAAGCAGTATCTTCCTCCATCTCCACTGAGATCAGACTTTCTGCTGGACCAGAAACCACATCTGCTACCAGAACCACAGATAGGCAGCCCACCAGCCCACCTTCTCCATTCACTCAGTGTTCCCAAACTTCACTGCTTCCTCATCATCATACCTCACTTTTCAACTCTGGCAGAGACCCCTTACTGCACCAAAGGCCCAGCTAGGCACCAGAAGTCCAACTCCCAACTTAGACAGAGACTCTTCACTGAATCAGTGGTCATAATGGCAACCAGAAGTATAGGCCACAAGACCAGAAGACCAAAGAGAAAACAGAAACTAAGAAACAAAACACCCACCCAACAAGGACAAACTCAGAAATCAGTTCCTAGAACTATAATCACCCCAAACCCAGATGCTTAAACACTCAAGTAAGAACACAGTCATCAATAACTAGGACAGTGTAGCATAACCAGAGCCCAACTACCCTACATCAGCAAGACCTTAATATTCCAATGCACCTGAAAAAGAAGAAAATGACATAAAGGCAACTTTATGAAGATGATAGAGGTCCTTAAAGAGGAAATGGAAAAATTCCTTTAAAGAAATTGAGGAAAATACAAACAAAAAATTGGAGGAAATGAATGAAAAGATAAAACATACAAGCAGTTGAAGAAACTGTTAAGACATGAATATGGAAATAAGAGCAAGAAAGAAAGCACAAACTAAGAGAATTCTGGAAATGGAAAATCTAAGTAAGTGAACAGGAACTACAGACTCTAGCAACATCAAAAGAAGAAATGAGATGGAAAAAAGAATTTCAGGCAATGAAGATACAGTAGAAGAAATAGATTCATCAGTCAAATAAAATGTTAACTCTAAAAAAATTTCTAGCACAAAACATCCAGGAAATCAGGGATAATATGAAAACAACAAACCTAAAAATAATAGGAATAGAAGAAGGAGAAGAAACCTGGCTAAAATCCCAGAAAATATATTTAACAAAGTCATAGAAGAAAATTTTCCTAACCTAAAGAAGGACATGCCTATAAAGGTACAAGAAGCTTACAGAACACCAAAAATATTGCACCAGAAAAGAATTTCTCCTTGCCATATAATAATCAAAACAGTAAACATACCTAATAAAGAAAGAATATTAAGAGCTACATTAAAAAAAAGCCAAGTATGCCGGGCAGTGGTGGCGCACGCCTTTAATCCTAGCACTCGGGAGGCAGAGCCAGGCGGATCTCTGTGAGTTCGAGGCCAGCCTGGTCTCCAAAGCGAGTTCCAGGAAAGGCACAAAGCTACACAGAGAAACCCTGTCTCGAAAAAAAAAAAAACAAACAAACAAACAAAAAAAAGCCAAGTATAATATAAAGGCAGACCTATTAGAATTACACCCAAATTCTCAATGGAGAATCTAAAAGCTAGAAGGGCCTGGACAGATGTCTTATAGACTCTAAGAGACCATGATACCAGCCCAGAATACTATACACAGCAAAACTTTCAATCACTGTAAATGGAGCAAACAAGATATTTCATGACAAAATCAAATTTAAACAATATCATCCATAAATTCAGCCCTACAGAAGGTACTAGAAGGAAAACTCCAACCCAAGAAAGTTAACTATACCCCAAAACACAAAGCAATAAATAATTTTACACCAGCAAAACCCAAAGAAGGGAAACACAAACACACATGCACAAACACACACACACACACACACACACACACACACACACACACTAAAATAAAACCAACAACAATAACTAAATAACAAGAATTAACAATCATTGGTCATTAATATCTCTTAATGTCAATGGACTCAATTCCCCAATAAAAAAGACAGGCTAACAGAAGCAATATACATTTAGGATCTATCTTTCTGCTACATACAAAAAACACACCTCAACATCAAAGATAGACATTACCTCAGAGTAAAGGTTTGGAAAAAGATTTTTCAAGCAAATAGACCTAAGAGGAAAACTGGTGTAGTTATTCTAATATCTAACAAAATAGACTTCAAGACAAAATTAATCAAAAGATTGCAGTAAAATTAATATAAAAAGTAAGCCACATAAAAATGGATATCACACAGAAAATCTGGATTATGTTGTCTTTGATATTCTTAACTGTAGAAAGACATTTGATTGTAAAAGCTGTTGAGTTAAGCCAATATGTGTATTTTAAAGATACCTTGACTTCAAAATTTGGATGTAAGGATATGTTGCTTTGGAAAGGAGGCTCTGCTTTTGTTTCTATAGAAAACAAGAGGCTATGGATTTGTTCCATTTTAAGATAAATCAGGTTTGACCAGCCAAGACCCCCTGAAAGGTCTCTGATGACGCCATGGCCCAGATGATCCAACATCCAGAACAGTTTCAAGGCAACTAGCTCAGACAATACACCCTCACAGATTACTCCATAATCCTAAAATTTTCTTTGTGTTCCTATAAGATACAGTGCCCCCTCCAGCAGGAAGTAGTATGAGAAGCTATGCCCAAATTTACAAATATACCAAACTGGCTTTGGGGATGGAATTGGCTCACTCCTTGTCTAAACCCAAGTATTTTCAAAAAAAAAAAAAAAGGTTGACAGGTTCTTTTGTCCCATATCAAAAGAGCCCTCTGGTGTGGAACAGAGTAAAACCAATATTTTTATTTAAAACAGGTTGATTATAAATACAATCTCTTTATAAAAAACAAAGGGGGACAGTATAGATAATGATAAGATAAATGAGAACCTACTTTTAAATAGCAACATGTTTAAAAATGTTTTACATTGCTATGGATTTTAGTTTATTGATACAAATTTAAAGTTAATTTTGGTATACTGTATGTGTATTTTTACTCTTGTTTGAGGTATTATGTTTATACAATTCATTTAAATTGTAATGGAACAATTAGTCTTCTAGGATAGTCAAACTTATAGTCATGTTAAGTTTTCTAGGTATGCATAGATATATTTCAGATAGATAGGCAATCTTCAAATACTTCAAAGACCTACAGAATATGGCATTTAAAATGTTTTAAAAAATTTAGACTTTCTGGACAATGAGACATGTCTGCTCCTGGCAACACCAATTTACTTCAGAGAGGAGGATGGGCATTTGGGCAAAAAACTATTCTTGTCTGGACTGCCTGATTGACTGGACATGCAGGACCCATAGGAAGGTGACCACTGAACTTTGCTTGGCAAAATGGTCCTTTGTGTTCCTACTTTGCAGAGGAAACTGCCAGACATTCTACAGGACACAGAGAAAAGTGACTGGGAAACTCTAGGCCTATGGGTTGAAGACAGATGCCCCAACTTTACAAAGGATCTTTGGATAACTGTTGAGGCTGCCAGCTGTCTCTGCCTACTCTTGCAAGATTCCAGAAAATTGCTTGCGTCCATCTCCGTTTCTCAGGTAATATTATATCCTTCTGAGGTCTTTGATGTAGTTGAAGACTAGATAGTTTTAATTTTCCTTAGTTATGATAAAAGGTAAGTTAGAGATGAAACCTTAGACTCACAATATATAGGATAGATAGGATATCTTCTTTAATTTTGCCAAATACCAATAGACTAGATATTATAAATAGATTAGATAGTGTAACTGTAATTCTTACTTGATAATTGTTTTGTTATATGTAATTTTACTATGTGAAAGTTAAAACCTTCCTTTTTGAAAGAAAAAAAGAAAAGAGGAAGTGCTGTGGATATTGCTCTGTATAAATAAAATGCTGATTGGCCAGTAGCCAGGTAGGAAGTATAGGCAGGATAAGTAGAGAAGAGAATTCTGGGAACAGGAAGGCTGAGTCAGGAGATGGTGCCAGCTATCACCATGAGTACTGACATGTAAGATACTGGTAAGCCATGAGCCGTATGGCAAAGTATAGATTTATAGAAATGGTTTAATTTAAGATATAAGAACTAGATAGCTAAAAGCCTGAGCCATTAGGCCAAACAGTTTAAATAATATACCGTCTGTGTGTTTATTTTATAAGTGGGCTGCAGGACTGTTGGGGCTTAGCGGGAGCTGGAGAGAAACTCTCCAGCTACAAATGGAAGACAATTCATACTCATCAAAGGAAAAATCCACCAAGACAACATTTCAATTCCTGACATCTATGTCTCTAATGCAAGGACACCACATTTGTAACAGAAACATTACTAAAGCTTAAATAACACATCGGACCTCACATATTAATACTGGGATAGTAGCTGTAAAACAAAGGATAATCAGACTACAACCCATAGCTCCAAAGAAGCTAAGAAACAAGGAGTGCCCTATGAGGGATGCATGGATCATCTTGGGAAGGGGAAACAAAGGAAAGCTCCATGAGTAAACTAGGGATGAGGGGGGGTAGACGGGAGGGAATGGGGAATTAGAACATAAGGGAAAAGGATGGTTGAGCTGGGGGAAGGACGGAGTGGGAGAGCAATGAAAGAGATACTGTGATAGAAGGAGACAATATGGGGATAGGGAGAAAATTGATGCTAGAGAAATTCCCAGGAATCCACAAGGATGGCCCCAGATTAGACTACTAGCAACAGTGGTAAGGGTGCCTGAACCAGCCTACCCTGGTAATCAGATTGGTGCATACCCTAACTTGCATCGTAGAGCCTTCATCCAGCATCTGATGGAAGCAGAGATCCACAACCAAGCACCGGACTGAGCTCTGGGAGTCCAGTTGAAGAGAGGGAAGAGGGAATCTGTGAGCTGAGGGGGGGGGGTCAAGATCATGATGGGGAAATCTACAGAGACAATTGAATTAAGCTCATAGGAACTCACAAACTTACTCTGACAGCTGTAGAACCTGCATGGAATCGGACTAGACCTTCTGCACACAGGAGATAGTTATGTAGCTGAGTCTGTTGGAGGGGGCCCTGGCAGTGTGATCAGGATCTATTCCTGGTGCATGAGCTGACTTTCTGGATCCCATTACCTATGGTCGGTTACCTTACTCACCCTTGAGGCAGGGGGTAGGGGCTGGGTCCTGTCTCACCTGAATGTACCAGGCTTTGCTGTCCCCCCATAGGAGAGCTTACCCTTTTGGAGGAGAGGATGAGGGGTTGGCTGGGGGAGGGGTTAGGTAGGGGGGAAGTAGGAGGGGGGATAAGAGGGGGATCTGTGGTTTGTATGTAAAATGAGTAAAAAAAATCTTTTTAAATACAAAATTTAAAAATACTTTAATATCCCACCATAACCAAAGGACAGGTTATCCAGACAAAACAAAACAGAGAAATATGGAACCTAGAGACATTACTAACCTATTGGACCTAACAAACATCTATAACACATTTAAGTCAAATACAAAAGTATAATTTCTCAGCACCTCATGAAACATTCTACAATATTGACCACATATTTAGTCACAAAGCAAGTCTCAACAGATACAAGAAACTGAAATAACACCCTGTATCCTATCAGACAAGCACAGATTAAAGGTGGATATCAACAATAACAGAAACAACAAAAGGCCTACAAACTCATGGAAACTGAAAAACTCCCTACTGAAAAACTATTGGGTCAAGGCAGAAACAAAGAAAGAAATTAAATACTTCCAAGAAATCAATGAAAATGAATGCAAAACATTCCCAAAGTTATGGAACACAATGAAAGTGGTGCTAAGAGGAAATTTTAAGACACTAAGTGTCTTCATTAAAGAAATTGGAGTAATCTCATACTAGCAACTTAACAACATACCTGAAAGCTCTAGAACAAAAAGAAGCAAACACTCCCAAGTGGAGTAGACAGCAGGAAATAATCAAACTCAGAACTGAAATCAATAAAATAGAAACAAAGAAAGCAATACAAAGAATCAACGAAACAAAGAATTCTTTCTTTGAAAAAAATCAACAAGATAGACAAACCCTAATCCAAACTAAAAGGCAGAGAGAGAATTTGTAGCTAGAGTTTTCCTGCCTTGCCCACAGTCAGGACAAATCTCTGTCTACCGCCAGTCCCCCAGCCACTCAGACCCAACCAAGTAAACACAGAGACTTATATTGCTTACAAACTGTATGGCCATGGCAGGTTTCTTGCTAACTGCTCTTATAGCTTAAATTAATCCATTTCCATAAATCTATACCTTGCCATGTGGCTCGTGGCTTACCAAAATCTTCACATGCTACTGGTCATGGTGGCGGCTGACAGTGACTCTCTCCGCCTTCCTGTTCTCTTCTTTCTCCTCTCTGTTAGTCCCGCCTATACTTCCTGCCTTGCCACTGGCCAATCAGTGTTTTATTTATTGACCAATCAGAGCAATTTGACATACAGACCATCCCACAGCAAGAATTTCCAAACTAAAGTCAGAAAAGAAAAGGGGAACCTAACCAAAGACACTGAAGAAATCCAGAGAATCATTAAGTCATGCTTCAAAACCCTGTACTCCACAAAATTGGAAAATCCAAAAGAAATAGAAATTTTTCTTGAGAGAATAATACTTACCAAAGTTAAATCAAAATCAGATAAACAATTTAAATAGACCTACAACTCCTATGGATATAGAAGCAGTTATTAGAAGTCTCCCAACTTAAAAAAAAAAAAAAAGCCAAGGTCCAAATAGTTTTAGTGCAGAATTTTACCAGACATTCACAGAAGACCTAATACCAGTTCTTCTTAAATTATTCCACAATATAGAAACAGAAGGGATACTGCAAAATAAGTTGTTTGAGGCCACAGTCAGTCTGATATCCATATCACACAAAGACTCAACAAAGAAAGAGAATTACAGACCAATTTCCCTCATGAACACTGAAATAAAAATACTCAATAAAATATTTGCAAACACAGTCCAAGAACACATAGATCATCCCCCATTGCTAAGGGATGTCTTTCTGTACACTATGAATATATGTTATTCTCATTGGTTAATAAATAAAGCTGCATTGGCCTATGGCAAGGCAGCTTAGAGGTACTGGGAAATCCAAGCAGATGGACAGAAGGAGAACGGAGAGGCAAGGAAACGCAATCCCACTGTCCAGGGAGCAGCATGTAATGGCACACAGGTAAGCCACTGAACACATGGTGACATGTAGATTAACAGAAATGGGCTGAGTTTAGTTAGAAGAGCTAGCTAGTAAGAAAACTGGGCCATAGGCTATGACCATGCAATTTGTAATTGATATGAGCCTCTGTATGTTTATTTGGGTCTGAGCAGCTACAAGACCAGGCAGGACAGGATAGCTTCCATCTACACAACATGATCACGTATGCTTCATTACAGAGATGCAAGGATGATTCAACATATAAAAATCTGTCAATGCCTTATTTCACTGGCCCAGTCAGTGAAAACTGGCATACCATTGAGTTGTCTGCCCTATTTCCCAGCATGATGGCTTCAACTGTTAAGCTAAGAGGTGCTTCTCAACTATGAAATGTCATTTATATCTTTTGCCCATTTTTTTAAATATTCTCTTTCCTATTGGCCAGTGGTAGCTATGTCATGGTAATATATCCTTTGAGCATTTCAAATATTAATTTCCCCCATTTTCCTCTTTGTCCAATAGCAGACTCTTAACCCTGTTTTGGAATTTGATAGTTGTGTGAAATTAAAGATGTTTAATTCTGACAGATAAAAAAAAAAAATCTGTCAATGCAATCTGCCATATAAACAAACTGAAAAAAACGAAAATCACATGACTGTCTCATTAGAAGCTAAAAAGTCCTTTGACAGAATCTAACACCCCTTCATGATCAAAGTCTTGGAGTGATCAGAGATACAAGAGATATACCTAAACATAATAAAGGTAACTTACAGCAAGCCTATAGCCAACATCAAGCAAAACCAAAAGAAAATCAAAGCAATTCTACTAAAATCAGAAAAAAGACAAGGCTGCCCACTCTCAAAGTATTGGTATTTTCAAGTGATATGACACTATATATGAGTGATGCCAAAAATTCTACCAGGGAACTCCAACAGCTAATAAACTCCTTCAGCAAAGTGGCTGGATACAAATTAACTGAAAAAAAAAAAAAAAAAAAAAAAAAAAAAAAAAAAAAAAAAAAAAAAAACTCAGTAGGCCTCCTATATACAAATGACAAATGGCTGACAAAGAAATCAAGGAAATCAAGAGAAACACCCTTCACAATAACCACAAATAATATAAACTATCTTGTTCTAACTCTAAGCAATCAAAGATCTGTGAGGCAAATATTTCAAATATTTAAAGAAGAAAACTGAAGAAGATATCAACCTATAGAAAGATCTCCCATGATCATGGATCAGTAGGATTAGCATAGTAAAAATGGCCATCTTACTAAAAGCAGTCTACATATTCAAAGCAATTCCCATCAAAATCCCAACACAATTCTTTACAGACCTTGAAAGGACAATACTAAACTTCAAATGAAAAAACAGAAACCCAAGGACAGCTAAAACAGTGCTGAACAACAAAAGAACTTGTGAAGGCATCACCATCCCCAGTTCCAAACTGCACTACAGAGCTGCAGTAATAAAATCCATATGGTACTGGCATGAAAACAGACATGTTCAACAATGGAATGGACTCAAAGACCCAGACATAAATTCACACACCTATGGACATCTGATTTTTGATAAAGAAGCCAGAAATATACAATGGGAAAAAGACAGCATTTTCAACAAATGATGCTGATTTGACTGGATGTTGGTATGCAGGTGTGCAGAAGAATGCAAATAGATCCATATCTATCACCCTGAACAAAAATCAAGTCTAAATGGATCAAATACACTGAACCTGACAAAGAGAAAATGCAGCTTTTTTTTTTTTTTTTTTTTTTTTTTTTTTTTTTTTTTTTTTTTTGAGTGGGGCTGATTGGACAAAAGGAGTATATCATGTGACACACTGCAGCTCCTGAAGCCACTAGGAAGAATGAAGAGGTGTTGGAAAGAGGGAGGAGAAAGGTAGGTTCTTTTGTTTGTTTGTTGATTAGTTGGTTTTTAATTAATTTGGGGGGATCATACTGCAGGGGTGAGGGGCAGATATGGAGGGACTGGGAGGTGAGCTGGATTGGAGTGCATGATGTAAAATTTTCAAAGGATCAATAAAGAATTACGTTTAAAATTTTTTTATTTCATTTTACATTTCAACCACTGTTCCCCCTCCCTCCCCTCCTCCCATTACCCCTACCTCTCCCCATTCCAGCCCTATCCATTTCTCATAGGGGGTAAGGCCTCCCTTGGGTAGTCAATACAGACTGGCATACCAAGTTGGGTCAGGACCAAGCCCCTCCCTCCTGTATGAAGGCTGAGTAAGGCACTGCACCATAGGGAATGGGTTCTAAACAGCCAGTTCATGTACCCAGGATTCTCAACAGAAGAATCTCAAATGGTGGAGAAACACTTAAAGAATTGTTAAATATCCTTAGCCATCAGGGAAGCACAAATCAAAACAACTCTGAGATTCCATCTTACATCTGTTAGAATAGCTAAGATCAAAACCACAAGTGACAGCTCATGCTGGCAAGGATGTGGAGAAAAGGGAGCACTTCTCTGTTAATGGTGGGAGTGCAAACTTGCATAGACACTTTGGAAATCAATATGGTGGTTTCTCAGAAAACTGGGAATAGATCTACCTCAAAATCCAGCTATGCCACTCTTGGGCATATACCCAAAGGAAGCTCCATCCTACCACAAGGGCACTTGCTCAACTATGTTCGTATCAGTTTTACTCATAGTAGCCAGAAACTGGAAACAACCTATGTTGTTTTTTCCACAGAAGGATGGATAAAGAAAAGTGGTTCATTTATACAATGGAGAAGTATTCAGCTGTTAAAAACAATAGCATCAGAAAGTTTGCAGACAAATGGATAGAACTAGAAAAAAATCATCTTGAGTGAGGTAACCCAGACCCAGAAAGACAAACATGGTATACACTCAATTGTAAGTGGATACAAGATGTAAAGCAAAGGATAATCAGGCTAGGTTCCACAGACCCAGGAAGGCTAATTAACAATGAGGGCTTAGTAAGGGATGCAATGATCTCCCTTGGAAATGGAAATAGAGTAGATTTCATAGGGGAGGGTCTGGGGGTGAGGGCTGGGGGGAGTGGCGTGAGGGGTGAGTAAAGGAGGGGATCAGATTGCGGAAGGAATGAGAAAATACTGGGAGAAATGACTGGAATCAGTGGGGGCATTTCAGAGGTGAGGAGGAAACCTAGTGCTATGGAAACTCCATGGACTCTACGAAAGAAACCCTCACAAAGACTCCTAGGAATGGAGGACACACAGAGCCTGAATCAGCCATCTTTTGCTACCAGCCAAGGCCTCAAATGGAGGGATTAGGACATCAAGGCAGCCACAAAACCTTCGACCTACAGTTTGTCCTGCCTGCAGAGTGTTCTCTCTCTGGAACCTAGCAGCAGCAGCAGCAGCAACGAGACCAGAGAGACTTCGTCCAGAAACTGATGGGAACAGATCCAGAGTTTCACAGCCAAATATTAAGTGGAGCTTGATGAGTCCTGTAGAGGAAAAGGAGGAAGGATTAGAGGAACTAGAGAAGTCAGGGACACCACTACCACGATAACATGACCCACAGCATCAACTGACCTGGATGCATGGGGACTTGCAGAGATCTGGCAGCCTGTAGGGGGTCTGACAGAGGCCCTCCGTATATAAGTTGTAGCTGAGTAAGTTGACATTCTTGTAGGATTCCTAAGAGAGTGAGTCAGGGATGGGGGATCTATCTCTGATGGTTTGTCGACTTGGGGGACCCTTTTCCTCCTCCTGTGTTGCATTGTTCATCCTTGATGTGAGAGTATGTGCCTCGTCTTATTGTAGCTTGCTATGATGAGTTTGGTTCATGTCCCTGGGAGGCCTGCTCTTTTCTGAGGGGAACCAGAGGGGGCTGGATTTGAGAAAGAGGTGTTCTGGAGAAGAGAATGGCAGAATAGAAAGGAGAGGAAACTGAGATCAGGATGCAATATATGAGAGGAAAAAAAGAAAGAAAGAAAAGATAGACTTGTAGGCAAAAGGATGAAGAACCACAAATTAACCTAAAACAATAGGTTTCTACAGAGATTACAAAGATCTCGGGATGACTTATATACATCCCAGGAGGCAAATACTCAGAGGCAAGTTTTAGTGTTAAACTTGTCCAGCACCTTGGGGAAGACAGTTTCTTAGTTCTCAGGAAAATAAAGGGTTAAAATTGAGCACGCTCTGTAAAATTTCTGGACATTTTTACCTTGTGGTTGCTTCTGACCTTTTCTAATTCTGGTGAACGTGTTTGTGTGTGTGTGTGTGTGTGTGTTTAAAGGTTTTATTTTATTTTTAATTCTTATCAATCAAAGGGCATGTGATCGCTCCTTAAAAGTAGACACACTCTGCTCTAGAGGACATCTCTATTCAAGGAGGCCAGGCCAATGGAACAGTTGGGGAAGGGATGGTCACTTATTTTCCTTGTGTTATACCAAGGTGCCCAAGCTCCCTGCCACCTGGATCATTTAGCAGTCCTGATTAAAGAGCACAAGGCCTGGCAATCTGTGAGCGGCTATTCCCTGGTGCCACCTGGACCGCCTTGGGCTGCAAGAAGTCTTGCTGTCTCCAGACAATCTGTCATTCTGCTGTGTCCCAATAACCTTTGGCAACAGCAAAAGCTAACAGGTGCTTCAAGGCAGAGGGGTGACAATAGAGAGGATTTGCCCTTTACTTATTATTTTTAATAATTATCTCTGTCACCACAAGAAGTCATTTGGGGGTTTCTCTAAGAATCAAGAGCACACCTGTGCTCACTACAATTCTAGATCAAATAACATGTAGATTTAGAGTGATCATCTTTTTATGCTACTTAGTACCTTTTTTCACAGGGTATGGAGAGTTGGGACAGTGTTTTAAAACCAAGGTTGTTAAGAATATATGTAAACACCCATCTCTGTGTGTGTGTGTGTGTGTGTGTGTGTGTGTGTGTGTGTCTATGTGAGTGTGTGACTCTGGGTGTGTGTGTGTGTGTGTGTGTGTGTGTGTGTGTGTGTGTGTGTGTAACAGAGAGAGGTATAAAGACCGAGATAATCACAGAATATACGTAAACATCTCGTGTGTGTGTGTGTGTGTGTGTGTGTGTGTGTGTGTGTGTGTTTGTGGCTGTGTGGCTGTGGATGTTTGTGTCTGTGTGTGTGTCTGTGTGTGTGTGTTTGGCAGACAGAGACAGGTGTAAAGACAGAGATAATCACAAAACATATGTAAACACCCCTCGTGTGTGTGTGTGTGTGTGTGTCTGTCTGTCTGTCTGTCTGTCTGTGACAGAGAGAAAGAGAGGGGTATAAAGAAAGAAATAATCACAGAGAGACAGAGGAGAGAAATGTACAGGTATATTTTTAATATCTTTTACTATGAATAGAACTAAATATCCAGCTATGTGAATGCTACACCTACAAGTCTAGGTGCTCAGATTCCATTGACACCCCACAGTGTAGGTGTCTCCAATTCCTACAAGGTTGACAAGATAACCACTAAGTCAGCTTATGGGTGTCAAGACATGGTAGAGGATGGGTGGGCCTGTGGAAGACTGAATGTTTCAAGCCCAATCAGGAAGGGGCAGCTACTACTGGTCTCCAGTACACTACTGTCTGACAGATGCAGGTTCAGTGTTGGCAGATGCTTTCTTTTCAAGTGAAGCTGATCTACCAGAATGCATGCCAGTTCTACTGACTTGGAAATGGTAATTCCACAGGCTGAATCTCGTTTTTAAAACATACTCTACAGCATATGCCTTTACCATCAAACTGCCCAGTTTGGGTCCAGCTCTCTCATCTCACTCCACCCTTCCCATTTCTCTCCTCCATAAAGAGCCTTAAACTTAAAGATGATTTTTCTTTTTAGAAAAGTCTTCAAGATTGGAAAGTAGGTCGGTAGTAAATCACCTGCCTAGCTTGTGGGAGACTGCAGTGTGATCACTCAAATAACAAAACAAAGCAAAAACAAAATTGTAATCATTGCTTTAGAGTATAAAAATAGTTGAAAGTAAACACAGTGGTAAAAATTGTTTATAATTAGCATTCTTTATTTTGGACAAAATTTAGTTGATGTTACAAATTGGCACTCATTTGAATTTATTGTTTGTTTCGTATCACAACAGCAATATTTTCTATTAAATAATGTCTACAATTTTAAACCTATAAACTCATTTTTTACTGATGTTTAATAATGTTACATATGTACATAACCAAAGAGAATAGATAATGTTATTTTTACAATACAACCAAAGATGTCCTGGAAATTTCTGGTAAATGCCATAAGAGACTCGAGGGGACCAAAGAAACATGGAGTAAAGTCTTACAAAATAAGAAGGAGCATTTCAGATTCAAGGGTTTTAGCTATGCTACATGGCTCTTTCTAATGCAATACAAATATCTCTATTATCTATCATTATTCTCCCAACTCTGCTCTCAAAACCATCTTGAATTATGATTGCTGCTCTCTCTATCATCTGGCATGAGTTCTTAAAACTTTGCTCTCAAAGTCCCTTTGCATTATAACAAAGTACTAAGTAAGCCAAGGATTGTCCTGTGTGCTTTATGCCCTTGGTATTTGCTATACTAAAAGCAGGATGAGAAAATACTTAAATATTTATCTGAACATTAAAATAAATCCATTAGGTATGACACGTATTTTAGCGGAAATGAGCAATGGAAACAAAGTTTTCCTGGGGATGTGGCTCAATGAGAGAGAACATGCCTAGCATTGGTAAGTTCTTGGGTTCTAATCTATAGCATCACACCCAAAGTCCAATTTTACCTGAAGAGATAGCTTAATGGTTAATGGCACTTACTGCTCTTGCAGAGGACCTCAGTTCAATTCTCAACACTCACATCTGGCTTCTCACAACTGCCTGTACCTCCACCTCCAGGGGATCTGATACTCACTTCTGGCGTATGTTGGTATCCACACATGCCTGGTAAATACACACACAAGTATATACATATACACTTTTTAAAAAAATAAAGTATAATAAAAAGTATGTTACTCTTTCATATTCTTTGTAACTTCTATGTGATATAGATTAATAGAAGAAAGCTAAACTTATATATCTGTTTATTTTTCCCATTCTAATGATTTATTGTTGTGGTTGAAGTATACAAAAAAAATTCTGGTCACACATATAGCTTTAAAGATATAACTAGTCCTTCTTTTTCAAGAAGAATAATATATATTCATATATTCTTTTTTGTTCTTATCTCATTTTTTACATACTGACCACATTACCTCTCCCTCCTCTTCCCCTAGTCTATACTCCCCATCTCCCCTCTCCCTAACATCCACCCCCTACCTTCCTGTCTGACTCCCCTCAGAAAAGAGTAGGCCTCCCAGGGACTTCAAGGAAACTTGGCATAACAAGTTACAACAAGGCCAAGCACATACCATCACATCAAGGATGGAAGAAACAACCTAGTAGGAGGAAAAGGGCCCCCACATGTAGGCAAAAGAGGCAGAGAGAGCCGCTGATCCCACTGTTGGGAATCCCACAAGAACACCACGCTTCTCAGCCATAACATATATGCAGAGAACATAGGTCAGACCCTACAGTCTCCAGGATTCTTGCAAGCCCTCAAGACTTCTGGTCAATTGATTCCATGGGCCATGTTCTCATGGTATCCCTGACCACTCTGGTTCTTCTGTTCCATTCTCCCTTTCCTCCACAGGACTCCATAATCTCTGCCTAATGTTTGACTGTGAGACTCTGCATCTTCTTCAATCAGTTTCTGGATGAAGTCTCTCAGGTTTCTTTGATGAAGATACAACCAGGCTCTGGTCCCAGAATACTCTACAGGCAGGACACACTGTAGATCGAAGGCTTCGTGGCTGGGTTGGTGTCCCAGTCCCTCCACTTGAGGCCTTTCCTGGTTACAGAAGATGGCTGGTCAGGCTCCATGTCCCCCATTACTAGGAGCTTTTGCTGGAATTAATCTCATAAATTCCATGGAGTTTCCATTGCACTATGTTTCCACTTCAGCCAGTAAATGCCCTGCAATTTCAGTCATTTCTCCCAGTGTTTTCTCCCTCCCTTCTTCCTAACCTGATCCCTGCTGTTCCTAACACCGAACACCACCCAACCCTGGTCCATCCATGAAATCTATTCTATTTCCCCTTCTTAGGAAGACTCTTTCCTACCCCGCTAAGCCCTCCTTTTTACTTAACCTCTCTGTGTCTGTGAACCCTAGTATATCTTTTACTTTACAACTAATATCCACTTACAAGTGAGTACATACTATGTTTGTCTTTCTGGGTTTGGGATACCTCGCTTGAGATCATTTTTTTTTTTTTTTAGTTTCATCCTTTTGCCTACAAATTTCTCGATGTCATTGTTTGTAACAGCTGAGTACTTCTCCATTGTATAAATGAACCACTTTTTCTTTACCCATTCTTCAGTGGAAAAAACAACATAGGTTGTTTCCAGTTTCTGGCTACTATGAGTAAAACTGCTATGAACATAGTTGAGCAAATGTCCTTGTGGTATGATTGAGCATCCTTTGGTTATATGCCCAAGAGTGGTATCACTGAGTATTGGTTGTAGTATTAAGGCCACTCCAGGTAGTTAAAAGGGAGATTTATTTTGTGGGGTAACTTACAAGTAAAGGAATAGGTTACAGGGTCAGGGAAAGGTGTAGTGCAGTCCAGCAGTGTTCTCTAGAGAACTCTGCTCAATCTACCTCCAGTGTCCAGGATCCAGGAACCAAGAAAGCTGGCTCTTGTCTTGGCCCTGCCTTGTAGGCATGACAGTTACTGAGGCCTCAATGGGGGTAGTACTTCCATATCAAAGCTGGAACAGCTACCCACTACAACTGGGTCTTGAGGTAGATTGATTCCCAATTTTCTAACAAGTCACCATATTGATTTCCAAAGTGTCTGTACAAGTTTGTACTCCCACCAGTAGTAGAGAAGTGCTCCTCTTACTCCATATCCTTGCCAGTATGAGCTGTCACCTGAATTTTTAATCTTAGCCATTATGACAGGTATAGGATGGAATCTCAAAGTCATTTTTAGTTGTATTTCCCTGATGAATAAAGATATTGAACATTCTTTAAGTGTTTCTCAGCCATTTTGGTTCCCTCTATTGAGAATTCTCTGTTAAGATCTGTACATCATTTTTTAATTGGATTATTTAACTTGTTGATGCCTAGTTTCTTGAGTTCTTTCTATATTTTGAATATTGGCCCTCTGTCAGGTGTGGAATTGATGAAAATCTTTTCCCATTCTATGGGCTGCCGTATTATCCTATTGACAATATCCTTTCCTTTGCAGAAGCCTTTCAGAGACTGAAAGGCAGCCTACAGAATGGGAAAAGAGCACTGTAGAAGCTAAAATCTTATTCATTAAATTTTCTCACTCTGCTACATTCAGTATTGTGTATGTGACACTGAGTAGAAAATTTTTCATATTTGGTTTTTAACATTACACATCAGTCATTTAGAAAACCTGGTATTTCAATGAGTTGTGAAAATGTTTATTAAAAGCTCAAACTTGACCATGGGAGATAAAAATTATTAGTTGCTTTTTTTAGGAGATTGTATATGTTCATTCATTTTGAGGAAATGTCCGCTTTAGACCTGATTTAGAGCCCATCCATTGTTTTTAAGTGAAAATATTTTATAACACAAGATTTTTGATGGAAATTATAGAAAATATTCCAGGGCTTTTCATTGAGGCATCATGGTAATTTATCAAGCAGTGAAGGCATCTTTTCTATGCATTCCCTTTCAGCCCACAGAATACTAAGAAGGCATGAACTCAGCAGTTGATATTTAATAAATCAATAGTCTTTACTGTTATATCAAGGGCATTGCTGAGTACAACCGGCTGTGCTTTCTCTGTGTTGTAGAGTGATAAACAATACAGGCTCCTAGAAACTCGGAGTTTATGTTGATTCACTCTGAAAAGCAAACAGTTTTAATCACAGATGCTATTACATCCTCAGTATAAATGCCATTACTTTGAAACAGATCCAAGAATCCTTTGATACTAAACCTCTAAATATTTCAAAGAAATCTCTGAGTTCCACATAGCATAGCTTGTAATCTTATTAGATTTAAAGACTCATATCTTCCTCCTTAATTCATTTGCATCCATCTAAACAAAGCTTGGTTAAAACTGACAGATATTCAATAAATCTTACTCTTTCTCAGTTGGATACACAAAATTATATTGCTAGAAACTAGAATGAAGAATTTAACTTGCTATTCAAGGAAAAGTCACTTCAAATATTGGTCTGTGCTTTTTGGATAAAAGCTAACAAGTAGATTTTATTGGCTATGTAATAAGTAAATCATTTAAAGTATCTTGTTTACAGAATAAGAGATGCAAAGATGAATATTTAATAATCTATGGATAGACTGATTCTCTTGCCCATGTTAAAAAATAGAGCCATCTGGGTAGAACTATTGATTACTTGCCTTCCTTGGAAGCTGGCATAGCAACTTCTGATACTAGGAGAGTTAGTAGTCAGTGAGGAGGCATCTAGTTCAGTACCAGCTTGACTTCTCCTGTGTCTTCACATGTGATATCTTCAGTCATACAGTTTTCCTTGATGTTCCAGGAGTCAAATAAGAACAATGGCACTAATGTTTGGGGTTGTCTCTTGGACTCGTCCTAATTAACAACTATTTCTATTGTTTTACACTGGATTTTTGCTAGGGAGAATCTGGCTCCAAGGGAGAGAAAAATCACCTCACAGAGAGTAGCTTCATTTAAACTCTATGTGTGTACACATATGTTTATGGTAACAATAAAAAAATAATGTTTCCTTGTGCCATTTATTTTCAAACATTCTCAGCATTATATACCCCTCTTTCCTCCCTTTCCATATGTATTATCCTCCTTTTACAAACCACTAGGTCCAGCCCAGCAATATATCCCCCATGGTACAAAAGTGGCACTTATATCTTTGGGATAACTGACAATTAGGATAACCTAATTGGACTTACAGTCTACTCTTCATATATAACAGTCTACTTCTTCAATATAACAAGAATTCTCTTCCATAGCCCAATAGGAGCTTCACCTTTACTTGAACAAAATTATATCATGCCTTATGACTCATTGTCAAATGCAATGGGAGCATCATAATGCAATGTGTTTTGTGGAGAATGGAGCTTAATTTCAGCAAGATAATTTTTAGAAGAAGTAAAAAGTAAGGTGGGTGTTAATTGTGTGATGGTTAAACATCTTCAAGCATTGTTTCAAATGCTCACCAAAATAATATTTCTATTACTCATATCCCTGCTAGAAAAATTACTTTTTAAGATTTAAGTAGTGAATTTCTGAAGAGGAATTTAGTTAACTCTGCCCATTCTAATATCTTCTCTACGAAAGTGATATTTATGAGCAAAACAACTGAATAGTACCCACCACGTGTGTAATATTGGTACTTGAAAAGTGTGGTAAAGATATTACAAGCAATGTTGCCTTTGGGGGGTGGGGTTTGAGACAGGGCTTCTCTGTGTATCTTTGCACCTTTCTTGGAACTCGCTCTGTAGCCCTGGCTGGCCTCAAACTCACAGAGATCTGCCTGCCTCTGCTTCCAGAGTGTTGAGATTAAAGGCGTGTGCCACCACTGCCCAGCAAGCAATGTTACTTTAATTTGCATGCCTTTAGTCCCAGCACTCAGGAGGCAGAGGCAGGTGGATCTCTGTGAGTTCAAGGCCAGCCTGGGCTACCAAGTGAGTTCTGGGAAAGGCGCAAAGCTACACAGAGAAACCCTGTCTCAAAAAAACCAAAAAAAAAATTGATAAAATTTATAAAAGAGTTGTAAACCTCTATGTAACTTGAAAAGGATGTGTGGTTTAAATAAATGATCACATAATAAATAGCCTTATAGACATTAGGAGGCCAAGGCTTTTGGTTGGATAACATACTGTAGATTTTTATTACATTCTAATTTAATAACACCCAGATTCAGTAGAATCTTAATATTATCCATTATAAAATACCATGTCTCGAGGCATCATATTATTTTTAAGCCAACAGAATTCAGCTGTTGTGCATCTATGACCACTAAATATAATTTGGGTCACTATTTGCATGAATATGTGACATTTGTAGACATTCTCAAAAGAGAACAATCACTAACTTCCCCTCTCAAATTCAATGTTTGTAATCAACTTTCAGTTTTCTTAGTAACTTTGATATTGATGTCCTGTTTACATAGAGATGTGAATCAAGCAGCTTGGAGCAACAGTGGCTAGGGAGGAAGCATCACATTTAGATAACACCATTACCATAAACTGTGCAAAAGAGGTAACTCACTGCTCTGCTGCTGTGACCTCCTCTATGAAATGAGGCTGCTGCCCTGGATGTGCCTTTCCAACTTCATGACCTAAATTTCATTCCTAAAATAAGTGGCTCTGGTCCCTTGTATATGAATGTTTAAATAAAATCCATTAGGGTTTATTTATGTTCCTACTTCTTACAACAGTACTTCTCTGTGTTGGTATGTTTATTCAACAACATACATTTCTCAGGATTTTGCTAGTTGATGATGAATATGATAAAGGTGAAGGATGAGACGACAAATACTGACCAAAGATGCCATCTCATCTCCAGAAAGATCCAGGTTTACATACATACATACAAACATACATACATGTATCTATAACAAAACAAAACATGAAAGTGTTTTCCATCTTTATTAAAAATGTAAACTTAAAAATAACATTTGCTTATGCTTGTATTAATTCATGATAATTATCCGGTTCTAAATAGTGGTATGCTGAAGAGATACTGAATACCTTCAATACTCTACTATGCCATTATGGATTACTTTGATGAAATCTTGAACATCCATGTGCTACACAATGACATGATTGAAGACTCTTTTAGTGCACAAGATGAATAATAAATGTATTTTTTCTTTTTAAAGAATTTCAACTATATTTGCGAGTGTGTGCATATGTGAGTGTGGGGTTGGGCAGCATACGGGGATGCTATGGCACCAGTGTGTAGGTTAGAAGACAACTTATAGATTCCTCCTTCCACCATCTTGGTTCAGGAACTAAACTCAGTTTGTCAGATTTGGGAATTGCCTTTGTTTAGTGAACTATCTTACTAGCACAGTAGTAAACTGCTTAAAGTTAAGTTTTAGCTAATAGATGTCTGATATAGCCTATGTATATTGGTATTTAGAGAACAAATAAAAGGAGTTTGTTATGAGAAAGAAAGCACCCTTTCAGCTAGAACTAGATGTTTCTGGAATAATTTCTTAGGGTCATTGTAACAAATTAGCACAAGCAGATGGTTGTAATCAGCAGAACTTTTTTTTTTCAATATTCTAGAAACTTCAAAACGTTGTCACTGCTGGACTCTTTCCCTGATTCTGGAGGGAATTATTTTCCTGTCTCTTCTAGCTCTGCTGGCATCAGGAGCTCATGAACATCACTCCAATCAGGTCTCCATCTTCTGTGGCCTTCCTGTGCCATTTCCTCCAGCCGCAGTCAAGCCTATCCATGCTGTTATAACATAATAAGCTTTAAATGGTGGTCATTAAACTTAGGCCTTGATAGTTGAGAATATCTTCTTGAGGCTTTTTATTATGGTTGCAAGCACCGCCACACATAATAGAAATTAAGCCACAAGTTTTAAGGTTTGAGCAATGTTGGTATTTATTTTTGAATAGCTACCATCCAAGGCAATCAAACTGCCTAAAAATGTGCTTTATAGAACTGCTAGCTTATTACTCTATATGCCACCTATGTCTAAAAAGAGGGAGAGAGATTTCCAGCAATAAAAGGCTTATTATATACATTTTTCTATCCCCAAGGTCAAGGCTGTTTTCTGACAGACACCCACTCACAACACAAATCTACTCAATAAGTTGTTTTAATACCTCCAACCTGAAAGCTGTACCAATATTTATATTTTTAAAAAGATTTTTATGCCACCTGTCTCAATTCTTTCTTATTTATAAAGTAGAAGAGTAAAGTGTTAAGGTGCTGTGGTACTTGCCATAGTAAAAAGTGAAGTTTTTATTCGGTCTCTTAGAGAATTTGAGAAATGTGCATGGTGGTCTCTGATCTACCTTTAGTGAAGGACTTATCCATTGTAGCTCTCTTTATATTTTATTTATATAATAAAGCTGAATTTATAAGGATAATAAGCTTCTAGAATTTACTCACTTTCAGGGGTAGTCTGTAAAAAGAAATGTAACTGTTAAGCCAGAAGCAGTGAATATCGATATAGACATCCTTAAGTCATCACAATTTCTTGCCTAAATACCTGTGTTTTGATGGGAAACACACAACAGTGTTATGGAGGAGATTTTAGTCTCTCCACTCTGAGGTAGTAGGGATCAAGAAAATCAAATTATATTTCAAAAGGTGTTTTCACAAACACTGCTAGGCAGTGTTGCATGCAGCTTGCACATTTTCCAGTCTCTAACACTAGATCTTTATTATTGCAATCCACAATTTGTTTTCAACACTGTTGAAGCTGATAATAGTGAAAATATCCCCAAAATGTTTCCCTATACATAAATTAGTTCAAAATTGGAGCTTTTGGAGAAAGTAGACAGAGCCACAAACAAAGAGGGAAAATTACATTTACTGGTTGACCTACAAAGAGTTGGGCTATAATGTAGGAAAGTGAAAAATCTTTCACTTACGGTGTCTGAAATTGAGGAAAACAATATTACTTTCAACAGTAATCGAGTTTTTATATTAAGAAAAACACTTCCTCTGATTTAGCAGGTTCATTGAATTTTATTTCCCCATTTTGCTTGTATGTATCTTTCCATTTGTGGTGCAATTTGACAGTTACCAGTTTTATGCTGAGTGGGACAAACTCACTAGGATGTCTTTCAATAAACTTTGAATTCTCTGTCATTAACAGTAAAAATCTATATGCTTCCCCTAAAGACCTGTCACTCTTCTTTCCCTTGTCCCCATTCACATGGATTGTTGAATCCATAGCATAAGTGGTGGGTGATGTTTATCCCACCTGTGAACTCTTCAGGATTCCATTAACCAGCAGTATCTGGGGACATTTTAGAAATACAAATTCATTAGCTTCATCCAGACTTATTGAATTGGAAAGTATAGGTTACAACAGGTCATCAGTTCCACAAAGCCCTTCTGGGCAATGTTTATGTAGGCTTAAATGTGACAGCCACTGAGAGATTGCCTTCCAGAATCCTCAAGCTGAATTGTCCTATTAGCTCATAGAATTTCTTCAAGTGTAGGAATATGAACACTGCACATGAAGCAACAGAATACATCTCTCCATCAATGTGTGGGATAGTCACACTGGTTTCTGTATGTGGACTATATAATTTGCATATATTGGTTTACACTGTCCCTTACAATTTACAGATTTAAAATTTTCCCTACTTTCTTTTGTTTTTTACTATATGGGTTGTCCACTGATGTTTCTTTTCTCTTTTCATTTTCAACTATTTGTTGCCCCATGGAACTATCTTAAGAAAGAATAAAAATTTTGAGAGACACTGGAAGATAGGCAGTCTGCCAGATTCACTTGCGCACACTGTATAAGTGATACTTCATCTCATTTCATCCCATTTACTGTTAGTATTTTCACGACTGTGTTACAAGATAACTTAAAAATATAATAGTTAACTATCAACAGTATAAAGTAGTATAAATTTTACTAAGTTGATAATACATAGCAATGACCAAAGCATAACACTCTTTCACTGTATCAAAAAGACCCAGAAGATGCCATTGTCTACTTTTCTTTCACAGGACATTTTGTGTATAGGGAAGCTTTTTAAAGTGGGGTCCTTTGTATCTTCTTTCACTTAACATGTTTTTCAGTTGATCCATATAGCTGATTTGCACCACAACATCTCCCCTTCTGGGACTCCGCTTCTCCTTCTCACCATTCCTGAATAAAATTTTGTTAGTATTTAGTTTTGTTGACATTTGTGAGGTTTCCAAGCTTGGGTGATCATGGATGATGTTCCTATCAGTATTCATACATAATTCTGTAGAGGTTTGTATTTTTATTTTTATGGAGAAATGAAACTGTGGACATTTATGTTGATCTAATATTAAACATTTTAAGAAGAAACTAAACCATTTCCCACAATGTCCATACTGCTTTGTTAGATGTATGATATTTAAAATTTTCCATATTCTCCTCAGTACATTTTCTGGCCTATATTATATTACATTCCTTTTGTGAGTATAAATTATTTTAGCATTGTGATTTTAATTTACTTTCTTCTAGTAACTAATTATATTAGTTATTAAAAATTATTTAATACACTTATTGACTGCATTTTAATATCCATGTATTAGTACATTTAAAAATTAGTTATCAGTCTTTTTATCTGGTTCTATAAGTTCTTTATGTATTCTGAATATTTGTCTACTAACATAAAATTTCTCTCATAGACAATGATTTCAGCTTTTATATTTTTCTTCATAATGTAATTTAGTCTTTGAAGCACAAAGGTATTTAATATTTAATGAAGTATAATTTATTATCACTGTTCTTGTAATATATTTTATTTGGAAGTTTGCAAGAACTGTTGAGTTAGCTAAAATAATGAAGACTTTTACCATGTCTTTTGCCTAGATATGTTACAGTTTGGGCTCTTAGCTTTGAATTAATTTGATAAAACAAAAATAATATAATAGATAATTTGATAATATAATATACCTATTTTATTTTCTTGGTGTATTAAATCATCATTTTTAGCATAACCTTAATCCCTTTACTATTTTGATTTGAAATTTTAACAATTCAAATCACATTCTTTAATATTTTATATTTAACTGATTAAAATACCCATTTTATTACAGCACACATTTTGAAATGTGGCCATTGTAATATAGCAAAATTGAGCTTCTTATCATCTTCAATTCCAAATGCATTTATCATTTTGTTGTAAGAAGAGTTAAAATAGAGTGTGTTAGAAATTTTCAACAAGAATTATTGCACCTACAGAGCAGATTATATTTTGGAATATATATATATATTATATTATATATTTGGAATATATATATATATATATGCAATAACAATTAGTGAAAAAACAGGTCATGAATTTGAAGGAGATTTGGAAAGTATATATGGACAAGTTTTGGAGGGAGAAAGGGAAGGGAGAAATATCATAATTATATTATATCAATAAAAGAATGTTTTGTTATTAATATAATCACTGTGTTATACAACATATATCTAAAATTTGAATCATTTGGACAATATCTTCCCAATTCTTACTGTTCTATTCTCAAACGTATAGATTTAATAGTGCTTAAATTTGACATGTAAGCCCCTGTACCTTTTGCCTTTCTGTCCTGCTTTTTCACTTAATATAATGTCTTCTAGTATCACACAAGCTGTCACAGTGACAGAAGTTACCTTTTTGTAGACTAAATAGTATCCCACCATGATGTTAATTCATCAATGGGATGGTTTTAAATGAAAAATTTATTCCTTTTAAGAGCGTTCACCACTCCTCCTAGTGAGTGATAGCTGTCCATTTATCTTTCAAAACCCAATCTAGGTAACTAGTTCATTTTAAAAAATGTCTTCCTACCCTTCTCAAAATATGAATTCTTTACATCTGTACAATGATTATAATTCTCTTAGGAAGTATAGCAGCTTCATATTCACTTTTACTCCATTTTTTACTAAGTGTAAATTGTCAGCTAAAAGAATAAAAGAACATGGAATATATATCCTCTCACCCTCTCTAGTGTAATAGAAGGGATGAGCACAGCAAAAAGCCTTGGAAAATGTTACTACTGGTCTTGCAATGAACTAAACCAACATTGAAAGGCAATTGTTTTGGCTAAATCATGTTGCAATAGAATGAAGTCAGATATTTGTTTTGGTTTACTAAAAATGGTATATAAATTTAAAGATCTCTATGTATTTCAGTGAACAGATTATTGGCAGTGATGTTCTAAGCCTCTTGTATTCCCTTGATGTTTATGAGAAGCCTTGATATAGACCCAGTTACTTAGCCAAATAACCATCATTCCCTGTGTTCCTTCCTAGATATGCTCAGAAATTAATGAACCTGGACAGTTACACAGTTTACATGCACAGGTGTAACTGGATCAAGTAATGCATACTATTCTACATTATATAACATGATTAATATTTCTGGTTTCTTTTAAGTTTGAAGGCTGCTGCATTTGTTGTCATTGAATCTACATTATTTTGGTCCTGTCCCCAAAGGACAGATTACCCCTACATTATCTCCTCTGTCATAACCAAACATAATTTTATATCTGCATTGGATTTTGTTCTGTTCCTTCTATGCTTCAAAACTGCTCAAATGTTACTAGCAATATCAAACACCAATAATTTGGTAAATTCTAGTTCTTAAGCAATCATTTGCAAATAATAATTTAAGATCCTACCATTGACACAGCTTCAAAAACTTCTGAGTTACCAGGTTGCTGTTGCTACTTGGTACTTGCAGGTGTTTCTAGCCCGAAAATGCGTTAAACGGGGCAATGAAGGGACCTTTGCATCTTGTGTAAACAGAATCAAGTATTCCAGTTTATTATTTAATAATGTAAGCTTTATTATTATAATAGAATACAGTGAGACATGAGAGTAAAAGCTTTTGCTAAACGCTGTAGAGCGAGACATGCAGCTGCCATGAGCAATCTTGACTCAGGTTGGGTTTTTATTGCCACTTCACTGCACTGAGGTGCATAAACATTCAGTGTCATCTTTTTAAAATATTCCTGGGAGTCAACAGGAACTGCCCTCTATAAGAGTGTATCTTTATTTTTTTTCAAGGAAGACTTAACTAGTATTACATGGTTTAGCAAAGCACTCTTGTAAAGCTACATAGAATAATTTCTCTTTGATAAGTTTGCTATCAATTTACACAATAGAATATTACTCACATGTACTAATGAACTAAGAAATAAGGGCAATGCAATCATTGCAAAGCAGTAAGCAGACTAATAAGAGATATTCACATCTAATGAGCAAAACACAGACCCAAAACTAGGCATGAGGAGTCTAGAAGATAAAATGCTCTCACTAAACATGTTAGGTTAACGTCGGAAAATAACAAGATAAACGGCAACACAGATGTTAGAGCCATAATTTATTTTATTTTCTATACATATCTATACACGAAATGTCCTTGGTTCAGCCATTTTTGGCATAGCTCATGAAATTTAGGCAGGACCAAATCGAACAATGAAGCACATTTAAAATGAAACCAGAGATTTGTCATCTTTAGGGAAACACAAGCAGTGTGTTTTCCAAAATCATTGGATAGCAGCTTGTTGAAAAAAATCACTCAAAACTCAGGTATGCATTCTAATTGTCTTATTTGGCAATGATGCTAAAGGTTTATGTCATGGTCTTATAAATGTGATTAGACCATGATCTGTGGATTCTGAACACTAGAGTTAAATATCTGTGAAAATCTATCAGACAAAAGGAGACTTCAAAAATACCTTCTTCATAAATATTTACTTCTAAAACATCTGGGCAGTAATGAAAGGCTAGAATTTTTTTATAAGGAATATTAATGGACCTCTTTTATTTAAAGCCCTTACATAGTATACCTACAAATATATTGCTGCAATATAAATGAAATGTAATAATATTACTCAATAAAAGCTATTTCCTGTACATTCTTTCATGTATTTTATATTGGATGCTACATATGGTAGAGCACTTATTGAAATAGTTGGTATCAGCAAATAAAGAAATAATATACAATTGGTTTTCTAGCTCCAACTACTGTTCCCTATTTTTTTTCTCTTTATCACAATAGCCTAAAGTAGGGAAAATATGGTATGATAGAACTCGAGCAGGTAGCAACTGATCTTCTATTGAACACCGGGCAACAGTGAAGTTATGAGCGTTCTCTATATAATTGGATTTCATACTCAATATGTTTTAAGTGGCATCTGTCTCCTACAGGCTGTTCTGTTCTTAAATGCAGGCTCTAAATGTATTTCCATAGCATTTAACAACATTCTAACAGCTAAAAGTGGAGATTTCTCAATGATATTTTAAGAACATAACTTTTAAAAAATGTTTAAATGTACAATCTCATGCTGAATATTTACATATATAATTTATATATTCTATTTTTTGTTTGCTAGTCATAAATTTCAATCTAAAGCTTTTGATGTAGTTATATAAAAAGAATACATTCAACAATTCTAGAGCTTGCAAAATAGTTTTGCCCTTCTGAAAAAAATCTTCATCATAAGAATAGAGTGATTTTTGGATGAATAGGCTATATGGGAATAAGAGTGAAAAGGGAAATAGTTTTCTAAATTATTCAATTAATTTATTTATTTCCTCTTCTACCAAGTAAACTTCTGTGTTAGGCTGGCTGATCTCCATAGTCTACTGGCAAAAGCTCAGATGACGACAATGTAGCCGGTTGAAAGGGTTTCTCTCCATCAGATTCAGAGTGCTACTTTGACAGCCGCATCTTACCCTGTCAGACTTCAATAAATTCGAAAAGAGCATTGAACAACAAAATATTACATAATGAGATCTAAAAAGAGAAAGCCTAGGGAATTTTCAAGTTGACAAACAAAACATTAAATCTCTATATCGGCTTAAACCATGAAACAAGTAAAAACATAAGCACACCATTATTTGCGCAATAACGACATGAATTTAAAGTTCATTAAACATTTGTCGTTTATCTTTTTTTAAACACCTTCACACAAAAATATTTTGACATATATATTTTTTGAGAATATTTGGAAATATATATCTACAAATGACTCTGTGGTTATAGTTAAGCTCTATTTTTCTTCTACTTTTCGTCCTATCTCTGGACCTCCTTCCCCTCCCCCTTCCTCTCACATTATGTCACCTGACATGATTTTGCTCCCTGGCTTCCTCTCAGAATCCTGTCTCGAAGCTGAATACTCTGTCTGCTCTGGACTGTCAGACAGGGGTCTCTTGTTCTTGTATAAAATATGGAAATAAGGAAACCTTCAGATTCTTTAAGACAGAGGCAGTAAAGCAGATAGGAATCACTGCGTTGAGAACAGAAAGCAATTCTCTGTGCAGAGGACTGAACAACAGAATGCGACTAAAGGAACCTATTGATGTGGTGTGGGGGCTTTTAGCTGAGGCTCTCTGTTTAAATACGTGGCCCAATAGACTAGGTTGAAGATTCCAAATAGCAGTGGGAAGGCTATTCTTGACAGTCGGTCGATTTTGCTGACGCTGTTAAAAGTTTTCTTGGGTTCTGGTGGTTTTGTCTCAGGCTTGACTTCTTTTGGTTCTATGGTCGCACTTTTAGCAATAGTCGCCAAGCCAGGATCACCCCTGGCCAAGTTAGGGGTGTAGCTGGTGGCTGTCGGAGCATATGTGTTGTTTTTCTTAATGAGAGGATCCTTCACTTTCTTTGGCTGGAGAGGAAAAGGCAATTTATTTAGCAAGCAGTGAGGAACAAAATGATAAGTTTCTGAGCAAAACAGCACTTGCTGCAAAATCAAAATCTTTGCTTGATTTAAAAATCTAAAAATCTGAACCTCTTCTAGACAGCTCAGCTTGTCAAAATGTCTCTCAACAGTTTTCACTGTTTCTATATTTGTGGGCAGGGAGGGCCTTAGTAAGTCTGGTCATCCATGTTGTGAGGGACTTTGGTGACACAGCTGTCTTTGAGTCATTTCTGTTCGTGTGGGAAATCCCTCACCCATATTTGTGTTAGCAACTCCAATTAAACCCTATGGTTCAATAAAAAAAAATCTAAAAATCTATAACTTATGACTAACATACTGTCACCATTTGAAAAGCCAGATGATATTTGTAACCTTTTAGATCAAGAGGTGGAATCTGTTCCTTCACGGATTGAATGCAAAGCAGACTTGGTATTATAGAAGGGATGTTATGCAAGCTTAGGATACTGGATTCAAACTTTTTAGTCTCAGCCTTCCCCTTCTAGATGCTTCCTGATCAAGAAACGAAGCCCAGGATAGACTAGAGAGTACCCTGAGAATGGGTAGAGTGCTAGAATCCCTGACAGCCAGTTGAGGTCTCAGGTGTGTGAGGAGGCCAAATGTTACCCCACTTTGATGGACCCTCCAGTTAATCACAGTAGTGTGAATGAGCCCAAATAACATGAAAGGAACACTCCAGGCTGTCTCCAACCACAAATTCAGAATTACCAGCAACTAACTAACTACTGCTTCAGGCTAGTTCATAGGCCTTCCACCAGTAGGCTTTTTCTAAACAGTTGTCCTTTTTCAGAGTTATGTGATCTCATACAGTTGCCATTAGCCATGTGTAGATATTGAGCACTTGAAATATATCTAGACTGACTTGAAATGTACTAAATGCAATAATATGCATGGGATTTTGATAATTTGTGTAAATAAAAATATAATACAGTGTTCGTCCTCAATGGGTTACAACTACAAAGCCAGTATGATTTATGTATTATATATATTGGAAAGAAGTATATTCATCATCTCATCATGATTAATGTTTACTTATACTTTTTTCATGTATTATTATTTTTAGATTACTTTTCTGAGATAGGGTATCACTATATAACTTTGGTTAGTCTGGATCTCATAGAGATCACCTGCTTCTGCCTCTCAAGTGCTGGAGTTAAAGATATGTGTACCAACATGCCTGGCTATTTACACATTTAAAATAAGGCTACTAGAAATTGTTAAGTGGCCTGTGCGGTTTACATTTGTGCACTACAACATTTGCACGAGGCAGCAGCTATAGCAGAGGGCTTCCCATTGTTTTGTGTCCACTAAATCAAGGAAATCTTTGTGTGAGGATAAGGAAGGCAGACCAACTCTTGACTTTACTGAAAGTCAAAGGTAGTTAATTTTTCAAATTAACCCGACTAAAACATGGAAATAATTAAGCTCAGAAAACAGCCAAAGGGGTATCTTTTTGGTTACAAAAAATATACAAAACTAGAAAAATAATGGATTTGTTTTTGCATTTGATATCACATTTTATTTTGTTTTGTTTAAAAAAAAACAGTTTCTGAAACCATGGGAGGCACATTTTAATAGATACTTTCATCTTTGAATGTCTCTTCTTCTTTCTCTTATTCTCTACCTGCACATTGATGCGACCAAACAACCTCCACTAGAGGAAAGCTAAGTCACAATTTGGGGAATACTGATTTGCCACGTTTGTAACTTTCCTGCTATACCACGTCTCACTCAAAAGAGCTACTCATTTCCTAGAAGCAATGTGTGTATGCACAAATGTGTAGCAGGTTACATAAAAGTTACCATGTGCAAAATACTATGTACGCATACTTGCTTATAGAGTTAATACAGCCTGCTTACAAGCAAGTGAGTAAGTAGTAGCAAAACTGGTCTTTAAACACAAGCCTGATTCAAATGTCCAATAAGAAAATAATTAACCCACTGCACTTTGTTTTTTACAGTCTAAGGAAACAAGAAAGAGTCTTCACCATTCCCCTCTTGCATCTAATTCCACAAATCAACAAGGCTTAAGGCCTCAAAATCCTGATATAGCAAAGAGCCACTGTGGTATTTACCTTTTCTGGAACCACGCTTTTGCCATCCCACGCATAGCCTCTCTTGGTGAAATAGTTCACTGTGGCAAACTCAATCAGAGCTGAGAAAACAAAGGCATAGCACACTGCAATAAACCAGTCCATAGCTGTTGCATAGGCCACCTTCGGGAGGGAATTTCTGGCACTTATACTCAAGGTTGTCATGGTCAGAACAGTTGTCACTCCTGTAACGGGAGAAATTAAGTAAAGACACTGGTTCATTTGCAGAAAATGTCATAACAGCAGGCCTAAGCTTTTCCCTTGATCAAAGGGTACTAACAGCATCATATTTGTAGTGGAAGAGTCATGATGTAGCCTCAATATAGTTTGAGGTCAATAGCACAGCAATGCTAAGGGTCATTAGGAAGAGATAAACTACTCTGCTAATTGAGAATCTGTTCCTGAAACAGTGAACTTCTTTAAATAGGCATCTTGTATGTGTATCCTGAGTAAGAAAGAAGATAATATCATTCCATGCACCCAACTCTTGATGTAAAAATCTTAGATAACAACTGCCTGGGATATTCTAGAAATATTTATAGTGTTTAATAGTCTTTGTCCCAAATGTAGAAACTTGAAACTCAATTAGCCCTTGATAGAGGAAAGCTAAGTCACAATTTGGGGAGTGCTGATTTGCCACATTTGTAACTTTCCTGCTATAACATGTCTCACTCAAAAGAGCTACTCATTTCCTAGAAGCAACGTGGGTATGCATAAATGTAGCAAGTTACATTAAAGTTACTATGGGCAAAATACTACGTACACATACTTGCTTATAGATTTTATACAGCTTGCTTAAAAGCAAGTGGCTAAGTGGTGGCAAATCTGGTCTGTAAACACAAGCCTGATTCAAATGTCCACGATCTTTCTTTTTTCTAATGTTGCCCCATCTTCTCTACTCTGCAGTTCCAGGCCTAATGATTTAAGTGATCTATATTCAAAGTCAAAACACTTTGTTAAGTTGGTTCTTTCTAATCTATTTAGATCTTTCAATGAGACAGAGTGTGGGTAATGATACTCTTTACTGTTGATTGAACTATCATATGAAACACACTGGATTGATAATGCTTTGAGATGCCTTTAGAAAAATTTACAAATGTTTAAAAATAGTTCAAAGCAATCCTACCAGAAAGGCTTAAAGATCACCACCAGGCAACCCTGAGCTCCTGCAGGGACTGGTCCAGACATTAGCACCCTTGTAAATGAATTCACAGACCTAAGCCACTATGCCTGTAAAATAGTTAATTCCATCTCCAGTCTCTCTACTGTCCATGCCATCACTAAAATTCTCAGAAAGGACCATTTTTGCACAGTCACTCACACTATTGTGAGGATTATATAAAATAACGTGAAGATGATAACCAATGCATTGCTGAGGAAGGAGCTGTCGATCTATGATTCTCAATCTGGGATTAACTCCTCCTGTTGATAGCTTTAGAAAATCAGTTGGGCTACATAGCTTATAGAAAATTTTTGTAATCTGTTTTAAACCAACAAGTGTTCTTAGGTTTTCCAGGAATGTCAAGATAGTTAGTCTTTTTTTTTTTTTTTTTTTTTTTTTTTGGTTTTTCGAGACAAGGTTGCTCTGGGTAGCTTTGTGCCTTTCCTGGATCTCGCTCTGTAAATCAGGCTGGCCTCAAACTCACAAAGATCCACCTGGCTCTGGCTCCCAAGTGCTGGGATTAAAGGTGTGCACCACCACCGCCCGGCCAATAGTTAGTCTTTTAACTACAATAGAAAACAAAATACAGTAGTATATCTATTAAATGATATTCTTGACATATGGTCAGGATTGAAGGAAATGTATTTATTTTAAGTTTGGATGGCACAGAGTTCAGCAAATTCTAGGGCAAGTTCCTTATTACATAACCAACCTAAAGAATATTAGCTGGCAAACTGCCCCCAAATTTACATATCAATATTAACTAGAGCAGATAGCAAGGTAATTAAAAGTCAGTAATTGGGGAACAGAGCAGCCCAATTCCAAATCCCAACTCTATAATTGCTAAATGACCTTGGGACAATTTCCCCACAATCGCAGGCTTCTGGACTGTTGCTTTTAATTTCTGCCTTGCTAATTGATTTTATTAACTCTAACTCACAGTGTTATTGGGAGTATTAAATAAGATAATATAATAAAATATTTAATTCTTAGCCAAAGGGTTAAAGGAAATATTAATGACTATGAAGGAAAATGTCTGGTTCTATTTCATGTATCATTACTACCATAAACTCCAGTTTTATAATGTTCAGTTTAGATATGTAAATATTGAGAGTAATCTAGAAATTAATTATCTTACCCCAAAAACCCTGTAAACTAGGAACAGTACAGAATAGTTTAAGGTGAGTGAGTGAGTGAGTGTGTGTGTGTGTGTGTGTGTGTGTGTGTGTGTGATTTGAAATTACTGTCATATAAAAATGCAAAGGAACAAAATGTGTTACATGGCTATTAAATTCCAATGGTTAAGCCTGACAATTAATATTTTATCTTTCCTGTGGATCCATTTAAACATTGTTTTTCCTTCCTTGTACTTGCATTTGACTAGAAATAGGAGCTCGGACAAAGAATTTTAAAAGGCCAATGTTATACAGCTATTACTGGGTAAAATTAAACCTAAAGCTTGGATCTTTTTAAGCAGCAAATTTACATGAGATTGCCAGCAAATAAGAGAGCATAGGAAGAAAAAAAAGATCATATTTTCAAGTCATAAAGTGGACCGGCTTGGCCTCAGTTTGGACTGCTTTATATCAAACTGTTATAACTCTAGTGAGATTATTTTTTCTCTTTTGATATTTCTTTACATACTAGGGACTTTCTTTGGCATCCACAGAGCGCAGAAGAATGTGCTAAGTTCAAGCTAAAAGGAACAGAAACATGTACTGAATAAATGTTAAAGGGCTAAAGGGCTAGGAAAAAATGTATTTGTGATTTCTATTGAACTTAAACACCACAAATATATGACTTTGCACACAGAAATATTTGCTATAGCTGAGTTTACTATTGTACACTTATGTTCACCAAAAGGTCATTGGTCATTGTGGTATAAGATCATTGAAAATGTTATAAGCAGTGTTTTGGATTCATAAAACACTGAAAGACTTTGGTGAATTTCCAAATAGAAAGGATAGTCTTAGGTAGGAAAAACAGGTATGAAAAAAACCATTTCCTTATAGTATTGGTTTCATTCTTCTGAAATAAAATAAAACAAGACCCAAAACCTAAATCTTGCATTTAATTCAATGTTTATTTCCTAGTGTGATGAGGGCTCAGATGGAATGCCCATATAGAGCTAAGAATCTCTCAGGAGGCCGGTCTTTAGTGTATTCAATGGTTGTTAACATTGACAAATGGGTACAAATAAAAATGAATTTGAAATGAACTGCTCATTTACTCTGCAGCTGGAAATCATTTTGCAGGTTAATTTAGTTGTGTGCTTAAGCTGTTGTCAGAAGACCAGAGAACAGATTAGATGGTTTTCAACCTGCAAGCATTGCTAAGTTCAGAAGACAAGACACTCCTGGTATGATGGGGCAGAGTCTGTATCTCTTGAGAGAACTTATATGTTATCCCTTAAACACCATGAGTATTAGGGACATCAGAATCTCTGCATATGAATTGATTTGCACATGTTTAAAGGGTTTTCAGTGTGGAACATGTGGCCTTCAACACAGCAGGTACATAGTAGTTGCTTGTAGAAGAAACCTGGATGAATATGTCTTCCACCAATGAGCATGTGGTTATTACTTCTAAATGAATGACACAGACCAGAGTGAACCCATCATGTGCTGGATTAACGTAGCAGTATGAAACAAAAGTGATGGTTTTGTGTTACCATGAAGTACAAGGAATTTGGAGCTCATACCTTATCTTGATTCCTCATCACCTCACCTAGTAACTCCTAACATGAGATAAATAATTTAACTTTGTATTCATTTGGTTTCAAGTTAATATGATGTTCATAATAATAGTGTCTGAAATATTTTAGGTTTAAATAATATAATATGGTGAATCACATTGAAAACAACTAGTATAAAATCACATAAGTATTCATATTTTATGATCATTAACATTTCAAGTTCAAGCATGTATTTCATGAAGGCAATAGTGTGCAAATAGTTTACTACTGCATTTTATTTCCATACCAGAGCCATAACTTGGTGCACTTCAAAAAAACTCAGTGATTAAGTGACTGGATAAGTTAACTGTAACAAATATTGCTTTCATCAGTCTGAAAAAGACAGTTGAGATGGTGTGGCTGGGATTCAGTCAGAAAACACTCCTGTCTATGAAATGTAAACTTTAAAATAATATATCAGTAGGTAGGTTTTCACATTATACAAGGGTGTTTACTGTTCAAATATCTTTCTATTCTGTTGCTTTAACTTGCAATGCTCAGGTTATTTTAGAGAGCTCTAATAGAATTCTAACTCTTTATGAGTGTACGTGGGAGGTAAAAGGAAGTATCTATCTATTGCTAGATTAACTGATGACCTCTCCCTACTTAATGCAATCCTGGTTTCAACAATATAAGAAAGTATTCTTGCTATTTTTTAAGATTCTCAAAAATCATATACTATACAGGATTTAAATTTTTAGGTTATTATATTTTTAATCTAGTAAGTGATTTTGAAGTTTATTTCACTGTCTTCTATGTCAAAACAGCAAATTAAATTTATATTAAGCCATTCTATTTGTATTAACAAAACAGTTTTCTGTATAAAAACACTAGTTTTAAAATCACACAATAATAGAAATGGTAATTCTTCAAAGTTCATACAAAGTTTAGATTTGAACATAGAGTGACATTTTTTTCATTTTCTTTGCAATGTCACCATCATGGAATAACTGCCCTCTAGACCCATACACATATATATTGATTGCCACTTACCAAAGACGGTTCGTGCTGGTACTGACTCTCTATTGAGCCAGAAGGAGACTTGTGAGAGAATAACTGTCATTATGCATGGCAGATAAGTTTGGATAACAAAGTAGCCAATTTTCCTCTTCAAGTGGAAATGAGTAGTCATAACCACATATTCTCCTAGAGGGTGAAATGGACAGTAAGTGTGAATGATTTGCCAATGAAAAGAAGTTATTCCCTAGGGTTTCAAAGGAAGCAAAGTTCTAGAGGTTAGACACATCTTGTTTTCCACATGACATCAATATGCTAGAGGGCAAAGCCTTTGTCCAAGAGAGAAAAGAAACATTCTCTCTGAGGACAAGACAGAGGTATTAGAATCTTTCTGTGATTCCTTCCCTTTACCCTTGCTGTATCATATACCTAAGGGGTACAGTTGAGTTTATATTTCCAGATTGATCCTCAAAGTGATGTTTTAGATTCAGCGAGCCCAACAAACAAAACCAGACCTGGTTTCAAGTGTGGCCTTTGCAAAACGGATTTGGAATGCCAACTGAAGGAGCTTTCATATGAAAGTTGGGACAGCTGAATTTTAGTTCCAAGACTTCCTTGGATCTCAGATTAGTGATGGAGTTTGGTCAGAAAGAGAAAATTAATAGTGAGCTTAACTCCATTGTTTCTCAAAATTTATTTCCCAGAATCAGCTGTTAATATTTGGGAAGATATAACTCTCAAATATTCAAGCATATAAAGCATTCTTTGAATTTACAAGGACATCTATACTGATGATAATAATAATTTTCTTTTCCTCTTAGTATTTTTTTTCAGTACTGGGGATGGAACCTAGGACATCCCACACACAAGGCAAGTCCTCAAGCTACACAGCATCCACAGCTCTATAACCACCCTTAGGGTTTGTTTCTGTCCCCAGTCTGGCCTGGGAAACAATGCTAGGCACTCTCTAAGATTTTTCTGTTTTACTGGTCTGAAAGAGTAGCCAAACAGCACAAACTGTAGAAGGGTTGATTTTTCTTTACGTTAGATCTTATTCAATTGCAAATCTTTAAAATGTTAAGCCTGATTCACATAGAATCTATATGTGGATGAATACATGAGAAAATAGATGTGTTCAGAACAAGAAATCCTCATCCCTCTTAGAATAGTTCCCTACCAGCCCCCTTCTCCCCATTCTAGACTTCTCGGTACTTGATTTATTATTTAACAATAACCGCTGGGTATCTGACTTCAGCTCCTGTAATGTGACTAAAAGTTCTCCAAATATCCTGGCTCAGTATTCATCAGTCTCATACCTAGCTGCTTACTCTACTCATAGAACTCAGTAGTGAATCTCCCCTCTCAATAACACACTCTCACAACCATCTTTTTTTTTTTCATTTTTATGTTTTGGCTTCTTTTAATAACTGATTATTTCCTCCATAAATTACTGAGTTCTGGGTCAAATCATCATTTTCCTTTTTATTCTTAAGTAAATGATGTAAAATCCCTCTGTCCTCAGGTCCCTCCCTTAATCTTTCTTGGACGAAAAGATTACTCTCCATCTCTCTTCTTACTGGTTGTGTGGGGATATAAAAATGCCTGCCAATTGGGCAGTGAACTAACTTGATTCTAAAAATAAGGACTTCTGATCCAAAATTCAAAGAAGGCAAATAATAGCTTTTCATGTTCCACCAACAGTTATGTTTAAAATCCACATTGCAGTTCACCTAGCATAGTTATATACCTAATATTCTAATACTGGAGAACAGCGAGTTCTAGTCTATCCTGAGTTACATAGCCAGAAAAAAAAAAAATTATACTAGGTTACTTCCCTCAAAAAGATTGACCAGCACATAGCTGTCTAATCAATGCCAATAATATATTGGATTAGCCTTCATATATCAAAAGGTGGTTCAGAAGGAGAGGATTCTATCACGACATTTGATTTCACCTTTGCAGCGTCTTTCAGCCCTCCTTTACTTTCTTATGGTTACTGTTCCCATCTCTTTTGGAGACTAATCACAATAAGCTATCAGCTGTCTTCTGTGCCACGAGTGGCATCTAACTCCAGTTTTTTCCTACCTTCAAATGTACAGGGATCTTTTATTTGTGATTATAATATCCTTCCTACTTAAAATATCTAAACAGATTCCCTTGAGGTGATTAACTTTTGTAGCCAACTTGAGTGGACTGGTATAGCACACTTCTGGAAATGTCAGCAATGGTGTTTCTGAAGATGGGAAATGACTCAGGGAGCTAAGAGGTGAAGACCTACTCTGAGTGTAGGTTGAAGAACCCAGGGGCCAAGAAGCTGGAAGCCTAAGTATGCAAATGTGCACAACTCTGTCTTAGAGTGATTTTGCTGCTGTCCTAACTTACAGGCATTAGTCTGTGGTTACTTCTTCAGTTCTTGAAGATAAACTTACACTAGCAACACTCCTGAGAATTTCTATAACCGCAAGTCTCTCTTGTTCTGAGACTCTGAATTTCTTGAGCTGAGCAGGTTTAATCTGCCTCAGACTTGGTGCCAGATAGTTTACTTACTATGAAACATGCTTCAAACCCATGGAACTATCCAATCATGGACTCACATATGAAAAATCCTGAACCAAGGCCTACCTTTTTCCATTTTAAATATTTTCCTTGAGTATTTTTTTCACAGCAGAAGAAAGCTAATGTATAAAATTATCTATGTCAAAGTTTCTCAAACTTGCAATTTGCATCTGGGACCAAATAATTGTTTGTGATTATTAAAAATCTATCTTGTGCACTGCATATTATTTATCTATCTCTAGATTTTACCTGATACAGGGACCCTAAAGCAATAGACCCCACAGAATTAAATTTCCCAAATAATCCTACACTAGAGGAGGAAAGAACTAAAACTCTAGTTCAAAGGAGGAGGAACTTGCCTCCCAGATGAAATTTCATACTGTTCCAACAGTTTATCTAGGATTACTACCAGCAAATCAACATGTAAATATTTCATGGCTTTCGTTTCATCTTCTCTGTGAAATTATAGTCCTTTTAAAGGAGAAACAGACTCTAGGAACATTTTGCTCTTCCTAGTCAGAGCCACATCAATTCTCTACTATCAACTTGTATTTTCCAATTCCTTTACAATGTTTGAAAAAAAGCCACTGTTTGTGTAGCTAAGCACCTGTTTACATAACTACTAGATAACAACATCATGTGATGCTTCCTTCCCTGGAATGAAAATAGAAATGGTCTGCATTACACACAGTAAGGAATAATCTCTTCCCTGTATTCAAGGCTCTCTACAAGGTAGATTTAATATGCAATACTATTAACATGGATCATGCCTTTCCATACATCTTCACATCTCTGTACCTTGGCCAAGCAAACTCATTTGACTTCTATTACCAAACATTTTGTTCATTGATCAATTGAGGAAAGCCCAAATACCAGATCCTCAGCAGGGTAGCAAGCAATGTCCTGAGGGGAAATTGTATTAGCCTTGGAAGGAAATGAGTTTATTTGAGTTTGATACTCAAATCTATTTTCTAGTTATATTGTCTTGGGCACCTCATGTAGACTTTCTTACTCTCAGTTTTCTTATCTGTATAATAATAAAACTGCAATGTAACTGAATGAAGAATAACTCCTCTAATAGGACCTTCCATTAAAAACCCTAAAATAAATTTTAGTTCCTTTCTCAATTTTCTTCATTCTTCACCAATATCAGAACTTGGAGAAGTATTGACAAAAGAAATGCATCCAATGTTACAGAAGAAAAACATTCCTTCATTCATCAATTGTTAGTAATGACAACATCCATTTATTGAATACTTACTACATACTTTGTACTTTAGAACACTATAAAGGTGTTCTTTATACTCATTAATAAAACTAGGTTTGCATTTTAAACTCTCCATTTGAATGCTATGCACAACTTTAAGTAGTTTCAGCTGAATGTGTCTTTATATTGTTGGTGATGTCTTCAAGGTCAATAGAAAGAAGAGCAAGAAATCCTAAAAGGATAAAAACTCAATTTTCTGAGATCTTTGTTAGATATATGCTCATGTTGCTTGACCATCCCAGGAGTACACTTTATTATTCCTAACTATTCATTCTACTGTAGCCTGAAAAATGCCATCAGCTTAAAGGGAAAAAAATGCCATCTTTCATAAAATGTCAGGAAGATAAGTATCTACATATATTCCATCATCTTTTGTCATTTCTACTGTGACATTTTTGTGAAGAGTCTGTAAAGAATATGGTTCTGGGGAGTTACTATTTGACATTATACCATATTATAAATAATGTGTTTTCCTGAGAGATTAGGAAAGAATAGAAGGGCTTCTCCTGTTTTGAAAGCATCTTAAATTAAATAAAATCTAAAGAGCATTGGCCCAAAACTTTCAAATAAGGGACAGAAGTGGCAGCAACATCAGAATCAAATTATAATCATTTAAAAGTGGAAGAAAAAAAACAAAAAGAAAAGCCCATATCTTAATATGAATTGAAAGTCTAGACACCAAGTGTGTATGTACTCAGCATAACAAATGAACAGTGTAGAAGAATTGTAAGTTAAATGTCCTCAGAAATCATCCAACCCTGAGGGAAGTTTTTAAATAAAAAGTGACAAAGTTCCTGATACATTACACAGTAAGAATAAGGAGAATGCAAGAATGAAAGTGGGTATAATTTGGCAAATTGGCATTTGGAGTTAGTTTAGAAGTGGATTTCTCAAATATTTGTTAATCACTGTGGTTAGTTTTCTTAGACTTCACTCTCCTGATTTTTCTACATCATATGATACTGTTGAACTAGCCTATTCCCTGGAATGCTCTGAGGATAAAATTTAACAGCATGTGTGACAGTACTTATAATCTTAATCCTAGGTAGATTTACAGTGTAAGGATAGAGCAGTAGATTTATATTCTTTCTGGCTTGGGAAATCAACCCTCAGTCAAGTTGTAAAACGATATTGAACATTGAGTTCACAAGAATTTTTTCCACATTCCATGGAAATAAGGGAACACGAATGAGTAATAGAACTCTTAGCCAAACTAGATCTTTTCTCTCATTTGAAATATGAATTAGTTAATGAGAAAACCACAGAAGTCTTTTCTCTAGTGATCATGCACTAGGCATTACAGATGGGATCCCTGAATGTTGATCACAGTTCGACCCACAGTCAGATAAGATGATCCCTCATGATGTTGACCTTGGAACTCATCTTTCAGACAAAGTCTAGAAAAGTCTCCTTATTTAAGAAAGGTGATCCTGTCATTTTTCTTAGTCATTTTTTCTGAGGATAAAAGATAGTAATTGAGAAGAAACAGCTTACTTTCCAGGCTTACTAGAATGCCTTGTGATCAAATTTGCTTTGGAAAACAAGATAATGTCAAGTTGTCCTTGAACTTTAAAACCATTGCATGAACTACTTTCTTATTCTTTTCTGGATACTGATGTTATTCTTGTCCCAATGACCAACACAGTTATTTCATGTTGCTGTATATGACCTGTATATTACTGACCTAAAAATCTCAGGTATTGTGGTAGTATCTCTACCATTCTCTTTCTCAGATCATTGAAATGATATAGAGTTATTTGGACATGAAGCATCTCACTGGGATTACATGATGTGTGTTTACAGGTAAGCTAGATACCACGTTCTAACCTTGTAAAAGGCCATCTAGAATTGACTAGGTCCCTCAAAGGATATTAAGGTGGACAGAGTTTTTTTTTCTGTCTAGTTACTGTTGTTTTGTGTTCTAGTGCCATCATTCTCTGGTTTCCTGGCAGGAATAGGGAGATAATTGCACTCAGTGTCATCTATTTTAACTTCTTCAGAGTTCCACAATGGGTTGTGAAATGTAGTATCGACAGCCTTGACAAAACCTTTTTTCCTTCTCTCTGAAACCTGCAGAGATAGATTCTTGATGAGCTAAAGTGGGCCCAGAGGATGTATAATTCCATTTGTTATTGCAGTGTTGAAGATGGACATCACACTGAGCTCTTGTATTTGAGAATTTGCTCCCCAATATTTAATAATAAGTGGGGGTCCCCTTCTGTTCAGGTATACTCAATGTTCTGTTACATAATGACTATTCCAAGTAAGCCCAACTATGCTGCTGTCCAGCTCAGTGACCCAAGTGTTGCCCTCTTATCTCCTTGCCTCAATCCACCTTTTTTAAATTAGATTTTCTTCTCTGAATAACTGGAATTTTGTTGGCATAACTCCTTAGTAAGCAAAGGATCATTTGACAAAACCATTAAGTTTAAAGATGTACTATCTGGTCCTGGAGAGTGATGTCATGGTATGGTCACAGTCATTAAGGATAGAAGTACAGTAGAGTCTTTTTCTCCAAATGGTCTTCCAGACTTGTATATATTATTGCATGTGAATTACAGCAATGGGATTTGTCTCTTTGATATTACCAACCACAATCATAAAAGATTAAGTGGGTCTGTGTTATATGATACTAAATGCATAGGACCTAGAATATTGGCTACTGTTTTCCAACAGAGATATATGCTACCAACATGAAAAGCTACCTCCTATAGTAATCTTTCCTCAATTAGCCTAAACTACATTTTCCCCTTATTTGCACAAAATATTTATGCAATGCTTCCTCTGCCATAGCTACTACAGAAAATAATAGGGATAAAGAAAATGGAAATGATCTCTGCCCTAACAAAAGCGTTAGCACAGCACTTAGCACCCATTTTGATAATTACAGTTTATGTGTTCATCCACCCTAGACTTTGCCTTCCATAAGAGCAAGGTCTTTGCCGTGGCTATCATTGAAACTCCAGTGCTAGTCATGATACCTGACTTATCATAACATCCATTTTTAAGAAGTAAGCAGAGCCTATTTTGGTATCTTTTTTCAGCACATGTTGTAAGACAAAAAGAAAAAAGAAAAGAAAAGAATTTAAGACTGGAGCAACGGCCATTATGCAACAATCTGAGCATCTACTGTGTGTTTTGTACTAGAGTTTCACACCCACTTCTAGTTATCTTTTTAGGTATGGGGACAGAACCCTGACTTTTATTCATGTTTTGCAAGTGCTCTCACAGTGAACTACAAACATCCCCAGCCACTGTCTCATTGTTAATGGAAAGTATGCTTCTCTGACTCCTTAGATGGAGGGAAAGTTTCTGTCTAGAGAAAGAAGCCACTCAACATCCCCAGACTTCTGATGGCAGCACCAGGATGTCTATCCACATCCTCCCAACAGTAGAGAGACAGGCTTTCCACCTTGCTACCACATTTCTAATAAGGGCAAAGCTGAGGGCAGCTCTTCTTCATCTTATAAAACACGAAGCATAAGTATTTTAGCTCCTAAGGAAGTGTTTTTAAATAAGGAAAAGTCACATCTTATGTAAAAAATTAAGTGATTGATCTATTGCTTGAAAATGCTAACATTCTTAGGGTCTCAAAATGAAATCTGAAAACAGAAGAGTTTTGTTTTTGATATTATTGTTGTTGTTATTGTTTTTGTTGGTGGTGGTGGTGATGGTAGTGGTGGTGGTGGTGGTTTTTTGATGAAATTAGCATCACTGTTTTTGTACACGACTCAGTCACTTTTTTTTTTTTTACAAATTCAAGTGCATTAAATAAATTTAATTTCTGTAAGATGTGTATGAAAATTATTATTAGCTCTTGACAAATATTTTATCAGTTGAACACATTTAAAATGCAGAACATTGAGAGAAAGCATAAATTTTCTGATTTTTTATTTCCCATATTTAATTTAATTAATTTAGTAATTTTTTATTATCAGATTTCAAATAATTCAAGATGGTCCCTTGTATATTACTTAACTCTTTGTAACAACCTTAGAATCTTTGGGCACAGTTGGTTTCAACACTAAAAGGATCAAACTTTATATACTTTTAACTCCAAAATGGAGTGATCAGTATTGTATACCTCCACTGGCTTCAGGTGTGAGATAGTATTAGCCTCAGAAAATAAGGAAATTTATTTTGTGTGCATATCCTGTGTATAATGATCAATGCTTAAATTTATATGCAATCCTTTGATGTATGACAATAAGTGGGACCTAGAGATCACATACAGCTAGTATTTATGTAAGGACACTATGTGCAAAGACTTGCAGAAAATCATCTGCACCGGTTTAATTTATTCTTCCCAACATACTATAGAGTTCCCACAATCCGTTGGAAAATTGAAGGCATGACAAAGTAGTACAGACTTTCATCCATAACAGTTTTTACCCCAAGTTTTCTGTTTATATCCCAGGCTGCCCTGATCATACAGAACCAGCTTATTATGGTAATCAAGGGAAGCCAGAAATACTGAATGGCACGTAGAGCACTGGAGGCCCAGAGTTTACTCCTTTCCTGACTTTTCTGTCATTAAGGGAGTCAGAGTTCTCTTTTATTTTTCCTTTCATCATCTCCAGAATAATCAGATGTAACTTACCCGTACTGGACTGAACAATTCCAGAGTCAACTGTTTGTCCAAGAAGGTCATATTGGTTTAAGCGTGACCCATCTTCTGCCACAACTACTGAGCGAGCTGGCTCTCTGGTCCACTCATAGACAACTTCTGCTCTTGTATAAGCATCTGAGAGTGAGAAAAAAAGAACATAGTTATGCATCTTGCCCCTTAACTCCTCCTAATGAGCTGATTGTACCATCAGCTTCATATTTCCTACCACAGTGTTGCAGAGGGCAAGCCAGAAAATGAAAGCTCACATTCAGTTGCTTGGTAATGTAATACATATTTTTTTCTGAGGTTTTTCTTTCAGTCACTTGTCCACTCCTAACATGTTAAGCTCATACAAAGGATACAGCACTGTGCTAGTGTTGCAATAATAAACATACACAAGGTGGCTGATTTTGTGTGACTTATATTGGCGTAATAGAGTCACAAGCATATAGCCAAATAAAGATGTAATTCTACAGAGTGTTTAATGCAAGGAAGCCATACACTACTAGGTGAAGGGAGGGAGGGAGAAAGTCTGCATTTAGGTATGGAAAAGGACTTAGAGATGTTCAAGTCAACACTTTTATGAATGTGAGACCTAAAAACAGAAGGTGGGCAGAGCAGAGATCATGAGAGGGAAAAAAACTTGTTCAATAGGCAACATGTTTTTTGTTGTTGTTGTTTATTTATCTTTATTTCAGACACAGGCATGACTCAGTTGAAGAAGATTAGTATATGCACAGTAGAAAACATGAGACCTAAAGTGAAATAAAGTCAACAACCCTGGGTACATAAGACGTTGAGCCATGGGAAGCTTACAGTAAATGGAAGAGTGTTGCTGCAGAGGCTCACACTGACATCCTGTTAAACTGATGATTTGTGTAGATATTTACAATCATGATGCTGCTGCCGAAGATGGTGATAAGTGACCTTACAAAACCTTCCTTCTCACTCATGGTCACAAGCCAAGTCACTGGTAGTCCAGAAATCTCCCGTATGAGGTTCTCATTCGTAAGTCTTTAATCCACTCAGATTAGAGACCCGTGAATAGAAATGAAGGAAAGCAGGAAGTGAGGGAGGAAAGGATAGACAGACGGAAGAAAAGAAGGTGGCAGGATGGAAGAAAAGATGTCACAGCTTTTCTCTTTTCCAGTCATAGAAGACCCATTTCACATCGGCTGAAATGCCATCCTCTGTTTAGATGCACAATGATGTTAACCTTTTAAGGAGTACCAGGTGAGGAAGAGTAAGCTGCTTTAGATTATTTGATGGGAGGGCATGACAGCAAAGGTTGGCCTTATGATACAAGCTTGATTCACTGGCCAATGGCCAGCTCATCCATTAGTCACATTTGGCACCCCTCCCAGGGACCAAACCACTTTCAGAAGGCTACGAAAATGTTTTAATTTATTTAAGATCTAAGATCAATATAACCTAAATTGGCATGTATTCATCTTTAAACCAACAGTTATAAACTATAATTTGAATTATGCTTTGGAGGAATGCCCCTCCCCAAGAAAGACAAAAATGCTTAGAGCTCATTGAATTCTTAGCACTGATGTGTTCAATACAACCTTCAAACTCGGGACTGAGAATTGTGTACAAATATGTACTCCCCAAGCTAAAATATTATAAGATATTAAATTATGGTTGCCTTTTATATGAAAATGATACTATCTGCAAAACATACTCTGACTTTGAAACACAACCTGGAATGTCACTTTACTCTGAGTGAAGCAGGAAAACTGAAATCTTGCTTCCTTGTGTTATGTGGCATCCTGTCTGCCCCATCATCACTTATAAGTCAATTAATACCAGTTATCTCTTGAGAAAACATTTATGTAAGTTTGAGAGAAAATAATTTAATTTATCCTGAGACACCTTTAAGTGACAAATGAGTAATCTAAAATTTGCCCCTTTGCATAGACTTTAAAATTTTCCTTATTTTCTTGTGGCTATTTTCAGTGGGTAAAGGGGCAAGGTGTCTTAGCATGGCACAGAGTAGGATGATTTTATCAATGAGGAAGGTATAAAATTAGACTTTAAAAGGCTCTTAGAAGAGGGCAGAGCACACTAGTTGGAGACGCAATATATTATATTACTTTCTGATCATAGCGAATTCTTGTTTTCTTACTGAAGTAGACACACTGCATTTATTATAGTGCGAATTGACTGAATGTGCCTCTTCAAAAAGCCTCAATGGCCACATACTTTCATCACATTTTATAGACAGTAAAGTGGGGCATAGAACCAAATACTTTTTTCATGGCATGCCACTATTTAGTAGGGAAACAGAGATAAGAGCTTAAGATGCTGTTCATTCTGCTCCATCTCATTGGAAATATTTTTTTTTCTAGAAAAAATAGTCCACGTTGTACATAAGCCACGGAAGTCTGCTAGTTCTGTAAATGTCGAGGAAGCTAATTCTAGAGCTTGTGCCATTTTGGAACAAGCTAAATCTCCTGCTACTATATTGTACAGTTGTTGGCAACAGTGGCTGGATGGTATCATTTTATAACTTGAGTTGTCTCTGGAATGCCTATATAGTTATAGCGGGAAAAGTGGTGTGCTATCTTTGGTGCCTCATGCTTCATATTTTAGAAGTACCATGGTGTTTGAACATGCACAAGCCCTCTTCTGCAGTGCAGTGAAGGTTTACATCACTTACTACTTAGAGCTCCTCCTGGAAATTTCCCTAAATGAAGAATGCACTCCCATGATGCAAGCTGATGCTTTATGGTAGAGAAGACAGAAGGAAGGAACAAGGATAGTTTATGTGAACTGATAATTCTTAAATAGAAGGAAGTAAAAGCTGGCAAACGTCTTCAACTGCATAGTCAAACACTTTAGGACAAGATATCAAAGAAATCATATTCCCTAGTAAGAAATGGTAAAACAAAAGGCATTGGTTGAGGTTTAGAAGTAGCCTAGTGTTAATACTTCACTAAAGCCTAGATTTAATGTCAAGAGAAGAGCTGTAAAATGAAGTACCAGTGCCTTTTATCAGCCTCAGTGGCCAGAGTTCCATGTTTTCCTTTCATTCCTCAGACCTCTTCTTTCTACCTGCTTAAGTGTTGAAAAGCAAAAAGAAACTTAAAACCTGGTTAGTATAATCTTTCTTTATTCAGTAAATATATATTTATTGAATCATATTAACCTCTGCAACAGAAAATGATAAATAAAATATACCCTGCTCTTATAAAAGTTGTGGTCATCTGCGCACAATAGAAAGTGTTCATTAATAAACACAAATGATAATGAATACAGGGGCAAATGTCATAAAATAAGCAGGGGAAAAGGACTGAGAAAATTGATAGTGCCATATATGAATTACTACAGAATCATCAGGAAGAAACTTGAGAGGTGCTGTTTATGCTGAGTTGTGGAAGATGGGAAGGCTATCCACACAGATGCTACAAAGAGAAGAGCAACATGGACAGGGAAGAGCACAGGCCAAACACCCAGGTGCAAAACTGCTTTATGCATTTTTTAAACTTCATTCTTTTTGTATGCTACACTATTTGTTCTCTCCTCACGATCCATTGCCTTCTTTGTAAAATACCTCCCAAATCCTTCAAATGAAAATGCGTCTATATGAAAACATTCTGCTCAACCTCCTCTGAGAACATCAGCAAGGTAAAACACATTTTATTATACTGAGATACAGGTAGATGATTCTTAGGATTTTAGGAAAAGCTTTGATCGGTGTGGCCACTAATTTCTTATTTTCTCCCTGAAAGCAGATGCAGGTGCTTGAGGTGCCATTTTGTGATGAGGAACTTCATGTAAAGACATTCTTTGTTAAGACTTGGGACTGAGCAGACGTCAATGAACAATGACCTTTACACATCTTATATGAAAGTGCGTCGCCCCTTTTCTTTCACTCCATTCAGTTCACACCACTGAAGCAAACCTTACTGAAAAATAAACTGTAATTCACTGAGCAAATAAGAACACATTTGAAGCCTAATCGAAGTTGGGAATAAAATACTTTTATCTGGGGGGGTGGGGGGCATTATTGGTAATGATACTGTGGTAGTGGTGATGGATCAGCACTGGCTCAGGAATAATATAGTGGGTGATCTTCCTCCTAAGATTATATCATAGACTAGGAGAACTTACAAGGGAGCATAAATTTGATGAACTATTTGATCTCCAAATAACAAATAATAGCATCCCTGTTAGAAATAGAACTGGAGAGCCCACTATGTAAAGAGCACATTAAAACAAAAAAGGGGTGCAAAAAGACATTCTTCCCTAAAGTCTTGTTTAGCTGAAAGGTTTGGAAGAGATTAATCTTGAGTTTGCAGGATAGAATGTGATCTATAAATAGAGAACAATGTCTCCCCATGACTAGAGCTGTGAGGTGCATGAAGGCCCTTTGCTATTTTCTTTGCCTGCTGTCATCCTACACTATCACTATTTTTCTTCTATGAATCATATTTTACCAAAATAGTTGCTCAGTCTGCCTGTCTTGTGGGAAGAGTAAGCCGGTTAGGTAAACCAGGATTGACTCAGTCCCTGTCTGAACCCCGCCCCCCCTGCAGGAAGCCAGGAATACATTATCTTCACTCCATGTCTGCATTAGAGTCAGAAATCGAACGGGAGAGAGTAGCTCAGAAAGTCTAGCTCTACAGCCCAAAGTTCCTTTGTCTCCCCATAGGTACTCTTTGATGATTTCAAACTGTACGGATCCATAAAGTTAACACAATGGAGATGTGTCTATGATACCATCAAATGAAAACAAAAGCATAAATACATTCATGAATTCCATGGGACAGTCACACTGACTGGAGAAAATTAGAGATGATCATGTCAATAATTTATTTTCTGGATATCTCTTTAACATGCCTCTATTAAGAAAAATGACTACATATTGTCTTTGGCCACCAATGAATATTTTCTTAAAACCTTGTCAGACATTGTAAAGTAAATACAGCAATCCCCTTTTATTGGGGTGGATATGTATCTATGAGATCCAAGATTATTTTCCCTTTTCCACGAATACTACTTGATACTGTTTTTCTACTAGATGGTTTAATCCATGGTTTCTATTTTAGTAAATAAATAAAAAAATAACATGGGAGCTGGAGAGATGGCTCAGTGGTTAAGAGTGTGCACTGCTCTTCTCGGGATCCTGAGTTTAGTTCCCTGCACACAAATCAGGCAATTCACGACCACTTGTAACTACAGCTCCAGGAGATTTGATGATGTCCTCTTATGGCCTCCACAGGTGCACATGCATGCATGCTATGCATTCATATAGTGTCCTAGTTAGAATTGATATTGCTGTGATGAAACACCATGACAGAAGAACATGGGAAGGAAATGGTTTGTTTCAGCTTACAATGCTATGTATCAGTTCATCACTGAGAGAAGTCAGGGCAGGAACTCAAGCAGAGCAGGAACCTGGAGTTAGGAGCTGATACAAGGGCCATGGAGGGGAGCTGTTTACAGGTTGCTTCCCATGGCTTACTCAGCCTACTTTCTTATACAATCCAGACCTACCAGAGCAGGAATGGCACCATCTTCAGTGGTCTAAACCCACACACACCAATCACTAATTAAGAAAATATCTTACAGCGGCATTTTCTCAATGAGGCTCCTTTCTTTCAGATAAATCTAGCTTGTGTAAGCTGACATAAAATTATCCAGCATATATAGGTGCACACATACATACACAAAAATAAAATCCCTTTTAAAAAGCAAAAATACGAAACACATAAGGGCTGCTACTCATAGGCAACTTTTGTAATAAATTGCTGTCTTAATTTTCTTGAAATATATTTGTGACTCTCTAACAGGCCATAACTAATTGGAAATCTCTTAAGTTCATGGATCTTGTGTAAGAATAATGATAATTTAAAGTAAATTTACTTACAGCTTCCAAATTTTAATGGGCAGGCATGGGCATCCATAGGGAAGTCTTCCAAGTGCATTGGGCATTCAGCTCTCACCGTCAGCCTTATCAATTAAGGAAAGAGAATACAAACAAAACTCTATAGATTAGACATGTGATGATAATTAGATAAGGATGTTATTAACTATAGCAAATATATTAACAAATCAGATTAGATGGACATAAAATGTACACCTATGCTATATTCCCAATAATCAAATGATCTTGAAAGATTTATTAGATACCATGACTGTTTTCTATAATTTTTGTTTACTTTATGAAAATCAACAAGATTGGATTTTGAAGAAGGGGAAAACATTACTGGTATTTCTTAAAACAGAAAGCATCCACTAATCCATCTGGCTATGGGAATTGTTCTGAGAATTAAAGTAGTTATAATCAAATATATAATTGCATAACCAAATGATGGATATAGTAATTTTCCTGATTTGATTATTATATAATGTATACCTAAATTTAAATCATATTGGAAGGCCTAAATATGTATGATTATTATCAGTCAATTAAAGATACAAAAAAAAAGTATAAAAGAACATGCATAATTGCCACTTGATCCTTGATTGAGAAAAAGACATTGGCAGCAATACCAAGAATAGTCCTCCTGTCCTAATCATTCTCCAAATCCTTCCCCTGATAGCACCAACAAAGGGGACAGAAATAGAACAGGTGAAGTAGAAAGTGTCTCTAGGCTTTGTGAGATTGTGGTTCATGCAAGGTGCAAACCTTCCTTGGTGATTTTTAGGAAGTATGACTGAATTTCCAATAGTTAGTTTAATTTACAAAGCCATTGCCAGGTTGAGGCAGGTCTGTACTCTATTTCACATGTATATCACATGTTCTGGGAATGTGAACTCTATTCATATTTCTATTTATTTTTTTGTTTAGCTTTTAAGACAGGCTTTCTCTGCGCAACAGCTCTGGCTGTCCAGAAACTCACTTTGTAGACCAAGCTGGCCTCAAACTCACAGAGATCTGCCTGCTTCTGCCTCCCAAATGCTGGAATTAAAGGCATGTGCCACCACCACCCAGACATACTATTCATGTTCTTTTTAAAAAATGCTAAAAACTTATTCATTGAAATATATATAGATAGATAGATGATAGATAGATAGATAGATAGATAGATAGATAGATAGATAGATAAATTTCAAACAGGTGCTTAGTTTGTGGTAGTTGTAAATTCTTTCCCCTTTCTCCATATAAGATCTCTCCAGTTTTGATAATACTGTGATTAGTACAGTTGAAGCTGCAGCAGCTTACACATATGCAGTGTAACTTGAAATGAGAGGGATATTTAAAAAGTAGCACACACTAACTGAATTGTAGCTCATCCTGGCACAAAGAAATACTTGACAAGAATGGAAACTTCATAAAGACAAGAGGTCAAAAGGGATTCTATGTGTGAAAGAAATTGCAATACACTTCTTCCATGTGCAAACCCACATATTTCAATGGAGGTTTTTTATTATTATTTTTGGAGAAGGAACTTCTTGCTGACTTCTTCAGAAGGCTCTGGACAATTAGATATTTTTAGTAGTTTTTCATTCTTCTAAAGATGGACTAGCCAGCCCTGTTAATGTGTGCTTGCGTTTAGTTAAAAAAGCAGTGAAAGAAAACAAGGGTTGGTAGTGGTAATGGTTGCCTTGTTATCTCAGGTGCTTTATATGAAAAGTCAGAATTTCATATGAGAAGAAAACCTTTGCTCTCAATTATTTGTTAGTAGAGAAAGAATTTTGCAATTGCTAGATGAAATTAGGGACAGGTAGTGTTCGATTAGATATCTCAGTTTAATGAAGTGGTTGGGATAGGTACTGTGAGGTTAGGGACAGAAGGCAGATGTGCCAAATTTTAATGAAAGAAATAACCAAATATAGCAAACACTGACCATTCCAATCAATAGTCACACCAGGCAACCAACTTCCATCTGAACAAAAAGAAAATTTTTAATAAAAAAAATCAAAGAATAAATCATAGACCATTCAAAGTTTCCAAGTTAAGAATATGTAAAAATGTCCTTTTATAAAAATTATTTAATAGTTTTGGTTTTGTGATTCATGCTTCCTTCATTCTGTCTCTAAGACACTGTACACTTATGACATTTTTTTTTCAGTCACTTCAAAGGGGGGAAATTTTCACATCATACACACATACATATACATACAGTCTTCAGGCTAAGCAAAATGAACTATCTCTAGCTAAGAATACTATTTGAGAAATCATGTATGTCTTCCCATACATAGTTCCATGTGAATTTTTAAAAGAACTTTGTATAGTCATATTTTTCATTTTGTCTTCCCTTTTTGCAGAAATATTACTACCAAATATTCAAATTTTGATAACTTCTAGAAATTTAACCTACACCTTATTTGAATACAGGGAGATATGCCATTCATAACAGGGATTGAAAGATCCTCATTTTTAATTAAAACAAGTTGGAAATACTGCCTCTGCAATGTTGTATTACTTAACCTAGACTTCATTTATGTTTTATTTAATATTGCATACATGCATGCATGCTATTTCAGAGCATTACTATTGCTTAGCAGAATAAATTTAATGCCTAAAACAACAGGAAGCTCAAAGACCAATCATGGCCCATTAGCACCCTGATGATGTAGTTCTTATAGCAGAGTAAGACTGGGGACAGTTTCCTGCAGGAACCGAGGCTGTCATTACCTCATGGTGTAAAGCAGCGTGCCATCCTCTGTGATTCGCAGGAGTTTGTTAGGCATCGTCATGTTGTGGGCCACAGACTTCTTTCCATTGTGGAAAAAGGTATCGGGAGTCCAGATTTTACTGGCCATGAGGTTGTTTAACCGAAGAACTGTCATGGGCCCTTTGAATTTTAATCTTTCATCCTTCCAGCTTTGACGGAAAAACACATCTATTGTATATTCCTGGATAATTTGGGGAAAGAGCAGAGTTCACAGTGTTACATGTTGCCATACAAATAACTTACAAATGAGATTTTGGAAGCTCAGTGTGACTTAGGTGACATTCTCACAGGCAAATGTGTGGTGGCACTTATGTGTTAGTATTAGAGGAATCACTGATGGCTTTTGGTAATAATTTTTAACATATATATGTAGGTATGTGCATACACACAGAGAGACACACACAAACAATCTGTAAGATTTATGGGAAAAAAAATGTTCTCAATTTTCTCCTCAGATATCTGAAAGTAAAACAGAAACTCCCTTTGTCACAATAGAAAAATGAAAACAATAAATGACAGTTGAAAAAAATAAACTCATGCTGGGCAGTGGTGGCGCACGCCTTTAATCCCAGCACTCAGGAGACATAGGCAGGTGGTTCTCTGTGAGTTCAAGGCCAGCCTGAGCTTTCAAGTGAGTTCCAGGAAAGGCGCAAAGCTACACAGAGAAACCCTGTCTCAAAAAAAGAATTAAAAATGAACTCATATTTGCAAGTTGTATGCAAGGAGAATATTTAAGTTAATGAATTTCAGGAGTAAGAACAAAACAAAATATTTTACAGGCCCATCTGTGTTTCTTGAAAACCTCATACTCAAACTTAAGCCAATCATGGTGCTGATACAGATGTAAAAATCCATTGACGAAGGAAATGGATTTTTGTTTCCTATTCTTTTCTAAAATAATGCATGTAGCCTTCCAGTTCTCCTACATAGTGATCAAGACTATAAAAATGTGGTAGAAGCTAATCAATTTCCACTGTTAATTTGGACTTTTGTTCCAAAGAAAAGGGAGAGAGAAGAATGCAAAGTGTGAAGGTGTGTGCCTTAGTGATTGCATGTGTGTGTATATCACATGAGAGATGTGTGAACCTCATCATCATTCACAGCCAGGGAATCGATTTATTTGAATAAGCAGAGCATTCCTTATGGCATTACCCAGAGACGAACATCTGCTCATCTAAAAACAAGCGATGTGACTTACCAGCTCCTGAAATTGAAAAGGATAGTGTTCGTCTTCCTTGCGGTACTTGCTACATTGGCACTAAATTTAGAACTCAATGGTTCGAAATAAAGATTACCACATTCTCCATTAATCTTAGCATACTCAAAACCAGAAAGGATGCAGGGGGCGGGGGGGCGGGCGCTGGAAAACATTATGCCACGTTTTCCTAGTCCTGTGAAGCTTGGTGCCTCTGAAAGCAGCTGTTTTTAAATCCTATACATGTCATCCTTAGGACATATAAAATGAATACTTTCTGTCTTTAGGCATTTTGTGCATGGCTATAACTACCTGTCTCTTTCCTGGAATTTAAACAATATGCAATAAAGTCTGGATGTATGTCCACTCTTCTGGCAGAGGTTTGATATTACTCAGCCATCACTGATCCATAAAGTTACATCATTAGTGTATGTGTAATTCACCATGTGGCTAATTGGGGTGACTGACATATAAAGAAGGAGGTGAATGATGCTATTCTGTTGAGACAGGCCAGACAAGTTACCATGTTTGTTGTTAGGCTTTTCTGTGTCAGGAAGTGTCAGATGGAAGTCACTGTGACACATGATAGGAATTTATTCATGGCAAACATTTGTTAAACATCCATTAAACTCAGCAGAGGAAGAAATTTGTAAGCCTTGACTGCTACTAGAAGAACTCATGGAGGATAGGGATTGTGGATTAGATGATGAGGCAAAATTACATGAGGACAGTGCTTATTACTCATACTATATCTAGCCTCCTTGTGCATATGTCTCCTTGTCTAGATAACAGGCAGGCTTCTGAGACAGAAGTACCATATCTGATGACCTTTCCATTCTTATTTATCTAGCTATAGCCAACTGCTCTCAAAATAACTGAATGGCTTTAGACTGGTCAGAACCACAGAGAATGTCTGCAGGTAAATCCAGATCCCACGCATACTTAAACAGATCTTGTTCTCAGGAATCAAAACACTTACTTCATTTCCTAGCTCTGAGGAAGATTTTGCTTGTTTGTTTGGGTTTGGTTAGTTTTTGAAAGCATAGTAAGTGTTCAATATAAATTAAAGTTGAAAGAGATTGAGTTTAAATTTTCAACAAGATAATGCACAAAGGCAATGACTCAAAAAAATATGTCCATATTGTCCATGTCCTAACATTTGTGTTTTTATTATGTTTCCATTCAGCTTTATTTATCTGTGCTAAAGGCTGACAGTGAAACCCCTTTTCCCCAATTTTGAGACAGTTCACCTTCAAATATAATACACAGACACACACACACACACACACACACACACACACACACACACACACACAGCAACACTAAGGGTAAAATATAATCTCTCCTTTCCTCTGTTAGAGGAGAAATAAAAACCTAAACAAAAGTAGTTGGCTGGGACCATATACTATCTAACTACAAATAGAAACACTCTCTGTCTCATATTTTCTGAACCTATCCATGTGATTGACGTGGTGGCAGTAAACACCTTCCAGGATGTCCTTATACAATATGATCTAGCCCCCATGACCACAATTTATTTAATCAAAAATTACCATGTGGGACAATATGAGCCATGTTTCCCTTTTCAGAGATGCTAAAATAAGGTTTAGGGAAGATCTATAGTATTAGTGACTATGGGTATGAAATCAGTACCTATTATTTGATTTCCAATTTTATCAGCACAATTTTTAAACTAGAATTCTTTATAGCTTAGGATTTAAAAAAAAAAGAGCTATTTGGAAAACTTTGGAAAAATTACAGGATGGGAACTTGAAGAAGGTGAGAAGCAGTCATAACCAAGACAGACAAAAGCAGAATACAAAAGACGAGACTCAGTAGAAAAGATTAAATAAATGCAAAGTATTTCTGAAGGATTTATTCAAGTTTCAGAATTATAGTCTCTACCTCATAAGAGAAAATTCTCCCCAAGTTTCTCTGCTTAATAGAGTAGGTCCCTGGAGAATATGAGCCTTATTCTCCAGATCTGGGACAAAACATCGACTTTGTACCTAAATAAATATTGTATTGAAGTGTTCTGGTTCATGCTATTTATTAACATCTGTATGTGCCTTGACTTAATACATTTTAAGCACCACAGAAAGCAAGGCTGTGTGATTGTGCAGCCTGGATATTTCTGTCAGAGCCTAGTGCCATGGGAATGTACTGTTTGATGGCCAATTAATGGTTTTTAAAATAAGCTTAAGGAGCTGACCTCATTTTGTTTTTTATTCTAGGTGAAGTTGGATGCCTTGGGAGCTAAGCAGTCTTCAGGGATGGACTGCTCAGGTTTCAATAGGTACCCTTAGCTAGTGGGTCACTTTCCTTTCCTGAGAGCATGCAGATAACAATATTATTGAGCTTAAAGGTTTGAAATGAGGATTAGATAGAATAACATTTAAAATGTACTAGAACCTTGAAAACACTCAGTAACGACAAGTTCAAATATGGTTATTACTAATTAGATATTTTATCAGTTCCTGTTTAAAAAATAGAGAAAGCTTTTCCTGTTTTTAAAAAGTAACCTTATCATTCTTTCTTCAAACTTTGATTGCCTCTAAATAAAACTCCTTTTTATACTTAATCTCCCTCACATAATACAATTTAAATAATCTTCTATAGCAAAAGATCAGGTACACGTTCCAGGATCCACTTTGGAAATCAGTTGTGAAGCCTAATTTGATTTTTCTATGAAACAACTTGATTGATGTTTCAGAAATTATAAGCAATGAAAAAGAATCGCTTCTGAACATCCTCTGCTTTTCTTTTCTATTTTTTTCCTGAAATTTATATGTGAAATGCAAATTTGACTGCTATAGGCATATTGGCCAAAAGAAATAATACTATTATGTATCTTTATTCTAAGCCAAAAGCACAACTTCCTTGGCCCTTCGAATACCCATTAAGCTGAATCAGTAACTGAAAAGCATAGTCAAGTCTGTCAACATCCAGCACAGATGGAAGAGGAACTCACAAAACCCCGCCCCTAGCTGAGGAGTTATTGGCCACTGGTGGCTGCTGGGGGAGGGAAAATCAGTTTTCTTGGAATGTGATCTCTGCTTGGCTGCCCATACTCTCTCTAGTGGATAGTCCTACAATCATAAATATTGTCAGTACACATAGGACTCAGTGGGTTCAAAATAGTACATGAAGTTGGAAAAGAGACTTGGGTGGCTGTGGTAGTACTTAGAGTGGAGAGACAAGAACAGGGGTGGATGGATCAAATTCTTAAAAGAATAAACACAAACATATTTTTAAAATAAAAAACAATTAAGGCTTACTATTTTAAGGGAATTTACTTATTTTTCACATTTGGTTTCCTTTGGGCACTGTCCCTTAACACCGTGAGGCAGTCTGCCAAGTGGAAGAGACAAAGGTAGAATTATTGTAAAATAAATAAATAAATAATAATTTTAAAAGTAAATATAAAAACGAACAATATGTTATTCTAATCCCATGCCCTTTCCTCCATTGCCTTCTTTATCAAAATAGTCAGAAGTCAAGGAGGAGGATTCAGGTTACATTGGCCCACAAGAATTCAATTTTATTTATTTATTTATTTATTTATTTATTTATTTATTTATTTATTTATTTATTTTTGGTTCTTTAAGACAGAGTTTCCCTGTGTAGTTCTGGTGCCTGTCCTGGATCTCGCTCTGTAGACCAGGCTGGCCTCGAACTCACAGAGATCTGCCTGGCTCTGCCTCCCAAGTGATGAGATTAAAGGTGTGCGCCACCGCCATCCAGTCAGAATTCAATTTTTAATGGGAACTGGGCTCTACCTCTATCATCAAGCAACTAGTAATTCTTTACTCCCTTTAAATGAGCAATGCGCTCACACTGTGACATCAGTAAGACATGTTTGTCTTTGCAACTTTTCACATCACTTTAAGAAAATAAGACATTAATTTGCAATTAAAAAAAATAATTTCACCAAACAATGCTATGCATGCAGCCAAGAGCAGCGTTGAATTTAATGTCAAGGAATTTGATTGAAACACAAATACAAGGACTTAATTTGGTATTGTGCCAATGAAAAGTTTTTCTTTCTCAATTTGGTCCCTGTGAAAATATAGGGTTTAGATGAGTATAGAAATGAGAAAATGACCTTTAAGGGAGTGTGTGTGAGTGTGTGTGTGTAGGGGGGGATAAGCGTGCATGTGGGGTTTGGGGTGAGGGTGTGGGGGGATGTTGAGTATGTGATTTAAATCATGTATAATCTTACATGAATGGGTACCTAGACATCTGAGATATTTTAAGCCTTTGGTTTTTAAATTTTTACCCAGAATACTTAATGTTCTGTTTCATATGAACTTGATTTTATAATATTGTCTTTGATAGGAGACTGTGGATGGTGGTGAGACTTCAACTCAGACTTTAACTTTAACTTTTAACTTATTTACTCCTAGAGCCAGGCTTGAGAAGTTCCAGGCTGTATCACCTTATAGTAATCAGGACTGACTTGCATAATGACAATATGCATGTAGTTAAGCCTGTGAATTAGTGAGAGAGAATGCCAAGATTAAGTATACATTGTAAGGATACAGGCAGAATAATCTGAGTTTCCTTTTAAACCAGGAAAATCTGCAACTTTTATTTGAGTTCTCCCTAAGCTACTAGGAAATCAAAACACATTTGCATTAAGTACTAATAAAAGACATCTAATAATAATAATACGTATTTGAAATAGTCATAGTGGCCTCTTTACCATGGTTTGGTAAAATTGATAGACATCTTAAATTTTCCAAGATGTTCCATAGGAAAAGGAAGGACAGACACACACAGTTCCACTTTTGGAAATTATTTGGTGCACGTTTTGCAACAAAGAACATTTCTCTGTCCTGTATTTCTTCCTCTCAAGTATTCTTTTCTTTTAATTTGGGTCAAGTGTTCTCACAACTTTGAAATTCATTTTCCATATATATCCAAAAAGGATTGGGACATGGTAGCACAAATGGCTGCTTGCTCTGGAGTAGTAGTGCTTATCTGACATCCCTGAATCACCATGGCCTCACAATTGAAGTGAAAGGCACGAGGCACGGGGAGTCCCGTGGACAGAAGCTGAGCTGAGTAGTCATTTTACGGGTGAAAAGGGGAACACTGTAGTGGTTGCTTGATAAGCACAGAAACGTGTGTGTGTGTGTGTGTGTGTGTGTGTGTGTGTGTGTGATGTTGTAAAATATATATTGTCAGTTTATACACATGTATTTGTTATAATACACACAATGACGCAAATTAAGGCAACCCAGCCTTTTCAAGTTGGTTCTCAAATAGTCTATACTTTTCTTTTAAAATACAGATTTTAAAAATACTAATAATGGCAATACTAGAAATGGCAGGTAAGCTTCACTCATAATACAACAATGCATCTGCCTAAACAAGACCTGAACTCCAACACCAGTAGTCTTGCTAACATGAAAGGGGGAAAATCTCACAGGGCTCTACCAAACGACAAAGAATTACACGCAACTAAGGAAGGCTGAGAAGGAGAGAATTAGTTTTCCCTAGGAATGAGTCCCCTAATTGGTTATTCAATACCAAGTGGTTGGCCCTGAAATATCTCTCTCTCTCTCTCTCTCTCTCTCTCTCTCTCTCTCTCTCTCTCTCTCTCTCTCTCTCTCTCTCTCACACACACACACACACACACACACACACACACACACAAACACACACACGTGCGTGCGCATAGTTAGACATATATAGCAATAACAATCAAAGAAAAGGAGATCTTGATTTCAAGAGGGAATGGGGGAGGAAAGAGAAGGGGGAAATGATGTAATTATATTTTAATTTTGAAAATGTAAACAAAACCCCAAAAATCAAACATATAGTGTCACTTACCATATCATGGTCTGAAACAGGTCCAAAACTGGTGACGAAGATGTCAGTCTTCACTTCAGTTACACGCTCTGATGAAGCAGGAAATTGTGCTAGTGAGTGTCTATCAACAGCCCCTATTAGAGCTCACTATCACATGCTCACACCCAAATGGGAAATTTATTGGCTTTGATTAGCCATTTCTAAAACTTATCCACTGTGTAGTTCTGATAATTGCCTGAATACATATGAAATTTCACAGTTAATATTTTCAATGAAGGAAAGATCCTAAAAATGCCACCTTGGGAGGCTGACTTTCAGGAGATCTCAACTGCTTCTTAATGATTTTTTTAAAGAACAGACACACTTGTTTAAGTGATACTGAACCACTTCAAATTATAATAAGCAATATGTTAGCATAGCAATATGCCTGAAGTTTAAATATTTTTAAATAGTTAGACAGACCTTTCATGTACATTGTCTACCCTTGGGAGGCATAGAGAAGAGCTTAGCAGGCTTTATGGACTCTGAAGTCTCAAGTGTATGCTTTACAAATGATTGCTTTCTGTTACTAAATCATAACTGAATTATCTAAATCACTTCCTGGGAAAAATGTGACAACTGATGGAAGCATTTTTAGTTTTGATGATGAGGAGAACATACTGTGGCATAGAAAAAGTTAATTTAGAATGCTGTTTTCATGTTGAATGTAATTTTTATAGTGGCCTCTGATGGCCAATATATAAACCAATAAACCATATTTATTGCACTTTTGTGACAACTCAACACAGATATTTTCAAAGAAATGCAGTTGCTAACCAAGAAACAGGAAAACATCTCTAGCTGAAAGGACATGATTTGTTGAGGAGTGAGGATGGGACAGAAGGCTACACAGCTTTCCGATACACTCTGGAAAATGACAATCCAGTCTCGTAAGGGCTCCTATCATGTGTGTTTCTCTTTCTATCTTTATCATAGGACATTGAAAACGTCACCCCATTGCTGCAACAGTAAAGTCTTTGGGGGATCAAAAGCTAGCCTGTCTCCTTCAGCTATTCATTTGTGGATACTCAAGACTTCAGGACAAATTTATTGCAAAGATGTTAATCTCAGTTAACAAAAACAGGTAGAGGAGAAAATATTGTTTGAGACAACCATTTCCCTTGTTCTTGTCTGAGCAAAATATTTCCTTGATATTAAGACAACCCAATAAGCTTCTTCATTTGAGAACTATCTCTAGTTTACCCTTGAAGCATTTTAATTTTTTCATAACCATAACAAGAAACCATAGAGTTGTGTGTTTAGCTCTAATGTCTAACCTCAGCCTTACACCCTGTAACTGAAAACAGGCAGGTGCTCAGCAAAGCACCTCGGCTAGGCTACCCATTCTTCTCGTACATCCTTCGCTCTGCATCATCTAGTATCCACCCTCATATGTACCTCTGCCTCTATCACAGACTTTTTCTCCATATATTTTTAACTATAGTTTTTTCTCTGATTTAAAGCACCTCATTATCTTATATGACAACTAAAATTTAATTATATAATGTATTTCACGACAATATTTTCATGCCTGTTTGTTCTATTCAGCTAAAGATTCCTTCAATTAGTCACATTTTATACCAATATTGTGACCATTTTTCAATTAACAATAGCAACAGGAAAACCAATGCCACATATTTATAAAAGCTAAAGCTTATCATATTATGTGGTGTCGCTTTTAATTCTTCTCGTCCACACGTAACACTTAGATTTTATTTGATACAATAAAATAGACATCTCTTATCATGAAAAGGTACAAAAAGAAAGATAGTAGATATTAGAGTCTCAGGAAAATTTACACTTTATTATTTCCTACCAAGTATGCCTCTAGTGAGAAATAATTTGTTTTATATTATTTGCAATTCATTTTGTGCTGTTAAATCCTACTGAAGCTGTGCAATAGGAAGAATTTGTAACCAAATTAGTTTTCTAATAATTTTTTATAATATGATCTGATATTTTTGTTGTATATTTGTTTTTAATTAATTGAGTTGAGCTCAATTAATTAAAATAAATAATTAATATTATTTTCAAGGTTCAAGTTTTATTGTATGGTGACTATTAAATATATAATCTATAATAATTATCTTATGTAACCTAGTGACATGCAAAATAAAAGTTATGTCTGTTTTTACATTTTGCTTTTCATTCTTGAAATGCATGTTCTTTTAGGGAATGCTGACTCATTTGTCTGCACTTTGGCATACATTTGCCAACCTAGGGCACTCTTACAAATCTATATCACTATTGTTTCTTTATTGTGTATGTAGAAAACTAAGTTTTTATTATAGAAATTCCACAAGGTAGATACTTTAAGGAAATTGGACTAGCAGATTTTTTAGTATCAACCAATTTGTTGATACTAAATCATTCATGATGAAGTAGCCTGAAGAAGTGAGATGAAAATTTATAGAATATAGATACCATTTTCTCTCTGCTGTTTTAAGATTGATGGTAAATGGATGACCAACTACATAATCATCAATTTTGAAAGTCTAAAATCTTATTTATAAAGTCCACTGTGCCAAACAAGTAAAACATGAAACATGGTTAAGTTTAAGTACATCTATTGCCATGCATAATTGTACCTGTGCCATGTGAAGAGTAAATAAAAATGGAAAGCAATTTATTTGAATGACTATAACTACATTTTAAATTTTTTAAATTTTAAAAATTTATAACTACATTTAAAAAATTGTATCATCTTTTATCCATCCTTGGCCTGAAACTTATTCATCATGTCAATACTTAACCTTCAGATACTTCATCTTATTATTTAGCAGCCACTTGCTCTGAGATTTGGTAGCACTCGTTTTAACTGCATTCCAAAACAAGAAATCTGGCCTCAAGTCACTATATCATAATAATCTGAAATAGCTTCCTCACTATATTCTCTAATCATATATTTATCTTTAGAGAGTTTCTCACTGTTGTTTTCTGACATTTTCTGTTAGCCTCCAAACGGAAAAGAGAGAAGGGCAGGCAGAGAGATGGAGGGGAGATGGGTAAATGGGAAAGAAGGGAAGGGGAAGAGAATTGAATGAGGTAGAGAACTGAAGGGAAAGGAAGGGAGGACAAGGAGAAGGAAGGGGCGGGGAGGGGAGGGAGGAGAGGGGAGGGAAGAGGAAAGAAGGGAGAGGAGAGAAACAGAAGTTGCAAACCTGAAGCATGCCTATGAGGTAAAGCAGAAACTAGATAGTAAGGATGAGTGATGTCACAGGAGACAGAAGCACAGTCAAGGGAAACTGCCTGCCACTCAGGTCTTGAGTATCATAGAGCAATTACAACAGGAGAATGAACACGACCTCTGCTTTTTCTTTCCTTATAAATGACTCTAAGACACTGTTTCAAGTAGATATATTCAGCCACATTGACCTGTTTGTTTCCCAAAGATATTTGGCAATACTCTCAAAACGATACAACACTTTCATGCTGAGTTTGAGGCCAATGTAAAAGATGATGTTTTGTGGGAAAAATCTATTGTTAACAAGTTTAGAAATCTCAAAAAGATATGAAGATACAAAATGCCAACATGTAAATAATCATTTCTCTAAATTCTGTGTCTTTCCTTAACACTATATTTCTTTCAGCCCAGCATGAACTCAGAGTAAAGCACAAGCTCTTTGACCACAACAGAACTTTCAAAGGTAGCAGGAATGCCCTGAGAACTCTGCGAGTCAATCTTCTTTATAACCCCAAGCACAGAGTTCAGGAGAAAGCATCTCTCTCTATAAATGAATCTAAGCAAAACTCGGTGGCATGGTTACCTTACTGTGGTTGACTAAGAAGCGACTTGACATTAACACTTCTTTAGGCTGAGGACCGAGGATAAGTGGAAATATCCTCATTTCTCAGTGCTCTAGTTAAGCTCTTGAAACACAGCTAAGGAACCTTATTTTGCTCATGTGCTTGGAAAACATATTTTTCCCAGGTCCTTCTCCTCAATGAGATTCCCAAGTAATATCTATCTGCCATCTATCTATCTATCTATCTATCTATCTATCTATCTATCTATCTATCTATCTATCTAACATTTATTTATCTATAAATTTATCTATCATATATCTATCATTTATCAATCTATCATCTATTTATCATCTGCCTTCTAACTATCTATCTATTATTTATCCATCATTTATCTATTATCTATCTAAACTAAGAAAAATTAAAATTAATCATATGCTCTAATACCAGAATTTATTGATTTAATACCACACTAACATTTCATTAGGTATTTTTGGACAACACCCAACATTTTTCCTGAGATCACATGACAAAAAGCCAAGACATTTTACATTTCAATGTCTTCTTCTTGAGAGCATACAGCAGGAATCAGGATCCTTAAAAGGAACTTATGTAAAAATACTTATAACCTAACAAAAGCCAAATATGACCAAATTCCTTATATAACTAGGGAACTGGCTGAAAATTATAAATCAGTTAAAATAACTTGAATGGAAGAACTGTTCGAATATCAAAATATTCAAATAATTTTCCTAAAAGTGTATTCTTCACAGTAGCCTTGCCACAGTCAATATAATTGAAACTCAATGGATTCTTTAAGTGTAAATGTATGCATATATTCATCAGTCGAGGAAAATATGTGATTGCTTCATATAAAATGGGATCACAATGATGATTGTTACTACATTTTGGAGAATATAATAAAAAAAAATCAAAGTAATAAATTTTTATTTTAAATTCAGTCCTTAAACAAACCCACCTTTCAGGGCTGTGTTTAAATATATACAAATACTGCATCACCTTCTAAATGCCACACAAGAAACTCTTTGACCTAGACTTTCCTACAATATTGAGATGCTACTGAAAGTATTGAAATAATAGAGGTTCTGAAGTGATATTCCAAAGGGATGATTAGTGCCAGAGACATAAAAGAAAAAAGCTTTACTTAGGTAAAGCAAGTAGAACATGCATTGGACTGAGAGTTTAAGTGCTCAGATTTTAACTCTGATTTTCTTCTAGTAAAAGCTGTGTGATTTCAGGTACCAGCCTTACATCTTTCTAAATCTATATTTCAAGTTATTAATGAAGAAATAATAAAGGAACTATCCCTGAAATGATTTTTAACCAAGACTGTACAGCCGAGGAAGCATTTGTTGTGTGTGTGAATTTAGTTTACTTCTCATTTTCAATGTGCTGGCTCGACACAATTCTTTATCACAGTAATAAAGCTGAGTAAAGTGACTAATGTTTCTGTGCTGGACCACATCTCTTAGCTTTTTAAATGAAAACATATGTAACCAAGATTTGATGGGTAGATACTAGATAGACAGGTAGGTAGATAGATGACTATAGAGAAGACAGAAGAAAAAGATCGGTGCATCTGGAGCCTGGTGATGCTGATGATCACAATACGAGATTATGTTTTGAAGTAAGTGGGAGTATGGTGGAGGTCACTGTGGATGGGAGAAGGCAGCTGACCATTCTGCTAATGCCACAGAAAGCCTTTGGGTACAGAAGTAACATTATGTTACTTGAACCTCCAGAAAATAACTGATACTGTGTGAAGAGTGGAGTATGAGAGTGAATATAATAAAAAGAAAAGGGAGATGGGAGAGTTGTAGGCAACATTTTAGCAATACCCATCAGAACAGCTTGTTTAATGGGACATTAGCCACATGTTCGATGAAAATGCTGTCAATTGAGCAATCCAGAAATATTCATTGGGAAAGTTTTCATGCACTCTTAATTTATGAAATCCTATATTGAGACCAAATGGACTGACATTAGTTAGCATCATAAAATAAATCCAAAAATCTTAGATTAAAATGGTCCTGTTTAAGCACTGGAAATACCCTGGGTTTCTGCATAAACACCATCATATTAGAGTGGGCCATGTCTCGGCTCCAGATCAACCTGCCAAAGCAACATTTATCTCCCAATCTTGCTATCTTCCTCATACCATAGGGAAAAAATGAGAGCTCTTCTCTGGTTAATTTGTAAATCAAACTAACTTGTTTACCTACTAAAACTAGATATAAGATAAAGAGATATGTTTTAATATGTCTAACAGGCCCCTGACCACTTAGTGGGTCAAGGTTCAGAGACCTCAAATGAAACAAGTATCTAAAGAAAAAAAGATTGATTTTACTATGTAACATGATGTACATTTCATTTCCACTGAAAACTTTCTTCCTTCTGTGGTCTTAGAAGTAGTGTTTTCTGAGAGATTGCTCAATCAAAGGGAAGGGTGTCCATGGTAGTCTTGGAAAAATGAGTTTCTTTTTATATGTATACATTAATATAAAGCTTTGAGGCATGATACCCCATGTAGTATTTGAGGTATATGATAACAGCATAGCAATATTGGGTACTATTCCACCACATAGGAACTAGCTCTCTGTTAGAATTCCCAAAGTCATTTTCTGTGATTCTTAACTCTGAGTTTCTTATCTCAGGAAAATTATATAAATTTTCCTTTAAAGAACTCACATTCTACCATAAAATAAAATCATCTACATAAAACATTTTACATCTTTCCCATGGAACTGAAATAAATATGAGAAATGGAAAGAATAGGAAAAGATTAGTTACAGGGGCACAAGAAATTACCTATTCTCATTTTCCAGGACTGACCTTCCTAGCTTGAGTATAGTCTCAATGATTTCCTCTTATCTGAGGAAATTCCTGGCATTGATCATGTAGATGATTGACATACAACAGGAAAGACTAGAATAGAATATTTATAAATGTGCTAGAACATTCCTTAGTGTATTATGGTAATTCATTACATAAGCTGGATTCATGAGCCAACAGGAGATTTCAGCCAGTAAACATTCAGAGGGGTTTGAATTTTATTGAACCGTATCTCCCGGGGTTTTGGTAGCTGTCTTTCTCTTGAAATACAACTATGTCAAAGACTGTCTAGATCTACTATTTCTGTGGAAGGATGTTGCATTTGCAAATATCTGAACATCTGTTCCACAACTTGCATTCAAACTCCATAAAACTATAATAAACTTAAAGTGAAGAATTCTAAGTGTAGAAATTTTAAATACTCTATTCAAGATCATTTTCTTGTAAAGTAAATAAAACATCAATGTTTTATTAAATAAGCATAGTCTTTTTATTTGTATTTTGTGATTTTTTTCAGTATATGTATTTTTAATTTTATCTAACACTATTACATTGTGAAAGAAATATAAGCTGTTTGAAATTGCTCCAAACACAAATGCAAACCCAGTATTTTAATGTTAAACATGAATATAATTTTTCTCTCTGATCTCGGTACTACTTGGGATGCCAAATAATCATAAAAGGTTTTTGAATATCAGCTATCTTATAAGTTAGCCAATTAAATATGGATTTTTTTTTAAAAAAAAAAGTGTAAAATAGCTGTTCTGGTGCTGTGGAACTTCACATTGGATTCTACTTCTTTGCTATCAAACCTATTTTTATGCACTTATCCACTACCAAAAATGAAAACTCTGAAAGAGAATTAGAACTTGCAAAACCATTTATTTGCTTTAAGATTTCCTCCATAACTCATGTTCATCACCTAACTGCACAGAAGTTCATTTTCCTGCATAGATTTTGGGTCTGATTAACTTGGAATGTTGATGTTTATTTTATTTGCAAATCTTTTTGTTAAATACTAAGTTCATGAATTGATTTTTAATTTAAAATAAAAATAAAAAGAATTACACTGTAATATTTTCCTCATTTCTAGTGACTTAAATGTTTATCCATTGCACAAAATATACAATTTACTCACATTTTCTTTCCTTTAGTTTTCCACTTTTCTCATATTTGAAAGAAAAACACAATCCAAAACACAAGCAAATTCCCAGTAACATTTTTTTTTCCCAGTGGCAAAGGACTTCAAGCCAGTCGGCTCTTTCAAGCTGAGTCTCTTGCAATGGTTGGGTTAACAATTATTTCAAAAGGTTTATAAGTGTTTAACTATCTCAAGATTGAGAAAACTACTTTGCTTTACTTGTTTATTTCTACAGGGTCTCTTGTAGCAGAGCTGGCATGAACTTATTCTGAGACAGATGATGACTTTGAACTGCTGATCCTCCCGCCTCTTGCTATCAAGAGCTTCAATTACAGGCTGGGGTTAGGAAAATCCTAATGATAAAGGTAAAGGGTACTGTTTTAGTTAAGGTTCCTATGGCTGAGATAAGCACCAGGACTAAACAAAGCTTGGGGAAAAGGGTTTATTTCAGCATACATTTCCACATCATACGTTATCACCGAGGGGAGAGGTCAAAGCCAGAACTAACTTCAAGCAAACCTGGAGGAAGGAGCTGATGCAGAAGTTATGGAGATATGCTTCTTACTGGCTTACTTCCTCATAGGTTAATTTGCCTACTTTCTTACAACATGCAGGACTACCTGCCCGGGGTGGTACTACCTACAGTGCCCTTCCACATCAATCGTCAATTAAGAAATGAAGCACAGGCAGGCCACAGGCCAATCTAGGGGGCATTTTTCCCCCAATTGATGTTCCTGCTTTCAAATGACTATATATTGTGTCAATTTGACATAAAAGTAGCCAGTTCATGTACCTAGAGGCAAAGATTACTTCTTAAACATGCTGCTTCTAAAATACCTTGAGTATCTAAAGTTGCTGATGCCCCCAAAGAGTTACTTAAATCCCTATTAGCCTATTTATTTTTATTTAGCAAAAAATAAAACAAGAACAAAACCAAAGAATTTAAATGAAAGATACTTATAACACAAAGAAAAAGTATTTAACTAACTACTGTTAGTATGTAACAGGGATAGAATCACTGTCTGTCTAAAAGCCTATATATTTATAAACTACTTTTCCACTCACCCAGCTGGGCTTGTAACACTAGAAATATTCCCTCATATCACTTTCCTTGGCTTTCTTTATTTGTGTAGCTTAGTGTTGAAATCTTTTGAGAGCCATCCTTCATTCTATGCATTAGTCGTTGCAATTAAATTTAAAAATAAATTTAGAAATTGTTTACAGTTCTTCCAGGAAATACTGGAAACAAAAAGAGGAAGGTGTGAAGAGTTTCTGTGAGCCCTTTAGTTGTGACTTTCCAATGTTTTCTCCCTTGTTCTCCATCCCATTAGTATTCTAGTTAAACATGGATTTACTGAAATTTGTTTTGGAAAGAGTGAGATGAGGAGACTAGTACAATACGTTCACTATGTGCCAGTCTGGTTCACAGTGGGACTGAAGCATACCATAAAATGAAAAAGGTCTCTACAGAAGGGGCAAAAAGAAAGGATGTGGCCAAAGGTTATTGCTTGTTCTTAGAACCTCTGAAATCGCTCTTCAGCATTAAGCATTGGGTGACTGCCTGAGGATTATTTTTTACAATTCCCGGAGCTGGAATGGAGCCTATATATAAAGGCAAATCAAATTTCATCCAAGTCTATAGGGTTGCTTAGTTTTGGGAAAAGCTGAGAACACCCAGCCATCCTTCATCTTTTTAACATATGGAGAAAATTTCAGAACATGAATTTATTGAGAACTTCCAGTTTGGTCCTGTTTACAGAGAAACATAAAAAGCTCATGTCCTTGCATCCTGCCCATGCCTCTCCTCTGCTTCAGAACTGTCTCTGGTCCTCTGGTCATACTGATACTTCTTGCTACACTTCAGTACCACTCCCATCCCCTGGCTTCTGATTTACTTTCTTTCTTCTTGAACTTGTCTGTTCTTATCTTCCTACTCTTTCTGATTTTTCACCTTTATTTTCCCAACTGTGTCACCCTTTTAGACTTGAACTTGGGTTAGTCAAACATGCTTTGAGTTTCCTGGCTGCAAGAAGAGTCTCTTGTTTTCTTGCCACAGAAGCAAGAGATTGTAAATGAGAAGGAATTCAGTAATTATTTGTGATTCTATACACTTTCTAGCTATTTACAATTTTGATTGACTCTCTCTCTGGTTGACTCTTGGTGCTAAGGGGGGCAGGAGCTAGCCTTCTACAATAGGATTATAATGTCTGCAAGCTGATTTCCAATACCTGCATCAACCAAGTCATGAATTTCATTTCTAATAACATTCAGGTGTACACTCCCAAATAACAAAGCTGAAGATGTCATAACGGATCTGCATATTGAATAATTGCTTACACAACCTTAAGCTTCCTTGTCATAGCTCTATTTTCTGAGGATACTCAGAATAAGCAGCCCTGTCTTTTTCACATGATGAAGAAGACAGCAAGACCCCTTCCTAGGAGAAAGTCATCTCGGATATTACCATGAACAAACTACTGGGTAGCATTTGCCTTGCTTTCATATAAGATAAAGACTAAGCTCTTCTGTTCCACAGTCTTAAAGTAAGTTACATAAAAATAATAGTAATAATAACAATAAGTGTGAAAATCCATTTCGAAGCAGGAATTTACTAGTAACCAAGCCATGCTTAAATTATCTGAAATCTATAGTAAAAATGAAATTAAATATTATATTCCTAAAGAAAATGAGATAATTTCAATTTAACCAGTCAGTATCAGAGTTGACCATTTTCTGTAAATTCATAGCTGATTATGTGATAAAAATCAATGTCCTGGAAATATACTTCAAATTCTAACTGTAATTGTCTATATATTTAGTATCAAAATGTACATAAACTATTTTGAGCGTATAACAGTCACATGGCTTTGTGTCTTTTTTTTTTTTTTTTTTTTTTTTTTTTTTTTTTTTTTTTTGAGACAGTTTCTGTGTAGCTTGCGTTTCCTGGATCATTGTAGCAGCTGCTCAATAAGAGATCCTGCCTCTGATCTATAAAGCGTCGCACACGCCCGGCTGTTTGTGTCTTAAAAATTAAGAATGTCCTTCAAAAGGTGCAAAATAAGGTTAGTCAATATTAAAATTTCAAAAAAAAAACAAATGTCAAATTCTTCACATCTTGATTCACTACATTCTAAGCCAACATTTAAAATACAAACAGAAAAAATATTTCAACTATGTTTTCTTTGATTTTATAACCATCATATTCTTTACGTCAGCATTTTCAAGAATGAAAAATGGAAAAATAAATTCTTTCCTAGAGATTAAAAGACTTTCATTTAAAAATGTACTTTTCTAAATCCTGAGTTTCTATTATCTTACAAGAGCATAGTTAATCTTTATGAAATTAACTATTATTTCTGTTCTCTAACCCACAAGTCTATTTTTGCTATTTACAGAGATTAAGTAATTGTGAACTAAAAATAGTAATATTCTGATAAACTGATGTAGCTATTTCTTTAAGAAAATATCACAATGTCCTAGATCTCAAAAATTAACTTTGAATATGTACTTTAGGCTGTCTGTTCATTTGCAATATATGGTTCTCTGTGGTTTAGGTGTATGTACATTATATTTATTAAGGAGTTAGATACAAAATTAAGTGAAAATTAACAGTCATGCCTTTTTACTTAGACTGTAATAACTGTGCAATCACAAATGATCATTAAAGGAAGTGTGTACGTGTGTTTATACAACATTCTCTAACAAATTGAAAGTCACATGCACACCTTTCAGAGGATATTTATATACACATAATAAAGTATCAATTTTTTTTCCTAAACTATTTGCATATGAGGTTTATTCTGCTATACAAGGATTGACCTGAGACAGGCTGGACATTAAGTAAAAGAAACATATGTCAGCATTTTCAGAAGCCTTCCTTTTAGTTATTTGTATCAATAACCCATTGGTTGCCTCCTTTTGTACATTCACCCTTATCTCAAGTCTTTGCAATTTATTCAAATTGTATGCAAAGATGGCAAATTTCTTAAGAGTCAATCCACATGCAATGACATTATATTCCTGCATTATGAACAGATCTGTGCTGTCCATTTTATGACTACTCCATTTCAAACATAAGATTTTACTTTTCTTGGCAGAGAGGCTGCTTTGGAAGCACTAGCTCCGATGTGTCTACCTTCCTTCTTCAGATTTTTTAGTATCTGAATCTACGAGTACATGATATTATATTTAGCATCTTTATAATATTCTTTACTCCCCAAGAAGTTAAAATAACACAATGTGAAGGCCAAACCTGAAGAAACCATGTCCAAAGATTAATGTTTGAACTTGATAAGAAAGTATACCTGGTAAGACCATATATATATATATGGATGAATGGACATATATATCATATATCGAGCTGTGACTTTGGTGAGGAGTTTTCCTTGAAACCTATGAGATGATAATGATATTTGGCAGCTTCAAAATAGACCCATGATTTCCATCAATGTGATTATAGTAAGCAAGCTATATATATTTTTAGAGACTCTGAGTCTGGGAATGTAGCTCAGGAGTAGAGCATGACGAGCATATGTGAAATCTTTCTTTCCAGTCCCACCTCTGAGCAATGAAAGAATAAATAAATAATTCTAAATCCATGATATCATTTTGTTTGAAAACCAGTGTTTGAGTTCTTAAACTTAGCTTCATTTATCTGTTCTATCTAACTTTATAATAACTGACTTTTGATAGTGCTAGTTAAATGTTACTATTCATTTCTGCTGCTTTGTGAAGGTGAGAATTTGGCTGTAACTTGGAGTCATAGAGTCATATGCTGGTTTCCTATGAAACTTTAAATAGCAATTTCTTTCTTTGCTTTCCTTATTTTGCTTTAAGATCAGTATCCTGATGTGGCTTCATTAGTCTTTACTTAGTCACAAGGAGGTAGTGCATTATATTTTCCAGGATTATTCAAATTAGCATGTAAGTTCTGGTACTGTGCACTGTTGTACATATAGTATTAAATACATAATATTGAACATTATTTTCTCCCTAAGCAGAAATTCCTTAATCAATTAATTAATTTTATAAGAAGCATAAACTTTACTACAGAAAATTAGAGAATACATTCAAAGGCCTGGTTTAAAAAATAAAACATTGCCTTCTATTTTATTTACCTTTGATCATGACCATAGAGATGGGGTAATACAACACAAAGATATGATGAAATACACAATCTTCTTAGGTAAATATTTCTAGCGTAGAATCAGAAATAGAATTCAGTGCAGGCAAAGCAATGCAGGTGAAGTTGGCAAATCTTATACTAAAAGGGAGAGTATTATCTTTCTTTTTATATAACCAAGTTATTAGAGAGAGAAAATCATTGTGCTTGTCAAGAATATATATCTCTTTTGTGTCGTGAGAATTTTGTGTCTGTCTTTCAATATATATGTATGTATGTGCACAAAAAGTGATCTATTAAAATACAATTAATTATCAATCAGTATGCAAACATTTTTATTTACTGTTTGAAGAGAAAATGGAAATATACTAGTAAGGATTTAATAATATTAAATCTTCTCAAGAAAAATGTGAGACTATAACTCACCTCCCAATCCTGGTCTCAAACGATTGTCATAACCATCCAGGAGTCGATCCAAAATCCTCGTGAAGACAGTGGTATTGTCTTTAAGTTCATCTTGGGAGGGCTGTCCATAGCTGAGGAAAGAATAAAAAAATAGCATGAAATTATAAATTTCCACTAAAAGCTTACTATTCAAAACCTTTCTCAGATTGTCTTACTTTCCTTGCTGTTGCGAGTTTGAAAGTAATTATAATTCTTGTCCTTTTTCCATTTCTGGCCTCATTGGTGACAGGCTTTTAATTGTAATATAGAAAATGAGTTCTAAGTCTACATTTTCAGTTCTCAGAAGGTAGAGTGTGTTAGAAGAGACAGATCTTCCCTGAGCAAACAAGAATGTTAACTCATACTATAAAAACCATCTTGGAGGCTTCTATCCATATTATTTTTGTTTATCTACATACATACATCTATATGTGGGTTATAAAGCTAATTCAAAGGTCCTTTTAAAAATGTAATATGCAAATTTTCACCTACCAAACTTCCTTCTCTAATTTTCTTTTCCATATATTTGTGCTTTTGATTTTTAAATGCTCTTTTAAGATACTTAGGAAAAGAAGATATGCAAATGATTTCTTATGTTAATTACATTTTTATCAATGTGGAAATGTTGATTTCCCCTAAGATATATGAACAAATCTTGAAATTTTATTTAAAATTTGGCAGATTTTTGTCATTTCTGGGATTAAATTCAATAGAACCATTGAAAAAAGTCAAGATTAACACTCTTGATGTTAAGGTGCACAAAACCTTGTGCATTGGGTTTTAAGATACCACTGCTTAAGAGCACAGCTCAGGCTAGAACTCAGGTTTTTTCATCTTGTGAGCTAACACTTTATTTCCATCCTCTGTAGAGGAACGGCAATTCCTATTTCTTTCTGTTTAAGGATATGGCTTCTATCCCTTAGTGTTCTTATTCTGGCTTTCAACCATATAGGGCTGCACTGCATACACTGTGTGTTTCTTATACCAATCATTTTGTTATCTACGCAGATTTAATCTTATTTTATGTAATGATTAGCATGACACCTTCAAAATCTTTAGAGAGAAGCAATTTCTACCCTAGAAAGACTATACACTCCCTGACAGATTTCAGCGATAGCTCTGACCTTGAGTAGAAGGAGTAAGTAGATAAAGGGTGTAAAACTAAGAAAGGGTAACAAATCTACATACTTCATATTTGAATTTTATTATTCTTTTGCTTTACTCATGTGTAGTTACAAGTTAATAAACATATACAAAATAGTGGCATTTTAAACCAGAATTCACTTATTTGATAGGAACACCAAATATAATCTATTATCACTTCAGAAACAAATGCTGTCTTTCAAGTAATTGATTTCTTATAAGCAGAGTTCAAATACCACTTTTCTTTTTTTTTAATTTTATAAAATTGTATTTAAAACTTGCAGATGAAAACATCACACACCAAGTTAACTAGACTGACTAGAAGGAAATAAGGAAGGCCTGACTGCAGATAATGGCCACTTTAAGGATACAAAAATATTTAGTTTTCCAGTTCCGTAATGGAAAAGTGCATAAAACACATTCAACATGAAAGGGTAGAATTCAATGAGAATCTTCACTGCTCCTGTTCTGAATACCTATTCTGACTGCATAGAAGTTCATTAAGTTATATATACTTCCAATGACTATTTTTCTGATAGAGTTTTAATTCAATAGTTATAAGTAAAAGTTCTCTGTGATGTTAAATAGATGGAATTTATTTCTCTGAAATCATTTTTCATTCTCTTCAATTACACATTCATCCATCCATGTCACACAGATTGAGGACTTACTCTCCTTTAGCAAAATTAAGCGTCTTGCTGTTTCATTTTGTTTTTTTAAATCAAATTTTCAGTGAGCTTGTGACTTTCCGCATGTCTCATTGGCAGATGACAGCAGTAAGGCAAAAGCAAAAGCAGTTTTATGAAAGGGATTGTTTATAAAATTCATTGTCACAAAACCAAATGCCATCCATGTGTCTTCCAAGGACACTGGAAGGTCATCTTGATAAAGATGAAAAGGAAATACAAACACACCTTAGGATTCAGGAAACTCTCCACAGAGAAAACTCTTAGGGAGGAAGTAATACGTTTAAGAGGGGAAAGAAGATGAGTTAGGGTGACATCAGAGGGTACTTAGACTGCTAACACAACCCTCAGAATCCCTAGTATCTGTTACCTTTATCTGTGTTCCCTGTGTTTCCACAGCTTACGTAAAATGCAAGAAATCTTCCCAGTTTAGGAATCTCACTTTCAACAATGGTTAGCATTGGAATACAAATACCAAAGAGATCAGCCCCCTCCCAAACAAGACCAGCCCATCTATCTCATTTTGGAATGAAATCTTCCTTTATTGTGATTTTGTAATCAGGCTCATGTTCAACCTGACTATTCATTCTCTATATAAAGTGCCAACTGCCACAAAAGAACTCTGGGAGAAAGATTAAGATGACTTTTGGGGGTACAAATACTAATAACAGTGTAGAGTGCCCTAAACTGAATATGCATTTGGAAGATAAATGTCAGCTGCTAAACCTGCTTTTGATTCCATATGAACTACTCTGTAATAAAACACTGTGCACTAACTCCATCTACAGGTCATTATAATAGTAACACTTCATATAATTTTTCAAAATTCAGTCATCACTTAACTCCTCAAATTAAAAGTATCTGACAGTAATGTGTGTCTTATTCATCTGATATTTATTTACATGATAATACTTAAAAGTAATAAAAATAACACAGTCCACATCTCATTTAAAACCAATCCTCAGAAATTTCTGCTTTTCCAGGTGACTCCATATCTCTGACTTTAACCCATGAAGACTCACTTCCTATTACATTTCAAGGAGTGCAGGACTTTAGCATATGATGAATACATTCCAATGAGGCACAAGAATAAACTACTCAAAAGCTATTAAAGTAGATAAAGGACAATATAAACTATTTAGTCATTTAGATAGTTGCTATTACAATATCTCATATTCTTTATTGAATAATTAGAAAATATTTTTGTTAGTTCAACCTACTGAAATTTATTCACAGCATCCCTTCCTAGTATACATGCTTGATTAGCGCAGTTTAATTTTTATCTAGTATTTTAAAATATTCATCTGGTACAGCCCATCTCTGTTGGTTTAAAAATACAATATGAATGTGTTTATAGACATGACAATCAAGTTACAAATATTATTTTAAGTTTTCTACTCCCATGCTTTTACAAGTTACTCTATGATTTTTGCAAATGGTTAGAAATTTTTTGTTGGAAAATTTACAACTTATAGGGCATGCAGAGTTTAATAGAGTAACTTTTCCATAAATTAGGAAACTGCATGCTTTGTTCAGTTACAAATGAAAACTGCAAAGTTCAATATCAGACTGTAAAGTTGAACTCATGTATTTCTTAGCAAAATAAAACTTAAGTGTATTCTAGCGAACATCCTAATAAGAAAGTTATTTTCATGTTCTATTCTTCTTTAGTTTTAGCTGAAATTTTATTGCAGTAAAGTTTTCTGAATTCCCTTAGTCATGTATGCATCCATGGACAATTTTCTTCCCCCTGATGGAATAAATGAAAAATTACAGAAATTTTCATGCAGAATTAAAATAAAGTGGCCCCACCTTCTTCCTGACAGAGTGCTGAGAACGAGGGTCCAGGCCCAGAGATAGTCAGAGAGACCCCGACTTTTCTTCATCACGGGCTTGTGCAACTGAAAAGTGGAATAAGTAGAGATCAATGTGTCTTGCAAGAAACATCAGGTTATAACCACTAGGGCTGACTGAGGCAGTCCAGATGAAGCTTTGAAGTCAGGAAATGACCTCACTGGAATATGACACCTCATTGGAAGCAATGGAAACCTGGGCCATCCACTCGCCACTTTTCTTACCATCTCTCCATTCAGAGATACACCAGTATTTTAGTTTAGCCTGTAAAAGAATTCAAGTTGAAATGCTTTCAGGTGACAAGATTGCTCAACACGAAAGCTGTGGGTTGTTTTCTAAAATAGCCTTTAAATTTCCATTATCTGCTGGCTTATTCCTTTCTGTTGTTGTTTATCATCTGAAAAATTTGACCTTTGTGATTTGAGTCCCTGTAGCAGAATCTGTATTGAAAGATTTAAGCTTGGTGTCTGTATCAGGAGAGCATGTGGGTAGGTGGGAGGTGGGAGGTTAACACCTCCTGTTGACTGAATGCATCTCTGAATTCTGGATGTACCTTGATTTCAGAAGCAACTCTATTTACCTTTTCATAAACACCATTAGAAACAACACTGTTGAATGCCAGAGTCGTGCTTCTCTGGGGTTGTTAAATATGCTCACTAATGTTTCTGTGAAGCTAAAGAATACACTTTATAGTCAGGCCATGTGCTTCTCTCTCTCTCTCTCTCTCTCTCTCTCTCTCTCTCTCTCTCTCTCTCTCCTCCCTCCCTCCCTCCCTCTCTCTCTCTCTCTCTCTCTCTCTCTCTCTCTCTCTCTCTCTCTCTCTCACACACACACACACACACATCAATGCATACAAACATACCCACACATATCTTGCATGCATTCTCTAATTTCTTCCAGGTTGCTGCTAGAAAATGCTTCATCTCAAACAGATGGAAGCTTAAGTAGTTTGCTTTGCATAAGAAGAAGGGGGTATTTATTCCCACTTAGGTAAAGTGCAATCAATCATTATCTGGTTGCTGAAATTTGGATATGGTAGGGGGAATACTGCAAGAATAAAGGAGTATAGAATGGAGCGCTTATAGAAATATATATGTGTGTGTTGTATGCATTCATATAATTATGTGTGTATATATACACAATTATTAGGCCAAATTTTGACATTCTGTGCACCACCTGGTTAAGAAGCAGATATAATTACTTAAATGCACTGAAATTATTTCCAGTCCTACTATGAAAACTATCCCATGTATTTTATTTTAACCACTCTCCTAAATCTTAACTCCTTAGTAAGATCAGGAATGGATAGATGGAAGCATTCTAAAACCTATTTTTTTTTTTTTTACATTGAGCACTCTCTAGTTCCATGTGGTATGCCTTTAAGTACATCAACAAAATGCTCTTCACACTCTCCTGGATCATTCCAATCAGGAAAAACCCTCACAAACAGGCATGAAAGCAAGGAACCCAAATTTCTTTAGAGTGAAATGATGTAAAGATAAGAGCTGTGAGCTTCATCATAGCTTTCCCTTCCTTTGGTGACTGGTTTTTGACATACAGGAGTAGAATATGATATGACATCTTGGATAAATATCATTAAATTAAAATATTGGATCCAAATCGCACGATGATAATTCATCCTTTAAAAAAAAAATGACATCTGTTCTGAAGAGAACAACTTCTCTTAGCCCTATTAGTTCCCATTGATTCTAGAAAAAGGGAGAAAGTCCTAAAGGGGTGAAGAAAACAGAACCCCAAGCCAAGACACCATGGCTTTTGCACTCCTCTGATATCTGGAGGAAAACAAAATCTGCCATGGCACTTCAGTTGTGGAGGAAGAAAGTTTCTTGCGAATACAAAGCTAACACTTGAAAAGGGAGCACAGAGCTGTTTCCTTACCCATTTCCACCTCCATCCTGCCCCTAGCCAGACACATGCTCCTCTACCCACCTCCCCTGCCACCCAGATCAAGGAAGTTCAGCCTCTCATTTCCCGAAAGAGAGAGACCCCTACACCAGAGGGCATTTCAACAGCGGCAGCTGGGAAGGGGAGAAGGGACATGTACAGGCACGGTGAGCGAGTCTTCCTTAGCATGGAACAGGGTGACAGGTTTTCTGTTCTAGCCTCTTAACTTCAGCTGATGGCAAGCCCCAACGCCCCTCCCCAACTCACCCCAGCTCCCCTTGGTCAAAAAAAAAAATCAAAACAACATGTCACCACCCACCCCTCAGGGTACATTCAAATCTGCCTCAGAGAGGAGAGAAGGAAGAGAGAAAATTCTGCTCCTATATAGCTGCAGTTTTCGCCCTGAAAGAAAAACATTCCTTGTTTCTACCTGCTCCCAGCTTCAGCTCCTGTCCTGCTGGCTCCTGCTCTCTTCCTCACTAGAGCATCCGTGCCTCTCCAGCTAAGACAAAGGCACGTTGCAAGCTCTGGGTTTACGCGGTCCGAAGTCTCACTTACCTCGGGGCCCCCTCTGGGCACCGGATCGCTCCAGACCGGGGAGAAAAGTGTGGGAGAGAGGATCGCGGTGAGCTGGAGCTGCGCGAGTGTGCGAGCGCGGGCGCGCCGGGCGGAGGGCGTCCTCGCGCCGCGCTCACTCACTCGGTCTGAGCCATCATGGACTCTGCGTGCTCCTGCACTGGAGATTTCATACCCAAATTTGCTTCCCAATATCCAATCTGCAGCTATACAACAAAAGATTTCTCTGTACCAAGACAGTAGTAATACGTCCCAGCGCAAACCGGATGTGAAATAGGCGGTGACTTCATGCCAGAGAGATTTTATTTTAGAAAGGAAGGTGGTACCAGCCACTGGATCTGGATCTGGACACCAATCCGCCCATTTTTTATATGCAGCGCAATTTAACTTGAACCGCTCTGGCCCTAATCCCCTGCTCTGTAGCTACAGACTCAAATCTTTCTTCAATCTGCTACGAGCATTCCTTTATTTTGAGGGGTGGGAGGTGGGACTGGAAATAGGATGAAGGAAGGGTAAAAAGGGTTAGACATGGGGACTACACTTAGGATTTTTTCTCTCTTGCGATTTATGAGCACACAGTTCTAAGGTGTGCTCATTAGAGCAAACCTGATCCTTGTAACTCTGCTACCTCTGATCAAATATTTAACCACTGCATCCATATGAATGAACACAAGCTACTAAGCAGGGAGATGCAGACTTACACGTGTGGGGAGCGCTCTGTCCTCTCGACTTGTTCTCCCTCGAACACTCCCACACATATGTCTAAATCCCTGCATGTTGCAGAGCCAGGAACAGTGAGGGACAGCAGGGAAGAACCCTGTCCGCTAGGGAATGGGCCCCTAGCTTTCAGTCCTCCGTACTTTCTCAGATTCTGAGCGCTTTGCACCCAGCCTTTCATCTGTAGCATAGAGGACAGCCAGAAAGGCTTCGGAACCGGGTTTTTAACCTTTGTCTGTGTGCGTTGTGGAGAAGAAAGCACAGACGTCCCTAACTCTGGATTTTGCTGGGTTTCCGAATGTGGAATATTTAACTTCACATAAATCATTTTCGGGTTTGAGAGACATATCTCCATTTCCGGAAACATGCCTTTGCCGTGAACTCCATCATTCTTGGATCAGAAAAATGGGAGGGGGGGAGGGATGTTTAGGAGTCAGGCCAAAAAAAAAAAAAAAAGTAGCTTTTTTTTTTTTTTTCCTTCTCTGCCCTCTTTTATTACCTTCCCTAGGAGTTCTCCACCTACAGATAATTATACACTTAGGGAGTGTGTGTGTGTGTGTGTGTGTGTGTGTGTGTGTGTGTGTGTTCGACATCTTCCTAACTGAATTTTCAGGGAATGAGCGATGGCTGTGATTCCTTGCTCAGGTTTTGTGAATGACTATAGCTCAGGTCATGGGTGCTATCTTCCTGGGGGCGCTGGTAGACAGGACCAGCCTGCCAGGAGCTGTCTTTCAGCACTTAAACACCACAGGAAGGAGATGCTGAAAATGAGAGCATACTTCTGGTGGATGAAGTCCGAGTTTTGGTAAGCCCGCTGGCCATTTTCTTCTGGGTGTACTTCTCGCAGAGGAGAAATTTGAAACGGAGGCTGAGTGTTGTCAAAAATATATATATAAAGGAAAAACTAATTAACCGGCCCCAAGCACTTCTGCGTTTAGTATTCTACAAGTGTTCTTGGCTTATGCTGCAAGGAAATCAGCTTGTAAGATTAAAACTTAAACTGGGTGGTTGCACTGATGTGGCCTACAGAATGGTAGCCCACATTCATATGTGACTTTGTTCTCTTTCTTTTGGGGGGTGATTTACTAACAAAGTATTTTAGAGATAAACATTTGGAAGGTAAGTTTGAAGCCTGACTTCAGGTGTCGCTTTTTTAAACAGTAGTGTGTTGTCAGTGAAGCAGGTAACAATCGTGGATGCACTCTTAGGCACTGAAGTCCCCTGCAGTTCCCTCATGCAGCATACTTATTTACTTATCAATCAATTTACATATTCATCGAGCAGTTTGTAAAGCAAAACTGGTTTTACTAAGGTTCTGAAACCCCAAGTTAACAACTACAAACTGTCTTCTTATCTCTCAAAAATGTGTAATATTCCATAGTTTCAGTGCCTTTTGAAAAACAATCAATAGTCAATAAAATGTGTTATTTTTTAAAGTCTTTTCTTCTCCTGTTTAAATTATTGTAGCTTTTTTTTTTACATTTCTCAACAAATTGGGGAAAACTTTAGCTCTTACATATCATGTCATACAACCAAATCTCTATTGATTATAATTTTCGTAAATGCTGGCCCCAAAATATCATCATTTGAGCAGAAGTCTCTTCAAACAATTCCAATCACATACTGCTGTATGTACAATAACAACTGCATGCAGTTATACAACATTTCCACACACAAAAAAGACATACATATGAATAATTCTGGAGCTGTAATGTGAATGCAGAAATGGAAATGCCCCTTAAAATAAAAAGCAAAGTAGAGTATATTACATCATTTCCATGTATATAATCTTGGTTCTGGTATCTATCCCCACATATGTTGGATAAACTTTGCAGTACATATACATTTGTTTTAGCACACTTATGTTTTTAATAAAGTACACGCATTTAAAATATTAATAACTTCATAAATCCCAAAACCATAATCAGCACTCTAAATTATGAATGTGTTTTTAGTTTCCTATCTGATATTGATATATTCCCCTATTTCCAAATAATAATAAAACACAAAAAATTAATAACAAGAACCCAATTTATTTTATATTGTCCAGTTCCATTAATTCTTTAAGATAGTTGATGGCATATACTTTTCCTGTCATATCTGGAATAAATCCTTACAAAGTGTATGTACTTGATAAAATAAGTTATTGAAGTAGCATAAATCATGATGTCTAACATTTCTAAGTGTTTACTTTGCAGAATTATGTCTTAATTGTTTAGCATAGCTCATTCCACTTAGTTCTTAAAGCAAACCTTAATATACCCATTTTACAAATCTTTCAATACCTGTGTCTAAGAGAGATCAAAACAAACTCCCAAGGTTACATGGATCATGAGTGAATAATTCTAGGGTGGTAGGATGGAAATTAAATCTTAGGAATTCAAAGTTCACTCATTTACTCACTTGTTCATGCTTCCATATCTTTGTTTCTTTCTTGTGAGGCCATGTGTTAAACAAACATTCTTTTCATTTGTCCTATGCTTGGACTTGACCATTTATGTCAGTTATATGGCTTCCCTCCAATATCAATGGACATTTTAATTTCAAAAGTATCCCCCTTTAAAAGTTAAAGAAAGACTGGATAGTGAGGATATACTTATTCATAGCAAGAGTCTTTATTTTGAAGATCTGTGTGTTGAAAAACAACACACAATTTCTTTTTTATTTCAGACTTCTGGCTATAGTTTATTTTCCCTCTTTCTCATGAAACCAATGGCTAAAAACTTCTTAATAGTTACTAGTTCTTAACAGGAGGAATTTGAGGTCAAACCTAACACCAGAGATCCTAGGAAAGCCAAACAGCTTTATCTCTAGTTGTTGCAGTCTGGTCCATATTGCTTTCTCTGTCATTCTTAAATGACAGGAAGCCCTGGCCTAATTGAAGAAGTGGAGCTGGTTCTATTCAATAGAAAACTGCTTTTACTTTCTCAACTAAATGTGTAGTAAATGAGAGTAAAATAATGAGTAATGAGTGTTCTCATTTATTCAGGGAACCTTTTTTACCATTTACAAAGTAATGTGAGGTGAGGATAAAACATAAATAAAAAAATCATCTTTAGCTGAAACTTGGAACAAAGTCACTTTTAAAAAAATATTGACATGGCTCAAATATGTGTGTGCTGAAAATATTTCTCAATATTAACATATTATGAAGTATGTTTAATAATCCATAACATTAAATATAAATTTTGTATTTTAATATATATTTATCTATACATAAATGAATAATTACATACAATATTTCCAAATTTACTAATTCCCCTAGTATATAACACAGACCACCCTACTTAAGGAACCGTATAAATATATTGCATAGAATATTCCTTTTGTACAACTGACACTGAAATAAAACAAATGGGATTTATAAAATAGGATGTTTTGTACTTTATTTGTGATACATTTGTCATCTAAGATTTTTTTTTCAGATTAGAAGCATAGTTTAATAACTGCAGGCATTAAGGGACATGTAAATACAATGTAAAAACAAAAATTGAAAAGGTCATTTTTTTCCATTTGCCCATGTGTGTCCTGCAATCTGATAGTGTAGAATGGTCATGCCCACAACAATGGCAGATTGTAAGAGTTACATCGTTTCCCAATAATATTTGCAAAGGAGGTAAATACATACACACACACATATATGTTATAAATTATATATGTAAATGTTATAAATTATACACACACATATATGTATGAGAACTGGAGTCTCTGACATGTATCAGTTCTGAGGCTGGGTCTATTTCCAGTGTTCTGCAAATACCATTTACTGAATTTCTAGTAAGGTAACAATACCTCATATATGAGTCGCAGCATTGCATGGGAAAATATCTCACTTGACTCCTTCATTTGAAACATATATTGTATCTAATGAATACACACTTTTCATTATAGCCCTTATTATAAGTAATATATTAATTTGCTGGAATTTAACACACATTCTAAAAGAGTGGCCATGTAACTCACAGTACTGGGATCAGTATTCCCTTTTGTGTGAGAATGAAATTCCAAAAGAGATGTCATCACACAAGGTCTTAGGAGAATCTAACTCCCATGTCAACTTAATCCAAGGAATATGTTCTTATATGTAGGGTGTTCTGACAAAAATAATTGTTTTTAATGAATTTTAGCTATACATTATTTAACATAGTTCCCAAACCCAAACCTTGAAGAGAATATGAGGCCTCACAGAATCCACACAGCACATGATCCATCCACAGCTAATTCGCACAAACATAGATACTCCCAAGGACAAACTTAAAACAACTTCTCTTCTGTACAATAAAAAAACAATGTACATACATGTGCAGGAGACAGGGACAACTGAATAGTTATTTAAGTAGGACACTCTTGAGGTTTCCTCTGTTGGTAATTTTCAATACAGTGACTCACAGGTAACCTGGATTCACCTATTTTCTTTAAAAGACTTTTCACAGATGCCAAATCCATCAACTCGAGTAGATAAATTCAGATTTATTTAGAATTGAATGAAATGATAAGCTGACAGCTAGAAGTGATTTTATTTATTTAAAAAGAAATAAAGTCTTCATATTGCCCAAGCCCTGAAGAAGGGTTTTCAGCTTAGTAGATTCACTTGGCAATTTGAAGACAATGAGACAAGTCAGAAAAGAGGTATGAAAACAGACGACTGTTAAAATATCCACTGTGCAAGGTAGTTTAAAATGCAATACCAGACACGTGCTAAATGGCCTGAATGAAGAGACATGTTATTTTTAGAACAGAATTAAGACATTAAATATGCATATGCATTTTATTTGGTAGATTTGAAATTCATGGGTAGGTATACAAAGCAAATATATTTTAATTGTAAGTACAGATGCACATTTATTTCTCTATCTTTTGTCAGGCAAATTAGATGAATAAATACTCAGTTAGCAACATATATTAAGTGTTTTCTATCTAGGAAAAAATTTAGTTTACTTACCAGAAATAATAATAACAAAACAATAGACAAACTGGTTCGAAGAAACTGCACATAGCTTATGTAGAATCTTCTGGTAGGATTATGATAATGTCTGGCTTATAGTATTTCAAGACTTTAATGTGTTCTCATTATCCTGTTGGACATCTGCATTTACATATTTGTTTAAAGTCATACCACACACAAAAATGACATGAATATTACAGCAGCATTTGGAAAACTATTCATCATGCCCTGAACGGTCACAGGATTTGTGGAAAGGATATGAAACGGAAGGATTTGTGGGAACAAAGATCAAGAATTAAGACACTAATGCCCCATCTGTTCAACAGCTCTCAGTTTTTGATGTTTACAATAATTGTGCTTTGTGGAATGAAGTGAAAACAAGTGTGTGGATGTAGATGCATTTGTATGATGATTGTACATAAATACATCCAAATGCAAAAGTGAAAATTAGATTTTATTTACTATAATTTTCATCCATACACATCAAGATCTTTAACCTAAACACATTTCCGACTTCACTTATAATGGAATTCACAAAAACATTTCTTTAGAGAAAAGTATAATACAATCTCTCTCTTTTGCTCTCTAAGTGTATATATATACACATGTGTGTATCCATGTATATATCATGTATTCATGTATACATATATACATATAAATTGTCTGTCCTCTGTCTCTCTCTCTCTTTCTCTCTCTCTCTCTCTCTCTCTCTCTCTCTCTCTCTCTCTCACACACACACACACACACACACACACATATGTGGGGAATTTTATACATATATACAAATATATGCATATGTGTATATACATACATATATATATACATATTTGTGGACACACACACACATGCACATATATATGAAAGCTTGAATAGAAGTATGAGGAAATTTAATAGGATCAAATCTGAGTACCAATCACTTTTGTATGATTATCTGTGAAACAATATTATGACTACACAAATCTCATAAAAGAGCAGACAATTCACCATAGTAACTTGGGATTTGGCCCAGAAAGCAGTGTTCTGGATCAGTACACACACACACACACACACACACACACACACACACACACACACACCAGAAACCATATACTTGAAAGCTCATTTTAAGATAAAATAATCTAGATGACAAATGAAGACATTTTGTGTGTGTGTGTGTGTTATTAATTCTTTGAGAATTTCACACATTTATTTTGATCATATTTATCACTTCCCTCCAACTCACCCCAGATCCACATCCCATTCCATACTTACGAGCTTTTGTGACACTAGAGATGAGAAGAGGACACCGGATGCTCTGAAATTAGAATTACAAATGTTCGTGAGCTGACATCTAGGCGCTGACAACTATACTCGGCTCATCAGCGAGAGCAGCAAGTGCACTGAACTGCTGAGTCATCTCTGCCGTCCTGTCTAATTAGGGTTACCTATGTACTTTTGGTTGTGTGGTCACCCACTGGAGCATGGTCCATCTACCTAAAGCCACACTCTTAAAAAAAAAAAAAAAAATGAATTCCCCCTTTCAAGGCATCCACCACCCAGCAATAGCTACTTAGCTATGAGTGGGACTCTACAACCATCCCTTTCTGATGCTAGAATTTTTTTGTGGTGGCACACGTCTTTAATCCCAGCACTCGGGAGGCAGAGCCAGGCAGATCTCTGTGAGTTCGAGGCCAGCCTGGTCTACAGAATGAGAGCCAGGACAGGCACCAAAACTACATAGAGAAACCCTGTCTCAAAAAAAAAATGTTTTTGGTTTTTTTCTGACTTGAGTTTGCACAGATCTTGTGGATCCTGACTCAACTCTGTGAGTTCATACATGAACAGCTCTGCTGTTTCTGGAAAACATTGTTTCTAGTATTTGGTTTGCAGCATACTTTAACTTCTTGTAAAGATGATAGTCATTGAAACAAATCAAGTGAAATTTTTATACTAGTTCAATGGACTGCTATGTGCCTTTGCTCACACTCAGTATTTTGAGTCTGATAGGTAGACCATTCTAAAATTGCCTTTAAGCAAAGGACAGATGAGTTTCAGAACAATAGGTTCTTGGCTCATAGACATGATTAGCTCTTTCTTCTTTAGAAGAAATAACATAGCAGGTATTGTACGAAGGTCTAGTCCCATAATAAACATTAATCACATTTTTATAATAGCACTATTTACAGATAAAGAAACTAGGTTCAAAAATTATATGGGACTTTGTAACAAGAATCTTAAAAGGCCTTATAATAAAAATCCAGAGTGAGATATTGGAGTGAAAGCTGAAAGATCAGAGAAACAGAACAGCCAGCCACTAGCTTACTTCTATGAAATCCTCAGCCTAAGAAAGCGAGTTCCTGCTTCCTGATGCCTTATATACCTTTCTGTGTCCTGCCATATTACTTCCTGAGATTAAAGGTATGTGTCACCACTACCTGGATCTGTTTCTTTCATGTAGCCCAGTGTGGCCTTGAGCTCACAGAGATCCAGGTGAATCTCTGCCTCCAGAGTGATAGGATTAAAGGTGCGTGCCATCACTGCCTGACCTCTAGTGTCTACTAGTGACTGGCTCTGTCCTCTGATCCCCAGTTAAGCTTTTTGGGGGTACACAATATATCACCACATTTTCCCTTTTTTTGTCTAAAATAGTAAAAGAAGGTTATAACTAGTATAAAAAACTATATATAATAAGTATATACAATATATACAGTCAAGAATTACATTACAATGTCCAGTCCATTAACATTTGACAGATTCAGAGAAAATACTATTTAACCTATTTTGGTGATTCCAAATGTACCTAATTCATGTTCTATCCTAACTTGTATTACCAACCAAAAATATTTTTTGATGTCTTTCAAACTTATACACTTTACACTTTTTTCATGAGTTTCTTTTCTGAATTTGTTAATGAGGAAAACTATAACTATAACTTTCTAATCTTCAAATCCCTCAAAGACCCGAGAAGAAAATAATATTTGCTATGGGATGGTCTGTATGTCAAATGTGTTGCTCTGATTGGTCGATAAATAAAACACTGATTGGCCAGTAGCCAGACAGGAAGTATAGGCAAGACTAACAGAGAGGAGAATTGAGAGAACAGGAAGGCAGAGGGAGACACTGCCAGCTGCTGCCACCATGACAAGCAGCAAGTAAGCCATGACAAGCAGAAAGACACTGGTAAGCCATGAGCCACATGGCAAGGTACAGATTTATAGAAATGGATTAATTTAAGATATAAGAATAGTTAGCAAGAAGCCTGCCACGGCCATACAATTTGTAAATAATATAAGCATCTGTGTGTTTATTTTATAAGTGGGCTGTCGGACTGCCAGGACTTGGAAGGACCCAGAGAGAAAACTCTCCAGCTACAAATGGCCCCAAGAGCTCGAGTTTCCACCTTAAACCTGAGAATATTTAATAAGCAATTCTAAACAGAGCGAAAACCAGGTTCCTGCTTCATGTCTCATACGGGCAGCTAGACACTGCCACAAAATGCAGGTTTGAGCTACTGGCGAGTTCCTGGCATTTGCACTTGACCTGCAGTATGGCAGGAATACATTACACTGCTGCTGTGTGGTGGATTTAGCCTTTGCTAGTATAAAAAAAAAAAAAAAAAAAAAAAAAGAGGTTTCTGGGCTACACACTGCTTGGATAAAAGCATAGACCCATGATGGCCCCCAGAGCTGGCGGTAAATGTACCACCGCCATATTGGGAGGCTGAGGTGGGCAGAGCCAGCCAGCAGCCACAGCAGCCATTTCAGTCTTACAAATGCTACAGATTAAAGCAATAGATTTACAATAAGACAGATCCAGATGTAATAGCTTACAATGTGTGTAAAATACACGTAGGCTTGAAAGAGACAAAAAAGGTGATATATACAATTATATAAACAAATACATAGTTTTAAAAAATAAAGTATTTAAAGAGATAGTAAAACTAATATAAAAAATAAGCCACGTAAAAATGGATATCACACAGAGAATCTGGATTATGTTCTCTTTGATATTTTTAACTACAGAAAAACATTTGATGGTAAAAGCTGTTGAGTTAATCAAAATGTATATTTTAAAGGTACCTTGACTTCAAAATTTGGATGTAAGGATATGTTGCTTTGGAAAGGAGGCGCTGATTTTGTTTCCAAAGAAAGCCAGAGGCTATGGATTTGTTCCAGATTAAGATACATCAGGTTTGACCAGCCAAGACCCCCTGAAAGGTCTCCATTCACACCAAGGCCCAGATGATCCAACATCCAGAATGGTTTCAAGGCAATTGGCTCAGACAATACACCCTCACGGACTACTCCATAATCCTAAAATTTTCTCTGTGTCCCCATAAGGTACAGCACCCCCCTCCAGCAGGAAGTAGTAAGAGAAGCTACACCCAAATTCCCAAATATACCAAGCTGGCTTTGGAGATGTTTAAAAGTTAAAACCTTCCTTTAAAAAAAAAAAAAAGAAAAGAAGAAAAGGGGAAGTGCTGTGGGATGGTCTTTATGTCAAACGTGTTGCTCTGATTGGCCAATAAATAAAACACTGATTGGCCAGTAGCCAGACAGGAAGTATAGGCAGGACTAACAGAGAGGAGAATTGAGAGAACAGGAAGGCAGAGGGAGATACTGCCACCTGCCATCATGACAAGCAGCATGTGAAGATGCCGATAAGCCACAAGCCATGTGGCAAGGTATAGATTTATAGAAATGGATTAATTTAAGATATAAGAACAGTTAGCAAGAAGCCTGCCACAGCCATACAGTTTGTAAATAATATAAGTGTCTGTTTATTTTATAAGTGGGCTGTCGGACTGCCAGGGCTTGGCGGTACCCGGAGAGAAAACGCTCCAGCTACGTAATATTAACTGGGTAAGCAGGAAGTACAAAAAAGTGACTTCCAAAAGATGTAAAGAAATGACAGAAATAGCTGGCTGCCTGGACAATTACCCAAGGTTTCTCTGAGACTCTTAATCTCAGGGTCATGAGTGTGAGCCCCACATTGGGTGCCAAATGTAACACAAATCTTAAAAGGTCTTATAATAAAAAACCCAGAGACAGATATTAGAGTGAAAGCTGAAGGATCAGAGAAGCAGAGCAGCCAGCCACTAGGTTACCTCTATGAAATCCTCAGCCTCAAGAGAGCAAATTCCTATTTCCTCCCAACTTATATACCTTTTTGTGTCCTGCCATATTACTTCCTAGGATTAAAGGCATATGTCAGCACTACTGTTATACTGATAATAAAACAATTTTTATTTTGTTTTACACTTCTTGTTTTATACTAATATAAACTTAGGTATGTCTGTAGTCCTCTCATCTGTTAATGCGGAATGAAGCCAGAATATAGGAAGAATGTCTGAAATGCAGCTCAGCTAGACTGCTGTTCTGTGTTTTCCTTCATCATTAGGTCTTTGAACTATGTTGAAATACTCTTGTTCTTCTTGCGGTGACCTTGAGGCTTCATACCTCTAGGAAAAGTAGCTATTTTACAGATTGAACTGTCCTAAGTTAGTCTGACAGCCATATGTTTAAATCATGATTTCACTGCCTGGAGAAATTTTTGTCAGGCTCCCAAACAAGTCATCGAATTTGGTGGAATTGCCCTGTGGCTTGGAGGAACATGGCTGTTGAAGGTCAGACGAGGTTCAGAAAGCCTTTGTCAAAAGCTTAAGGGGGGCCCAAGTACAAGCCTGGCTTCCAGACATTTCATACACATGCTCAGAGAAGATTCCACGGACTTAAAGGAATCCGCTGCAAAAATGTGGCTACCACTGTTCATATTTCCTAAAATCAAAGTGTAATTTAATCCTAAACAATACGTCACAACACAGGAAAAGTAAAAATACCAAAAAAATAACAACAATGAAACTACAACAAAAGATAGACCAGCATTTTCTTTGCTTCAAAACATAAAGCCCTAGAAAATGAAGATTGTGAGACCCACAGATAAGCACTGGATGCTTTTAAACCTGCTGAAGTGTTCATAAATATGATATTGCCCCTAATTTTTAAGGCATTCTCTCCCATTTAAATATCATTATTTTAAAATTGATCCTATATAAAACATCAATCTATAGCTAGAAACAGTTTTCAGAGTATATGATGTCAAATATTTATAAAAATGTATACAAATGCACAAAAATCATATTTCCTAGACAACACAGATAATTAAAACTATGTATCTCAATTGTGTGTAAAAAGGTTTTAGTAATCTCTTTTGTACAGATTATTTTTTTTATCTAGCTTCCAAATCTAAACCTAATTTGAGATTTCTCCACTTATCACCATACTATATAAAAACATATTCTTGTCAGGCCCGTAGCATCACTTTCTGGTGACCCTTGGGAGAATTCGTGTCTACATAGATATTTACTGCCTCAAGAGAGAGAGAGTTCCTGTTTCATCACGTCTTATATACCTTTCTATGTCCTGCCATATTACTTCCTGAGATTAAATGCATGTGTCACTACTACCTGGATCTGTTACTCTCGTGTAGCCCAGTGTGGCCTTGAGCTCACAGAGATCCAGGTGAATCTCTGCCTCCAGAGTGATAGGATTAAAGGTGTATGTCATCACTGCCTGACCTCTAATGTCTACTAATAACTGGCTCTGTCCTCTGATCCCCAGTTAAGCTTTTTGGGGGTACACAATATATCACCACATTTTTCCTTTTTTTGTCTAAAATAATAAAAGAAGGTTATAACTAGTATAAAAAACTATATAAAATAAATACAATAAGTATATATAATATATACAGTCAAGAATTACATTAACAATGTCCAGTCCATTAATATTTGGCAGATTCAGAGAAAATACTTCACTATTTAACCTTTTTTGGTGATTCCAAAATGTTGTACCTAATTCGTGTTGTATCCTAACTTGTATTACCAATCAAAAATATCTTTTCATGTCTTTCAAACTTATATACTTTACTCCTCTTTAGTGAGTTTCTTTTCTGAACTTGTTAATGAGGAAAACTATAACTATAACTTTCTAATCTTCAAATCCCTCAGAGACCCACGAAGGAAATAATATTAACTGAATAAGCAGGAAGTGCAAATAAGCGACTTGCAAAAAATGTGAGAAATGGCAGAAACAGCTGGCTGCCTGAACAGAATCCCATTCATATAAAATAAATCATATTCAATGATGTGTTTAGTTCGATTTTTATTCAAAATCTAAGTTGATTAAAAAGTTTACTGAAGGAATTAATGTGAACAATATCAAAAATCTTTTAGGTAGGGAAAATGAGACATACATTTGTTCTATCTTATCTAAACATGGGCATGAAACTTACTAAAGAGAAATCAATAGTTATTGGACAGAGAGACTTGCAGAGCCATGAAGACTCTAAAATTATAGATCTCTTTATAAATGAGATTTGATATGAATAGTTTTCCAAACTGCTATTTATTAAATAATACATGGAGTTATATGTAGGTTACAAGGTAAAATAATCAAAGCAAGTCAAATCCAACTATAACCTTTAAAATTATTTCATACCCAGAAATTAAAATGGATTTCTGGTAGAGGAAGAGAAACTCCAGTTAATAAGAAGAGCATGAAATGATAAACAATGAGAAGTTTCTGCTTTTGGCCAATGAACACAGAAATAACATTTAACTGCAGTTGTGGTTGTGGAGATGCAAACTGAAGCTATATGATACCATGTCTGTCTAAATAATAAAAACTAATAATTAGTGACAAACAGCACTTATTATTAGTGGTTAGTTGGTTAGTTAACATCCATGGCAATTCATTCAAAATTCAAAATCTGCACCCAGTTTCAGTAATCTATTCAATAAACAAAATTCAAGTATGAAAGCATATACCTAGGTAGAATATTATTATACAGCTATCACGGGAGCATTCAAAATGCATAAAAGTAGAAGAATTATTGAATACATTTGGATATATTTACATCACTAAGTTTGTATATAACTTTATAGATGAAGCAAATCTTTATTCATTGGCAAGAAAAAATGTATGTACAATGCATAATTATTCAAGAGGAAAAAAATCCAAATACAATGGTTGCCAATTTACAAAATACCTCTAATATACAAGTTAAGCAGGACATGATGCTGCCTGTCTCTCATCTCAAATTTCCAGGGGTGGAGGCAAGATTATCTTGGGTTTGAGCCAAGCCTGGGATATATATTCTGATATCTAAAACTGTCCACAGTTATATAGGGATTACTGTTTGATTTTTAAGATAGTTTTTTTTATATGTGTACACGTGTATATGTGGGTGGGTTGGTTGGTAGGTATGTGCACATGTGAATGCAGGTGCCTGTGAACGTGAACAAGGGGGGGTAGGAGGCTTCAGTTCCCGTGAATCTGGAGTTAGTGGAGATTGTGAGCCTCTCCATGTGGGTGCTGGGAATCGAACTTGTGTCCTCTGGGAGAGCAGGACATGTACTTAATGACTGAGCCATATCTCCAGCCTTACACCCCTCCATGCACAAATGCTTTTAACTATCCCCTTCTATATTGTTAATGCATATTTTTTTTTCAATTTTAAAAGACAAAACAACAGCAAAGTAAGATTAAAATGTAATTTAGATTTCTGGATACACACATAGTAATTCAATGACATCCATAGTGCATTTGAAATTCCAAAAGTCTGAACATTTAGCAAAGACGGTTTTGTTATAATTATCACCCAGGGAGAACTGGCTTCTCAGAATTGCTGAGATTTCATGCACCCTGAGAAGCTGAGGAGGAAGTGGCTGCGTAGTGCTAGAAGCTCATACTCACTTCTTTTGTCATCCAGGAGTAACACGTCCCTTCAGAAATAAGCTTAGTTTAGAATTTCAGTGACTCCCCAAAAGAGCATGCTTATAGGTCCCCATAAATTCAACAACAAATGCTTGAAAATAGAAGCTGTCAATCAGTGGAGCAAATATTTGAGTAAGAAATACACTCCAGCATGTGCTATAAATACCATATATTTTACCAGTACTGCCAGTGTGGTGATATACAGCCACTTTTTTTTCCTTTAGAGAGAAGGAATCATTCTGTGCTTGTAAACACCCTGGGGAGCATATGTTTAAGTCTGTTAGTGTCATGATGAAGGGTACCAGAGTTCTTTTCCCACTTCCCTGTCTGTTTACTTGGGAACTCTTCACTCATCTCACTGTAAAATGAATCACCTTTTATCTCTTACATGGTAAAACATAGAAGGTTGGCTTTGTGGTTTTGCATAACAATTATGTAAGCAAACAGCTCCAAACCTCTACCAAGAATGTTCTTTTCCTCTCATGTGTATTTGTTTCCCACACAGTCTTGAAATAGAGAATAAGTTTGAACTCCTTAAGTTTCTCTGTTTAAAACATTCTATACCAGCTCAGTACTTATAGAGACATAAATGTTAATTTCATTATCACGAAAAAGGATAACTTTTCCCATGTAGTTTTTCCAAGGAAGGTAACAACATAGCCAAATGTAAATATATACTTAGCTATCTGTTTTTTTCTTTGCTTAAAGCATAGCTTTCTATAATATAATTTAGGTATAGAAATATAATTTAGGTAAATTACCTGGCTTAATGTCTGACCTATGATATGTAATGAAAATTTCTAAAATGTTTGTAAGAGTTGAACTTGGTGGCACACACCATTCATCCCAGCATGTGGGAGATAGAGCCAAGCAGATCTCTATGAGTTTGAGCCTAGCATCACCTACATAGCAAGTTCCAAACCAGTTAAGAAATGCATAGTGAGACCCTGTCTCAAAAAACTAAATTACTAGTAGTGTATCTTGTATATTTGTTATTATCACTGTTACATATAAGAAAGAAGTACTCTCTCTCTCTCTCTCTCTCTCTCTCTCTCTCTCTCTCCCTTTCTCTCCCTCTCCCTCTCCCTTTCCCTCTCTCTTTGAAACTCAGCTTCTACATCTACAGAATTAATTTATAGGAATTCCTCATAATGTTGGGTTAGATATTAATAATTCAAACCATGGGTCACCTTGATTATCTTCAATGGAGACTTTGCCTTTGGAATATTTTCAGTTAGGGAATATTTCATGTTACCACCACTTGAGAGTTCATTAAATAGTTGTGCAAATACTGCACCCTATGAAAAATGTCTTTCTAAGGACAATCTTATTCAACAGATGACAACATGACAGTGCTTTAATTGATGAATTATGTGTGTGGTTTCCTGGTTTCTATCTTGAGTAATGATTTTTTTTTTTGTATACTATTCCTAACATTGGCCACAACACTATTTTAGCTTACATCCTCCCATGCATCCATTGTCTATAGAGCAAGTTTTATCAAGAAGCTTTAAACTTGACAGCTTGAGTATTGATGTCTAAATTTCTTAACCAGGTTTTTCTTGCTAATTCTGACCTCTTACACATCGACTCTGACTGTATTATTTATTATGAGAAGCACATTTCTGATGCAAAGATCCAGGAGTCCAGGGGCCACTCTGATTAGGGAAATTCTGATCTCCAAAAATGACAGCATCAGTTACTCACACAGGCAGATATTTTCTAGTGTAAACATGGATTAACTTCTCTTGTGTGATTTAATATCCCCAAATCTGTCAGAACACACCCAGGAGGCTTGACTGCTATGTTTAGGGAGACATCTCTGAGAAACATTAGCCTAGCCACTAATACTTCTTAGAGGTAGTCATTACAAAGTTGAGGTAGAATGGAGAAGACTTCACTTAGAGCTAGAGGGTTTGTATCTACTTACTAATTAATATCTGCCAGTTTCTTGAGGGCCAGGAGCAATCCAATGGTTTGTAGAGTCATACAGAAGGTTATCTCTAAAAGAGCAATGCAGACATTAGTTTGAAATTTAAGACTTAGTAGAACCGATTGAAAAACAACATCTAAATGCATCTGGAACTTTTGCTGTCTTTTTTTTTTTTTTAACATTTTTTCCTTTATTTTACATACCATCTACTATTTCCCCTCCTTCTCTCCTCTCATTCCTTTCCCTCCCACTCCCATCTACAACTCTTCCCATCCACCCACTCCTCCTCCATTCAGAAAAGAGTAGACCTCCTATGGGCTTGAACAAAGCATGGCATATCAAGTTGAGGTAGGACCCAGCTCCTCCCCCTGTATAAAGGCTGGGCTGGGTAATCCAGCATGGGGAACAGGTTCCCAAATCCAGCTAAGCACCAGAGAGGGGTCCTGATCTCACTTCTGGAAGCCTCACAAACAGACCAAGCTACACAACTGTCACACACATGCAGAGGGCCAAGGTTGGTCCGATGTAGGCTCATCACAGAGTCTTTATCCAATAACTGATGGAAGCAGATGTGGAGATCCAAAAGTCAAGCACTGGGTCAAGCTCCAGGAGTTGAGATTGTATGAGCCAAGGGAGGTGAGGTCATTACTGAGGAACAAACAAAGACAGGTGACTTGAGCTCCTGGAAGCATGTAGACTTTTTTATTGTCTTACAAACTTAGCTTGTTACAGAGGTTTGTAGTAAATTCCTTGGAAGATAAACAAGATCTCTCTCCCAACAGTAGGCTTTCCTTCACTTTAGAAGGCAGAAACAGCATTTCCTTCTGGAGAGGACAGAAACTCACTTTGTGTTTAAAAACAAAGCAAAACAAAAAAACAAAAACAAACAAAGAAACAAAAAGCCCAGCTGGAATGCAGAATTTCCTCTCCTGTGGTTAGGACTTGTGTAGTACAGTATAGCCTTCCTCATATCTCTCAATGAGAGGTGGGGGAAGGGAAAGTGATGCAGAGGATGCTTGCTGGCTGCTGAATTTTCCTTTAACAACAAAATCCTCTCTTTGACCTAGGAATCTTATGTCTTCTGCTAGCATATATGAAAGTGTAGCAATTTATAAACCATTAACTTAAAAGGAACATAAGGAACAGCATAGGTTTTTTTCAGAATGGAAGTAAAGGAAGTGATAGAGGAAACAAACTAACTCAGAAAAACATTGTAAAAGATAGCCTGAGAGTCTTTTCACCCACATTTGATAAGGGATCATCTAGTATTGATTTCTCCATCTATTGAACACTTCCCTGCAGGAGGTATTCTTTTAATTTGTTAATTTCTCTCTTTTTTTGTGCATCCCTAGATTATGGAGCAAGGAAAAAGTCAAATGCCTTAATAAATATCCATTTTAATTCAACTGGCTATAAACTCTATCAAGGTAAATCAAAGGGAGCTCTGTCTTCATTGTAAGACATTAGGGGAACAACATCCCAGGAGAGAGAGGAGGGGAGGAGAGAGAGAATTCATTAATTCTGAAAGGATCTGATTTTACTGTAGACTCTTCAGTCAGATAGAAAAGATGTTGTCTCTTTTCCTTTGCAAAGCTTAATTGGCTCGCTTTCCTCATTATTTTTTTAAAGTAAAGTTTTTTAATGTCACGAACATTTAAAAAGGAGCACAATGGCAATGCGCAGAACATGGCTTTCAAAATAATGATAATAAAACTCCCTTAAACTAATAGCCTGCAGAAAACAGATATAAGTATAATCACAACTAATAACTACTGTTCTTATGGCTACTAAAACTCAGAGAATTCCAATATTACTAAAAAAAAATAACAGTCTAAAGATAAGATGAAGCAAAAAAATGAAGGAGGATGAAGACAAAAGAGAAAACAATAAAATTAAAATATTATGGAGAGGCATTTATCTGCCAGGAGCAATGATGAACACTTTAATATTTTTCCAAACATCAAAGTTATTCCTTTTGATGTTTTCAGAGATGGAGAATTCTCAGCTTTAGATTTTCCAGTTAGCCAATGCCTACATCAAGGTTTGAACCTTGCAACAGTTCGTCCCCAAGGCAGAATAACTGTGCCATATGCAGGCCATATGCCAAGCCAGCATCTCCACACTGCAGATGTCGCTTCCCTTATGCAGTCAACAGCCTTGTCGTCAGCAGATAAAGAACTGCAGTATTACAAAGATTGCTATCATCAGAAATAGGGCAAAATGATGGGTGCCTTTTATCTACATTGTTTAAAAAGCTTGGCTCTTTATAGAGTCTGAAACAGCATATAAATTTTTCCAGTTGATGCCATAGTAGAGAACAGATGTGTGAGATCTACATAATAAGATGGGCAGAAGTGCCTGTCTTGATCATTCACCATGAGGATGTAGTTGGCCCAGGCTTTATTCCAAGCACTCTGAGACTCTGACCATTTGGAAGAAAAAGGATGAGTTTCCTGATAAATATCTTTAAAGAAAATGATTATTATTGGATAGATTACTTTCTAAGTACACAAAGTCAAAAGGATTACAAGGTGCTGGCAGTGTAGTGCAATGGCAGAGCACTTGCCTAGCATGCCTGTGGTTCTAGGTTCAATTCCCTGCTCTGGGGAAAACAAAACAAAAGGATTATAATAACTTGGAAAAGGCGAAATTTTAATCTAATGAAATTTCAAATTTGTTTAGGGTCAGACACATTTTTACACGAGGAAAATAATCATCTGAAGAAAATGTTTTAAATTGTTTCTAAGAAATGCAAAGAATGCATGCTTTTGGAAGTAGAGCTGCTACATAGTAGAGGCAATTTATAGTCTGAAAGCCTTAGTTTATTTTTTCAATATGCTTTTGTTCTCTGTATTATATGGGGAAAAGTATAAGCTAAGTTGTCACATTAAGTCCCAATTATACATTTTTTTCAAACTATTAAAGAAATCAATAAATGCTGGGTCTAGTTCTTAGTATATTCAGTTCTCAAGCCCATGGTGTACTAATTTTGCCACTTGGCTTTTGTTTTATTTTTTGCATGAAGCTTGTGTTTGATGATGGAGCTGGAACAGGCCCACAGCCATGTGATACTGTTTTATGTTTGAAATAAAACTGACAGGCCAGCATTGAAAATTAATAAATGGAACTTCAACTGATTTTGTGAAAATGCCATATGAGCCTGAATATACCTCCATCTGAATTATATTTTAGTAAGAATGTAAATCATTTGCTTAAGCCATTGTAGTCACATATCTACTAGTTACCAAGAGTTGGTCACAATACTTGATATATTTTGTATATTCTTTTCTTTCTAAAGATTCTGCAGATCATTTAATGATGAAAGATGCCGAAAAAACTGTAAAAAAAAATAACATACACAAAATAGTTGTTAAAACATTATCCTGTTATGTCAGATACTGGAAAGATAAAAGGGTGAGTTGACTGAATACATCATAGAAGTAAGGCTACCCCAAAGAAGCATAGTTTTGAGAGGCACATGGGAGTTTCCTAAATAGAAATATGTATAGAGAGAAATATAAATTAGATAGAAAGTGTAATAATGAAAAGAGATATATGTTTGTCAAGAATTCCATCACCTTTGCTATATCTACAGAATATAAGTGCATTCGTCTTGAAAGTGAGTATGTGTTCCTGGGACAAAGTTCCATACTGGAGATGTGCATAAACCTAGCGGTATAATGAACACAATGATCCATATGTTCTTAGCAGCGTGGTTCCTGTAGCATGAATCTTAAAAGGTCTTATTAATAAAAACAAATCCGGTGCCAGTTTTTGGGGTGAACGCTGAAAGATCAGAAAGACAAAACAGGTCACAGCTAACCTCACCTCTACAGCTTCTTAGCTGATCCTGTTGCCTCAGAATGGAAGCCTCTGAGTCCTCATCCAAATGGATCTCAGCTGAACTGCTGCTGAAAGCCTAAAAGCTTAACCAGACCTAGTCTCTGCTTTCTGCCATGACTTCCTGGGATTAAAGGCGTGTGTCACCATGCCTGGCTGTTTCCAGTGTGGCTTTGAACTCACAGAGATCCAGATGGATCTTTGCCTCCAGAATGCTAGTATTAAAGGTGTGTGTGCCACCATTTTCTGGGCTCTATGCCTAGTGGCTGTTCTGTTCTCTGACCCCAGATAAGTTTACTAGGGTACACAATATTTTGGGGAACACAATATCACCACAGGTTCCTTTAAGAAGTTGTGAGTAAGGAGAGACAATATTAAATTTATTGAATGACATTTTTGCAACCAATATGGAGGATGAGTAAGATGGGCTATTTGAGAGAAATAGGTAAGTGGCTAAGAATGGACACATCAGTACTAAGCTGGAGTGGGGGTGGGGGACTAGGACTAACATCATTCTGAACATGAATTAAGACAGGCCAAGGTCAAGCAGTGCATTAGCCAGTTCCTGTACTAAAAAAAAAAAAAAAAAAAAAAAAAAAAAAAAAAAAAAAAGAATCACTAGTACTTATTCACAAAATTTTCAATTCCATGGAATTAAGGGATCATAGTCTCTAACAAGAGAAGAAAGCTCCTATTGGAGGAAATGAGTTATGTGAATTCCATTTGTACTTTCTTTAGATGCATAGGAATGCAGGTCTGGTTTTGGTTTTACCTTGTCTTCCCACTAACCCTTTGTAGCTTCCATGCTAACAAATTTGTGATCTCTCTGCCACTTTGCAGATCTCTCTCCATCCTAGAATAAAAGCAGAGCCTGCACAATTCTGTATCCTTATCCAGGGAGGTGCATTTTTCCCTGTCCCAGCTGCTGAGAAGCATCACTTTCACCTGTACACTTTGGTATTATGACAGAAACCAAGGATATTTTCTCTGAAGTTCTGTCATTCAGACCAAAGAACAAATGTCGACAGTGAGAATCTGTACAGTCCTGTGTTCAAAGGAAGTCACTCTTTTCCTGGAACTCAGTAACACCCCGAGAACCCTTTAAGTTCTTAATTTCCTTACTTGAAATTTTTTAAAGTTCATATCCAGTTCCGTTGGCTCTTTTACATCATCACAAAATGCCCCAAGTGCTAAGCATTCTGAGCTGGGAAAAATGACCTCACCACTGCAGCGTGGGGTGTTTACTTCTCAACCTTTGATGGAAAGCTGTGAAGTGCTTCTGAATAAGATGCCGCTTGAAAACCCACAGAATCCACTAAATTGGGCTCATAGCGGCTCACAGATTGAACCTCCAAGCAGAGTGCTTGCATGGGACTGACTGACTCTGCACATATGTAACTCTTGTATAGCTTAGTCTTCTTTGGGGCTCCTAACAGTGGAAACAGGACTGTCTCTGACTCTGTTACCTGCTTCTGGGATATTTTCCTCCTACTGGATTGCTTCATCCAGGCTTAATCGGAGTTGAGGTGGCTAGTCTTACAGCAACTTCATTTGCTATGGCTGACTGATATGCATCAGAGGCCTGTACTTTTCTGAAGAGAAAGAAAGAGGAGTAGATAAAGGGAGGAGGGAGACTGTGGGGAAAGACTAGGAGAAGAAGAAGGATGAAGGAGAAATTGTGATCCCGCTGGGAAAAAAATAATTAATTAAAAAACAAGACTTCCACCTGAGGAGTCACATTTCATTGGGGTCTTCCTGTGGCTGGGACTGAAGATAATTGTCTTGCTTTTTATGGTCGTGGGTTTTGCCATAATTTATACACTACAACTCTCACAATCTCCACCTTGCCAAGTGAGTTTCTAGGAGAAACTAACTATAGAAGAGATCATTTCCATATGCACACGTCACTCTTATCTCCCATCTATATGGCTTAGTAAAGACTCTTGCCTCTGACTTTAATCCTTTAAAAACATGTTTCCTTTAAGCCCATATTTCTACCACTACATGATAAAGAATAGTTCTTGAGCTATTTTTCAAAACAAGTTTTGGAAGAAAGCATCTTAGTGCAGTAAGTCAGGAACTAAGCAAAGAAATTGGGAGGAAATTTCATAATGCATTTGCATACCTTGTAATATTAATATATAAACACATAATAGGAAATATAGTTATATTAGGAATGTATTACTCTAAAATATAAAATGACATACTCATAAAAATATGTTTTCACTTATTTGACTTCCACATTTTTAACAGAAAGAATTTACAGTAGATAACTGGGTTTCCTCCATCTGGACTAATGTTATTGTTTTAGTAGAGGCTGTACCATGTAAATATAAGCAGTAGAAAGGCACATTATGATACATAGTTCAACTGTCTTCTCGTAAGCTCTCAAATATGAATTATTATTGTCTTAAAAACAATGGATTTGGAAAAGCAACAACAGACCGTTTGAGTATTAGGAAGATATAGAACCATGATTCTCAATCTTGGTATATCCCAAAAGGAAAATAAAAAAAAAAAGATAGACTGGAACAAAAAAAAAATCATGGAACTTCACCTTTTAAGCATTCAAAAAACATTGTTTTAAAAGAATCTGAGTATGCCATCCCAGGTAGGAAGCATACCAAAAGAGTCTTACAGAATTAATAGAACCAATAGAATGACATCTGTCTTGAAATAATGATATGCAGATGGAGATTCTCAAGGAACATTTAATCCAAAGCCTGTATTTCATAAATAGGGGAGCCAAAATCTCAGAGCATTGAAACAACATTTAAAAATCACAAAGTAATGCATAAGCTAACTGGAGTTCTCTGATACCAACTTGAATTTTTTTAGTAAGTAGTGCACTTCTGGACCACCTTCTTGTAGGGAAGCCCTCTGTGCCAGAGTTCTGCTTTGATTCTCTCTACAGAGTATAAGTCTGCGAACTAGGGCACATTTGCTTTTTGAGGTTTTGGTGGAAGGCATAACTCTGGTTTTTGTTTTGTTTTGTTTTTTAGGCAACACAAACCAGCTAAAGAAACACCATTTGAACCAATGTCCAAGATCAAATGCTAAAAGGTCGATTGTTTAGAAACTCAATGTTGCATAATTCAGATTTTTCAGATCAGGTAGAATGCTCTATGCGGTTATTTCTTTTAAGGAAAGAAAAAAATGAGAACATATGATTTCAAATAGTAAAAAAGAAAATCCTTCATCATATTCACTTGAGGCTCTGCTGGTTAAAAGATTAAAGAATCTTCCTTAGGTTTCTAGAAATACTTAGTAACCCAGTTTCTCAAGATCCCATTATATCACAGCAGGGTGTGTATCTGAGAGCTCTTGGATGGTAAAGCTTAGCCTCAGGAGAAAAAAAAAAGAGTCAATCTACTACAGGGAAGTGTCCAGATTTTTTTTTTTTTTTTTTTTTTTTGCCGAGTTTCACCTTTAGTAATTAAATTAATCAAATGGAGATTTTTCACTTTTCTTCTATAAAGCCCATTTTTAGAGGCCACTCAAATACAAATTGCCCTCAGAATCATGCTAATTAGCTCTCTGGTAATTCAAGAGATGACTTCTTGATGAAGATGATAATGACAGACTCACAAGGGAATATGAGGAGGCATATTGCTACTCATTGTTTAAAGATAAAAATATGAAACAGCACTTTGCAAGGTTGAGGTGTGTTTATTAAAGGGATTGGACAGTTGATGCATCTCTTAGTCTCATAGTAAAAATATAACGATATGAGAAATTTGATCAATGGAAAATATACCACATAACAATAAAAGTACAAACAGTAAGAACAGGAAGTGTTCATGTTCAGGGTGAATGGATATGTCCTATTCGACTCCATAGTGACGGTTTTCTCAAAGTGCAAAAGATCCTCAACTGATCATATATTTTTGCCCATGTAGAAGTCTATTTTACTGTTGTCCCTCACAGTGAAAGATAAACCCCTATTGCTGAAGAAACCATGCACTTGAGAAAGATTCCAGAGGCTCTGACTTGGAACTGACTGAAGGCTTTCTCCTTGAGGAATAGCATCTATAATACAAGAAGGTGCCATGCAAACTTCCAAAGTGGAGAAGTAACCAACATTCTTATCCAGTTACGATGTCTATGAACCACCACAACAACCAACATGGCACAATATCCCCAAGGATGCAGTAGTGGTGTGCATACCTTAGCAGTAACCAGCAGCTTTATAATTGGACTTAAGACCCACTCAGCAAGACAAAACTCATACCTGGTTATTCAGTAATTCAGTAAAGAATTAGAGATGTCTTTGGAATCTGAATCTGACAGTCTTGGGTTGATACCTCATGTGCCTCATCTGCTTATGCATTTTCTGTAGACTCTCAATTTGTTGAGATGTTAGTCCACACATTTTACAGAAAAGAGAGTGAACTGAGTCATAGTCTGTTTCATTCTCCTTGTCATTCTGTGACTAAGATGATATGTGTGACCCAAGCTTGGCAGAGGACAAGTGGGGGAGTATACAAATGTAGCTTCACCAACAAAACATGTGCAAGGGAAGAAACATTGTTTTTTATCATTTTGTGCAGACAGCTAGGGTTTGAGTGATCTGAGTGTCCTAGAAAGGTACACTGTGATAGATCGATCCTTCAGGTAGCCCTGTGCAGTTGTCAAGTTTTTTGGGAAGTGAAGCCTAGTGAAAAATCTTGAAGTCCTTTGCAATGAGGTCTCTCTCTCTCATAGGGATTATAGAATGGGTTCTTCTGCATGACATTGTGTTTGGCAGTACAAACTCATTCATAAATATCTGCTCATGCCATAATATGCTACCCTCTCTGCCCAGGCCAGAAGATACACCACTGTCCACCCCAACCTGCTCTTGGACTTGAACCTCTGAAACTATTGGCTGAGTAAACACTTTCTCTTGATAAGTTAGCTGCCTCTGGTATTTTGTTGAACACAAAAGCTGACTAATAAATGGAAAATTGCCAATATTATATATATATATATATATATATATATATATATATATAATCTATTGCAAACATCTTTCAGCCACAATAAAAACATTGCCAAAGGCTATGGTGAACAAAGGATAGAAGCAGCAAGCCTCTGAGTCTGCAGGGATATTGCTGAGATGCTAAACCAATCCAAATCCACCCACAGCTGGGTATCAGTTTTCCTAAAGTCTCTTGGATTTCAAAAACCTCACAGACACAGCTGCTACCTATTTTTCCAGTGATCTTTACAAAGATGTTTGTATACCAGACAGGTTTAGAAGACATATCGTCTCCTCTAGAGACTAAAGACTGATTTACTTATTGTTTATTGTGGGATAGATAATGTTCACTTCCAAAAGAAAGATGAGCAAAGTCTCCAGCATATTAGAAGAGACTCTTTTCCCTTAAGCATGGACCCTTTCCTAGAAAAGTCAACAGTCTTTGTGAGCAAACATTGTTTTATCTTTTTATTTGCTTTATAACATTAGGGGTAATGCATTAGTAAAAAAGTGACAGGGTTATTACTAATGCTGTGAGTAATAAAGTCTTGTGTTTTTAACCCAGTGTATTGTATTTCTATCTACTCATGAAATGTTGGGAAGCTATTTTCACTTGGAAGGCAGAGTAAAATTTCAGACCTATCATGTTTAAAAAAAAGTTTATTTTAATTTTGTGTGTGTGCACGTGTATGTTTACCTACATGTACGTATGTCTACCACATGCATGGTTGGTGCCTGTGAAGACCAGAAGAGGGCATTGGATCCCCTGAAACTGGAGATACAGAAGGTTGTGAACTCTCATTTGGGTAATGAGAATTCAGCTCAGGTCCAACCAGCCAGTGTTCTTAACTATACATCTCTGCACTTCCTTCAGTCATGTTTGCTGACCCAGGCTTCCCGCAGTTTGAACTATATATACCTCAATTATTAACTTTCATATTACAGAATATTGTATTATCTTTGGCTAATGACATTATATCCAGGGCTGTAGATGCACCTCAATGCTAAGAAGGCTTGCATATCATCGTGCATGAAGTCCTAGGATCAGTCCCTAACAATACATATAATCAGACATTGCAGTGAACATTTATAATCCAAGTGTCCTGGAGGGAGAGGGACAAAATTAGAGGTTCAAAATCATTCTGGCTACATAGCAAGTTTAAGCTCTGCCTGTAATACATGAGGCCTCATCACATTAAGAAAAAGAAGAAGAAGAAGAAGAAGAAGAAGAAGAAGAAGAAGAAGAAGAAGAAGAAGAAGAAGAAGAAGAAGAAGAAAGAAGAAGACATCTGACCAGAAAAATCATAAAGTTGTATAAGGAAATAATATTTAGAAATGCTTTCTGTTGTTTTAGAGTCAACATCATGATGCAGGGAAATTGGAAGAGCTGAATATGTTGGCGATCTCATAATAACATCCCTCTCCCTTGTTGTTTGTATACCATCCTACCTACATAGTACTTTGTATTGTAAATAATACATATTATCATTTAATTTATAAAAGTATAAATTTATAAGCCGGGCGTTGGTGGCGCACGCCTTTAATCCCAGCACTCGGGAGGCAGAGCCAGGCGGATCTCTGTGAGTTCGAGGCCAGCCTGGGCTACCAAGTGAGCTCCAGGAAAGGCGCAAAGCTACACAGAGAAACCCTGTCTCGGAAAAAAAAAAAAGTATAAATTTATATAATCTCTTTAAAGAGACTTGGTGGAGTTTAACTAACTCATATTTGCTTCTTAAAGTTTTAATTCTAATATCAGGAGTTACAGATGCCTTGAGTTCTATAAAAATAACTTTTCATGTAACATTTTTCTGGAGCAAGAACTACAGAGAGATGAACTCTTAGGTACAACTTACAGAATTAATTCTTTAGTTGGCATAAACTAGAAAGTGTGACCTAAAACTCAAGCACTAAGAACTAAGTTGTTTCCCTTCTTTTTTGTTGGTCTTCTAAGCATGTGTCTCAGAAACATTCTCAATGAATATTTTGCAAAGTAGTTGTCAGTGATCAAAATGTTATTAAAATCCATTTACCCTTTTTCAACATTATTTAAATTTTTATTTTTGTGATTATAATATAATTACATTTCTCCTTTCCCTTCCCTCCCTCCAAAGCCTTATTATAACCCTCCCTACTCTTCTTCAAATTCATGGCATCTTGTTTTCACTAATTGTTATTCCATGCAACACACACACACACACACCACACACATTTATAAATATAATCTACTCAATCCACACAAAATTACTGTTATATATGCTTTCAGGGCAAATGTTTTATGTATAGAGGAACTCAGCTTTATGAGATGGTTGAGAAGGATTGCTAGATTGTGATTATGCAGGCAAGGAAAGTAGTGATGATGAGGGTTAGAAGCCATGACAAGAGGGTTAGAGATCCATGAAACTGAGCCACCTAGGAGACTTGAAGCAAAACAAGTGAGTCATGAAGCAAGTTGGACACAATTGAAAACTCTTCATATTGAAAGAGTCTTGAAGCAATGAAATTCACATAGGGGTATTATAAACACTCTAATCTTGTTAGCTAAAAAGACTGGAGCTTTTTAGAGACTTGATACATGGGACACTAGAGAGAAATTATGATACAAGCCTTTGTGCATCACATTGTGCCCAACACTAAAGTGTTGTTCAAGTCTTGTTGAGGACATGTCAAAAACACATGATAACTGCTTAGGGGAGCAGGATTTAAAAAAATTATGACAATTCAATAACCTTACCTGAATGACATGGAAGCTTATAATTTTATATAACTCTGATGAGTATGAGAATAGAATTATGACTTCTATTATAAATTGTAGGGTTTATGGTACAGACAGATAAATAAATAAGAGATAAAGTTCTTTCTTAAAATAGATTGGCAGTGAATTAAAAAAAAGCCTATGAAAAAAAGAATTGGTATGGTTAATTAAGGCAAATGTAATAGTGGGTGGACAGTCATTTTCTGAGGATTTCATGAGAAACAAGCAGGTTACATAATCATGAAAATATTCCTTCTAATACACTAAACAATTGAAATGAGTGATTCTAAGACACTAAACAAATGAGAAAAGAGTGATTGATGTGGAAGATATGGCAGTACCTTGGGCATTAATGTTACACTCCCAAGCAGAAAAATTAACACACAGCTACCTCCTCCTGAAGATGAGGGATAAGGCAGTTAGCAAAATTTAAATAGAGACAGGTTTGGATGGCAGTACTGCATTATTTTTTTCCTGATTTGGAAAATTATAATATAGTTGTTCAAAACATACATTTGAAAAACACAAATAGTAACCTGGTTTTGCTGTTGTTATTATTCAGTGCTGGGGACTGTACCCAGAGCTTCATGCATGTTGGGCAAACATTGCACATCCCACCAACTCAATGCTCTAGTACTTGTGATGTTGAGCCTGTAACTACATATTGTTCTTGGAAATGCCATGGAAAGATGGAATATGATGGATATATATTTGTATATAGAGTGTCTGATTAGGTAAGAAAATGAAGGTGCCAAACATTAACAATGAGAAGAAATACATATGACACATATAAACTGTCATTTCAAAAAATGGAATATTAAATATATGCTTTTGTCAGTGAAGATAGCATGACATTGAAAGGATATACACATTTCCATTTCCATTTAAGTTGGATATTTGGGATAGCCTTCTCTGCTTTCACATTTGCAGACACTTTACCAGGTGTACTCCCCCCTCTTCAGGTGCAGCATTCAGCAGAGAAGGAGAATGCAGATAATGACTCTGCCTACAAACACCCATCCTCTAGTGGAACCCACATCACTGTGTTGAATGTTGGGGACTTGGCTTCTTTTATTCTGATACAATTAATTCACAAAAATACTATTTTCTTTGTTTCCACTGGTCTCACAGAGACAAAGAAACCTGAAGTGGATAGTCATCCCCAACAGAATAATAAAAACATTCACTGAAACTTTTTTTTTTATTTTTTTTTTGGTTTTTCGAGACAGGGTTTCTCTATGTAGCTTTGCGCCTTTCCTGAGCTCACTGTAGCCAGCTGCCTCGAACTCACAGAGATCCACTGCCTCTGCTCCCAAGTGCTGGGATTAAAGGCGTGCGCCACCACCGCCCAGCCCCACTGAAACTTTTAATGGAGAATATTTTCTAATTCTTGAGAAGTTGAGTTTGGAGGTATTTTATATCATGAGGATTATGAAGTGAGATTAAAAAAAAAAATAATCTTCTCTGAGTGCCTTCATAAGCTCAGTCTCTTTTTTTTTCAGAGCCCACAGCGTTTTTACAGTGTAGTGCTCTATCAAGTCATAAATACTATATTCTTGTCCTTCCTTCTAGTTCAGAGTTTCTTGAATTTCAAATGTCAGCAGCATTCTGAGTGAAACCCTTATAAATCAGGCTACAGACCCACGGGAAAAACATCATTCTAAAGTCTTTAAATCCAAGCAATAAGGAAGTTAGGATCTACAATATGTTAACACATTCCTTCTTGGAGTCTATTCTTTATAAAAATAAACACTTGTTGCCCTTTATCTATCCTTCACTTCAAGTTTTGTATGTTAGAAGTATAAAATTCCATAGTGACATTGAAAAATACTAAAATCCCTTATAATTAGGTTGAGGAGACATATCACCAGATAAGAATATTCACTGAAAAGCAGAATGGCCTGAATTTAAATCGTCAGCATCCATGTATTAATAAAAGCCTGGGCATGGCTATGCACTTATCACTTTATTGCTGTGAGATCCATAGGCTGGAGGATTGCTAGAGACTTCTGACCTCCAGCCTAGCCTCAAGTTCAGTGAGAGTTTGTGACTCAAAGGAATCAGATAGGGAATAATAAAATGGGACACCTAACATCCTTTTGTGGATTCTGCACACACACAGGGACACACACATCTGCACATCCATGCATGCATATACAATACACACATATACCACATAATCATATATCAAATTGGCAAAACAACTCCTTGTAGTACTTACAATTTAACCAATTGTCTATGTGATACTCTATGAACTTATTTTTCAAACCTCTATCACTTAATTAAAATATCTAGATTTTTGAAGGGCAGAATTTAACCTAGAATATATTTGTCAAGAGGATAATCCATTTTGAAACAATGCTACTATCCATAAGAAATAAAACACAAATTAAAATGATTCCATCTATGAAACACACTTTGGAAGTAATAAGGAACTAACACATACAGTTCAACAAATAGATGCACATATATATGAATTGTATAATATATACATATATTAACATATGAATTAGGCACAAAAGAAGTTATAGAACATTAATCCATCCATTTCAGAAAGTGTCAAAATGTATTTGGAAGGAAAATGAAGACCACTAAAATTGAAGTTCATCATACTAATTAAAAAATATATCTCAAATGTTCTAAAATCTTGAGGAAATTAATATAATGTGATGAATATGTGATAAATACTAAAACTACTGCTTCAGCACTGTGTGCATGTATGTATTTCTGTATGAACAAATAAGGAAAGAAAACCAGAGAGAGAGAAATATAAAAGTGAGGATTACTGATAAAGTCCCTTCAAGATCTTGAATTCTATACTACAAAATAAAAATAAAACAGAAAGCTCAAGAATTTTCTATGGAGGATTCATGAGTTCATGTAAAAAATTAAAAGCACAGTTAATAGCTATAGGGTATTCAGGTTAAGCTGCATCTTAAAGGGAATTATGATTGACATCATGCACCAGCTGTTTTCAATATGAAATTATATCTAGTTTAGAATTCCCCACACATCGTGGTTGCTACTTCTAGGCAAGTTCTTTTCTCTCTGGGGTCATTCTTGCTACTTCAGAAAGCAGGATCAAAACAGTAACAAGAGAGAATATCAGCAGACATCCAGAGATTTGGGGAGTTAGCACATGCCCATACACATACAGTGTTCTTTTCCCATTCTTTATATCCTTCCAAAGTCAATGTGTAGGATTTAAGTTTGCATGTGCACATATATAGTCATGGTACATATATTTGCCATTTCTACTTCTTACTTTTAGCCAGGGTGGCCTTTCAGAAGCCCAGATCAAATAATGTTATTCTGTTTAAATCCCCCAGAGACTTCTTACTGCACTTAAAATAAAATCTGAATTCCCTCACAAGGCCTGGTTTGCCTACTACCCTATTCTTACTTCAATCCTTTCTTCATTAATCCCTGATTTCTCACCATGCTTACATTGCTTTTCTATTTCCAGAATAACCTGTGTTTTGCTTAGCACATGGGCGCTTAACTTACCGATTCTACTGACGATCCTTCTGACTGGCACAATCTTTTATATCTTTTGTTTATATCTTAATGTTATAGGTTAAATGCCTTGAAGAGAAAGAAGAGGGAGGAGGAGGAGAAAAGGGGGAAGAGGATGAAGAAAAGGAAGAGGAAGAAGATAGGAGAAAGAGGAAGAAAAAAACGTATTCCATAAGGTTCCACCATTTCCCATGCCCCTGTGCCTCTCTCCATGATCACAATGGCATTAACTGTTGCAGGCAAGGTGAAACAGTTGGCACAATGTGTATCCAACAGTGCTGGCACTCAAACATGCAGTGGAAATTTCAGTTCTACAACAAGCCAGCTGTGAGTACTTGGATACAACCCTTAGAAATCTCTTGGCTTCATTCATTCTTTACTAAATTCAAAAATAAATTCACCCATTCAGGCACCAGGCTACACACCAAAGACCCAGCAGTGAGCTTGAAAAACAAAATACTACTGCCTTTACAGTGATATAGATGCATGGTATAACTTCAAAGAAGGATAAATGATATGACCTAGTATGCAGTATCTTTTCCAAATTTTGATCAAGAAAGGACTTTTTTTTTTTTTTAGCAATTCTTTAAACTGAAGTATTTACTGAAACAAAAGTCATTATCAGTCCAGGAATGATATTGACATGCTGAGGCTTTGATTTTTAAACCCTCGGAGTTTATTTTGTAGGATTTGTTCTTTTAGAATTTCAGACAACTGTACAGTGCATATTGATTACAACTACTCCATCTTCCCCCCCAGAGTCCTCTCAGAACACTTCTACCACACCCTTCCAAGCTTCCCATCCTCTTTTAATAGCTCTGAGTTTATTCAGTGCTGCCCATATATGCATAGGTTTAGGACCATCCACTAGAGCGTGGACTACTTCCCTGAAGAACACTCACTCCCTCTCCCAAGCATCCTTCAACTGGCAACGTTAATCAACTAAAAGACTTCAGGAGAACTACCCCATCTACGCTGGAATTACACCTGGTTAGCTCCTGCACAGGATCTGTGCAGTCAACCACAGCCACTGTGAGTTTAGAGTGCACAGTTCTGGTCTCACAGCAGTATTCCCCAACCTCTGCTTCACACAACCTTTTTTCCCCCTTTCTTCATAGGATTCCACGAGCCATGTGAGGAGGGTTATATGATACAGCTGGCTCATTCAGGGCTGACCACTCAGCAGTTACTCAGTCTCTGCACTCTGACCAACCGTGGAGCAAAAATAAGGTTATCTGATGAGGACTGAGTTTCATTACAGAGATACCTGGCCATGCATGTTAATTGCTGCCCTTTCGCAAAAGCTGAGAAACTCAGTCAGCCTAGATGTTCATCATCTGATGAATGGATAATGAAATCATAGTATATATGCTTAGAGGTGTTTTTGTAAAATCCTTCTGGTGTATGGAAGGGTTACATGTATGGTGCACAGTGCTGGGCAGGAAGCATAGTCAACACTTGATGATCAGTTGTTGTTTTTCATACCCTTTCTATTGCCTTTGTTCTTCCTGAAGAAAGGAGAAATTAAGGAGATCTTGGAATAATAAAATCACACTTATTTTGACCAGGGTTGTTACTTCTTGCAATCTCTTATTTGGTATATTTTATATTTGTATATAGAAATGTGGTAAATAATGTCTTGCAGAAAAAAAGTCACATTAGGAAAAAAGCTATTTCTTTCACAAGTCTTGATCACATTTTTCATAAGTATTATAGTAGATGTTGCTAAAATTATAATTTCTTGGTAATGTAAACTAAAGCAAAAAAGAATATATTGAATTCAAACCAATCTGTGATTCATCATTTGTTAGCTGTCTAGTCTTTGTTTACATTACTTCAATTTTTGAGACCTAGTTTCCTCTTTTTAAAAGAGTAAATAAAAATTTATCAACAATGTTAGCATTTTCTGTGTGTAGTGTGTAGGTGTTCCCTTGTTTTGATCACTGTGTTAAGCACATAATATATACCTTCACATATACACATCCATCACCCTCTGACACATATACACAATTATTTTTCCCATTGTACAGATGAGGAGCCTGATGGACAGAAACTCAGTCAAGGTTTTCTCAAGGTCACATGACTGGTAAATGTCAGGACTAATGCCGACTCTGATTACATAATGATGGTGAATCAGTGCCTGGACTTTTGCTATTTGCACAGCACATGTGTGGTTGGTGCTTTCAGTGTGGATTCTCAAGAGATGGCTCAGACTGGGTTCTATAGTGACAGCCTGCCTGAAAGAAAAGAAGCAAGAAAGAGGAGGGAGCAAGGGAAGGAGGGATGGAGGGAGAGAGAACCTTTGGTGTTTTGTGTAGCTTCCATGTACTGAATGAGAACTTGAAATTATATCTTAGGATGAATGACTTGAAAAGCAGTGTCAGTGGTGTTCAATTGTGTCCTTTTCTATACCAAAATGAGGAAGTATGGGAAGGGAAAAAATGATTTCCTATGTTATGCAGCTTCTTCATCATTTTAAAATATATATTGTTTAGTATCTATTTTTTTTTTTTTTTTTTTTTTTTTTTTTGGTTTTTTCGAGACAGGGTTTCTCTGTGTAGCTTTGTGCCTTTCCTGGAGCTCACTTGGTAGCCCAGGCTGGCCTCGAACTCACAGAGATCCGCCTGGCTCTGCCTCCCAAGTGCTGGGATTAAAGGCATGCGCCACCACGCCCGGCAGTATCTATTTTAAACATGTACACAATGTGTTTTAATCACTTTTTCAGGGGAATCCTGTCCATGTCAGAGGAGAAAAACAACAGAATGAATCAAAAAGTGCCAACATATTGAAAAATATGTTGAAACACAGGAATCGCATTTTCTTTTTGTTAATCTGAATTTTTACTATTATATTTTTTATTTCTTAATCTGAATACAGTTTCCCCTCCCTCCTTCCCAGTTCTCCCCCCACCTCCTCTCCCATCCAGATCCACTCCCTGTCTGTCTCTCATTAGAAAAGAATAGGCTTCTAGGGGATAACACCGAAACATAACAAAATAAAATATAAGATAAAACAAAACCTTCATGTCGAAACTGGGCAAGCCAAGCCAACAGAAAAATAAAAGAGCCCCCAAAGAAGGCACAAGAATCAAAGACCCATGCATTTACACATTCGGGAGTCCCATAAAAGTACTAAACTGAAAGCTATACTATGTATGCAGAGGACCTGGTACAGACCCATGTACGTCCTGTGCTTGCTGCCTTATTCTCTGTGAATTCATGTGAGTTTTGCTCAGTTGTTTGAGAGCGTCTATTTCTCTTATTATCTACTGTCTCCTCTACTCCTTCTGCCTTCTCTTCCTTGAGGTTCCCTGAGCTTGATAGCCTAGAGATTTAGGGTAAAACCAAATATATTACTGGCTAAAAATATGCAGCAATAAAATTCCTCCTTATGGTATTCTGCTATACTTATCTGTGCCTTATTCAGCCATTATCAGAAAGGACTCCTGCCACAGATGGGAACAAATACATAGACCCGCAACAATACATTTTGCAAAGAGAGAGACCTTGGAACACATAGTTTTAAACGGGATGTCTCCATCAAATCCCTTCCGTCGGGATGATTTCTAGCTTTTCAGAATGAGCAGTGAAGAGCTGTTTTTCATAGTTGTGTCAAATGATTTTAAAGTCAGGGTTATTTAGATTCAGCCATATTATTTCTTTACTGATGATCATGAGAGCTTAACCACCTCTCTGTCAATAGAAGCTGTCTATGCAGGAATTATGAGTGGTTTTTACCAGTGCCCCAGTGCTAATTCTATGCTGAACCAACACCTTCAGTGTGGATTTCCTTGAAGACTACGGATATGACTGTCACCTAAAGAATTACGGCTAATGTATCCTGACTTGCTGAGGTGAAGATGTGAGCACTTAGATCTTGTAAGATCTTGGGGTTCTTCCCAATATCCTGAAACTCAAAGCCATGATGCATCACAACTTTCTTTAAATCATCCACAATCAAGTCATTAAATAAATAAACACCTTTAATAATAGTATCATTAATTTTTAAAAGTAACCATACACACAAATAACAAAAAAGCACTCAGTGGGTTATATTTATATATTTGTGTTATATATTTGTGTATGTGTGCATGCACACACACATTTTCATATTTAATAAGCAAAGAAAAAGAGGTCACCATTTGAGAGAGTGAGAGTGGTCATGTGAAGGCTTGAGCGAGAAGACATGGTGTGTTTGGAGGGAGGTATGGGAAAGGGGAAAATGTTGTATTTATATTTTAACTTCAATAATTAAGCAAAAATATTAAGTATGATATGGCAACTTTTCTTTTGTCAATTATCTTTACCAATTTTTGGTCTAGCTCTAAATTATCTAATATTAGAAAGAAAATTGTAGAATATAGTTGATTTATCTTCATTGATTTACTCACTTTTAAGCCATGGCTGGATTTCCAAATAATAAATATAACATATTCAAACCTTCAAACACAGAAGAAAACAATTATCTTGCTGTTTGTCTGCCATAAAAATTCTACTTTTCAGTTTCTGTATCTTTTGTAGTTAGCTGTAAAAATAAACACCAATGTGCATAAATAATACCTGTTCCTTATCACAAATGCCTTCTAAATAATGGATATTTGGGGAAATGGGAAGCTTTATTAGTGAATGATGTTAATTTGGCTTCAAGGTTAATCCAATATTCCATAAACTAGATAGATGTACTCTTGAGATAAGCAGTGCTTTGGAGAGAGATATTATTTAATTAGTATTTTCATAATGTCTTTGGTTTTTTTATGTATACTATGGAATACCTGCAGTGTTTGAAAAACACTTATTATTACTCGGATTATAGACCCATGAATTTTTCTTTAATATGTAAATTTGATTAAAATGTTTTCCTCTTAATTTTTTGTTTAAATGCCGTTTTCAGTTTCTCTCTAATAACAAAGTGGTAAATGCTTCCTGAGGAGATACATATTACTCTGTTTAAAAACTGGATTTTTCTTCTTTCCAAGTATATATGTAAGTAAGCAAGATATAAATACAGAAAAAGCAGTGAAATGACATAAAATTAGTTAGATTAAGTGAAAATATGCAGGTAAAACACAAATCTGGGGCTGGAGAGAAGGTGGAGCATAATCACTGAGCACTTGTTACTTTTGCAGAGGACCCAGATCCAGTTCCCAGCATTGTCGTGGTGGCTCACAACTGTCTGTAACTCCAGTTCCATGGCATCCCATGATCTATTGTGTCCTCTGAGGGCACCGGGCACATACATTGTACACATACATACCCACAGACAAATAGTACACATAAAACAAAAATAAATATTTAAAGAAAACTGCTAATGTGGTTCCTATTTTAACTCCAACATTTCATGTTGTGTCTCACTAGGAGGTGAAAACACAATTGTCTTGCCTGGATCAGTAACAGACTCTTCAAAAGGACCCTTAGTTGCATGGATTCAGATTCTGTGGCTGAGAAAACTATAGTGTAACTCTTCATGGAAAATGGGAGGGAGAGGGAGAAAAAAAAAAAAAAAAAGCTGGTTTTGCAACAGAGAGATTTGTTACTACTAGGAAGCAAGCTAAAACAGAGTTCAGAGACAGCACGTGAAAGTCAAGGCCAGATGTGAGGCGCCAGATTCAAGTGCCTCATTGCATGTACACTACTGCATACCCTTGAACTATTTTCAATGTATCTTGCCATGATAACATAGTAAGTTAATGTATGAGTCTGGGTTGTGATTTATTCAATCAATGAAAGGAAAAAGAATGTGTGAACAGTGTGATGGCATGTCTATACTGAAGTGATGGATTTTCACTGTACCATACTTCATTCTTAGAACCATTGCCAAAGATAAACTCAAGATTCAGTGTCATGCATCTGAAGACCTCAGATCTTGGATTTTCCCATTGATACATCAGTCAGTCACAGTTCTATGGAGGAAAAGAAGCAAGAGCAGCACACACAATATGTACAATGTAGGGGGATTATTAGCTTTGTTTGCATGGTAGGGGCATTAGTAGTCCAATAATAGCTGTCTCTACATTGAAGAAGCAGAAAGAATGGGTGGCTATTAAATCCAAGAAGCTGGATTCCTTGGCAGTCTCAATAAATCTGGGACTGAAAAGCCTGGAATCACCCTTGAAAATGACTGGTATTCAAAAAGTTCAGTCCAAAAAAACTAAGGAGCTGGAGTGGGTTGTCCGTGGAGAGGCTCAGCAGCAGTATGCTCTCTGGAGAGTAAAGGAGGGCTGGCCCTGGGTGAGCAGGCTGCTTTCTTCATGGCCTTTCTTCTTATGTCTCCTCTGGGTCATTGCTCTATGTGTCAGTTCTCTCAGGGGAAAAAAAATCCAAAGACATGGGTGTGTATCCTCAGTCTTGTGTATCCTCTAACCCAGTCAAATCAGCATCCAAGACCAGCCATCTCATTTAGCATATATTCATTTGCTAAAAAACATTTGTTTTTCTCATGAATGAATATAATATACTTTGATAATATCCTTAATTTCTTTTGCTACAGTTCTTCTCCCATTTGCCAAATAATCATCCTCTACTTCCATGTTATTTTTAACTTTATATACATATATTTTTAATTATATGTGTATCTCTGTGTGTGTGTGTGTGTACCTCAAAAGGCATATGGAATGTGGGAACAGCTTGTGGGTGTTGGTATTCTCCTTTCACTATATAGACCTTGGGGAACAAACTCAGGTTGTCAGGCTTATTACCTACTAAACCATTCCACTGGGCCATCATATATATGTTTATTTTAAATGTCTAAGATCTACATATGAGAAAAAACATCCAATACTTATCTGTTTAATTCTGGCTTATTTTATTTAATGTGATGATCTCCTCCAGTTCCAGTCACTTTCCAACAGACAAGATTTATCCTTCGTTATGGCTTCATAATTGTCCACACACACTAATGGGTCTCTAGACTTATTTCCTTATTCGCTCTGATGGATACTGAAACAATAAATATGGGCATGGAGGCATCTCTATATGTATGCTGACTTGGTTCCTCTTAGTATATACTAGGGAGTAGAATATCTGCATCACATTTTGGTTCAATTTTTAGTATCTAAGTAACCTCTCCAGTGATTCAGAACTTGCTCATTTTTTTAATTGATAAGTGAATCAAATGCTCATAGTTTTATGAACATTTTTCTAGTTTTGAGTAAATGATCTATAAATAATAAGGTACTCTTTTTCCTCTAAAGAGTTAACAAACAGGGAGATAAGAGGATAAATTAAATAGAAATTGGAACCAAGTTGGGGTCATACACTATTCAATGTACACAGCAAGTTTTATTGGCAAATTCACTGGTTCCTATTCCTCTTTGTCAGGGCAGACATAACATGACTAAAGAAATTTCTGGTTATATTGAAAATAAATAATCATCAGAGTCTTTAAATAATTCAGATGAAATCCTATCAACACTGTGATCATCTGCTATTTCTGCCGTAGTCCAGTTCTTTTTAAAATAAGGGGGGGGAGGGTTGGAAACTGATAGAATCTTGTTTAACTTTGTTAGTATAGAAAAATTACATGAAAATTATTTTAAACATTTTTATTCCACAAGTAGAATTTTTTAAAGTCTTTCTTTTTTTTTATTGACAATAGATTCTTCTCTCATTCAATGTATTCCTACCACAGATTCCTTTCCTTCCACTCATCCCAGCTCCCGCTACCCTTTCTCACAGATCCTCTCCCCCATCATCTCCCTTCAGAAAAGAGCAGGCTTCCATGAGACAACAACCAAACACGTGACAAAACAAAACACAATAAGATGAGGCAAGAGCCCTCACAGCAAGCCTGGACAAGGCAACCCAAATGGAGGAATAATTCCAGGAGCAGGCAAAAGAGTCAGAGACACACCCGCTTCCACAGTTACAAGTCCCATAAAAATACCAAGCTAACAGCCACAACATATATGCATAGGACCTGCCTCAGACCCCTGCGGGCTCCTTGCTTGCCATTTCAGTCTCTATGAGCCCATGTCTTGTGGGCTGCAAGAATACATTATAGAGATTCAGCTAGATATTAAAGCTATACCTAGAAATTTCAAGGTATTTTTCTAGAGGTAAGTCATTTATTATGAAATATTGGGTGTTATTCAGTTTTTAATATTTCAGCTGTGTTCTGCTATGAAATTCTTGTGTGACCAAATACTATAGACCATTTTAACAAACAGCTAGGTTTCTCAGACATTGTTCTACTAGGTACTACCCCCCACACACACCCCCACTCCCACCCCGCTTTCCTCCGCCCAAGCCTAGGAGACAAACAGGCTGTAGATGCAAAGCTTTGTTTCTTGTGCAAATGAAGCTTAGACCATGCCCTTCCTTCAGGCCTAGGGGCATGGTAGAGAGACTGATGGAGGACAATAGGGCTTTTTACATTACCAGGTGCAGTAAGGACTGGAGCGAATTCCAGGGGAGACACAGAACCCTGTGACCAGAGAGAGGAGAGGAAGACAGAGGTTCAGTAGAGGGTAAAGGAGATCTCTAGTGGGGTTTATCAGGGCCAGAGGAAAGGATCCAGGAATGATAGATGGAGGACAAAGGCACAGAGGACGAAGATCAGGTCAAAAGCATAGGAGCTTACTAAAACTATGAGGACAGGAAAATGGCACAGAGAGGAGCTGAATGTGAGGACAGAGCTGAAACTGTGTAGATAGAATTGACTTAGATGAATAAAGTGAATGGACTTAAGAACTCAGTGTGCTTAGATTCATTTGATATCCTTCAGATTAGTGTCCTTAGCCGCATGTAGCATTTGTTCTGCACCCTGATAGAAATGTCCTCAAGGCAGGCACTTGGAGGTAATTCGTTACCCATGTGAGCCCTGCTTAGCTGATTCAGTGGGCCATGTTCTCCTGGTGTCTTCCATTCCCTGTGACTTCTACAATATTGCCACCCCCTCTTCTGTAAGATTCTCCAAGATCCAAGGGGAGGGACCCATGAAGACCTCCAGTTTAGACTCTCTCTTCATATAACGTCCGGTTGTGAGTCTCCGCACCTGTTTCCATCTGCTGCTGGAGGAAGCTTCTCTGATGATGACCAGACAAGGCATCAATGATACAGCAGATTATCATTAGGAATCATTTCTAATGTATGTATGTATGTATGTATCCTGTTCCTGGTCAGCATGGGTTCCCTCTCATGGAGTGGGCCTAAAGTTATATCAGACATTGTTTGGCCACTCCCATGAGTTCTGTACCACCGTTGCCTCAGCACATGTCTACCCTCACGGGACAGATTGTAGATCAAAGGTTTTGTAGCTGAGATAGTGTCCACATTTCTCTTTCAGTAGCCTGCAGAATACCTTCCCTCACCAAAGAGACTAGAATGTAGCCCTGAAGCTCCAGATTCAATGTGCTTTGTGATGCGGTCCTAGTCAGTGGGGTCCTGCTCTGCATTTACAGGGACAGCCCATCTGTTCTAGGATCAACGTGGGATGTTTGGAGATCTCCATGGGGCCACCTAGTCCAACAATTCAACTGAATACAATCAAGGCCTGCCACTGGGAGCCTTGCTTAGCTACAAGAGGCAGCCAGTTCAGATTCAGTATCCCCCATTACTAGGAGTCCTCACTAGGATCACCCTCATAGACTCTGGAAGTTTCCACTGCAATAGGTTTCCACACCGCTTACATTTCTTTATCTAAAAGTTTTCCTAACATATTATGCTCTGATTTTATTATGTTTGATATGAGAACTTTAATATATTGTTTAGAAATGAGTATGTTCAAAAAAAATTCTGAAAGGAAAACAATGCTCAATACTAAACAGTAGCTAATAATATTTTTAGAATTCTGGCATCTATTCAACTAACCTTACAAAGTCAGGTATGTTACCTCTTCTCTGAGCTTCAATTTCTAGTTTTTAAAAAAGTTATTGGACGAAAATAATCTCGAACTGTTTACTTTTGACACAATTACTGTAACAATTCCCTGAACCAAAATGACCCAATTGACTTAAAAGCAGTGATTTTCAACCTGCCTAATGCTGGACCCTTTAATACAGTTCCTTCTATTGTGGTGACTCCCAACCATAAAATTATTTTTGCTGCTACTTCATAACTATAATTTTGTTGCTGTTATGAATCATAATATAAATATCCCTGTTTTCCGATGATCTTAGGCCACCCCTGTGCAAGGGTTATTTGACCCCCAAAGGGTCGAGACCCAAAAGTTGAGAACCACTGCTTTAGAGGAAAAAATGCCTTAACACCATCTTCATTTCTCATCATTCTGTTCTAGTTTTGTCAAAAACATTTATTCCTGTTGTACATTATACCTCTTCAAAAGCACTAAGGGTCTCCTGCCTTATCTAACAATATGTTGTTGTTGTTTTTTCCAAACTGTTACTTCTGACCAACAATGGCCTTCAAGAATGACCCAAAGAGTTCCAGCCACACTATGCAAGAGGAGCCAGTTGGTAGCATGTAGGCACAGCCTGTCCTTCTAGTTGTCTTTGCTTTAAACTATAGTCTTCTCAAGAGCCAAGGCTGTGATTTTCTTTGAGGCTAACACAAAGTCTGGCATAATGATTATTCAGTCTAGGAACCCACTAAATACATACATATAACCTATAGAATATGTAAATAAAAATGAATGAAACTCATACTCCTTTATTTTGTAATTAGTTTCTACACAGACTTAATGGTGAAGACATATTCTCATATCAAGTTGGGTTCCGGAGATAACGTCTGTTTGAAGATAAACCTGTAGAACTTCTGCCAATAAATGTTGGCATATAAATACAGAGGGTTTATATCCACAAAGGAAGAAGGGGGAGGAGGAAGGAGGGAAAAAGGAAGGGAAGGAAAAGACGAAGAAAGAACAAGTTATGTAGAGAGTGAGAAAGAGGATCTTGAAATGAGAGAGGAAGTGACGTAGCTGAAAGAATGGAGTTCTGACACACAGTGAAAGGAGGTTGAGGCCAGGATGGCTCATGAAAAATGGGAACCTTAGCTTACTTCCAAATAAGGACTTAAAAAAAAATGTTTCTTGAGATTCTTCTCACTTCACAATTATAAATTCAATACAGTGAATTGATTTTAATATGTCTATTGATTTTAATGTGGGGATACATGCTATCCTATCTCCAAATTTTATATTGAAATATCACAAGATGGGGAATGCTTGCCTTGTATTTTCACTTTACACTTAAGAGGGAAATCAGAGACTAAACTCACAGAATGTAGGTTTGTGACAATACCAGTGAATTAAACTAAGAACTTAGGGTTTTTTTTTTCCAACCCCTTTCTTCATCTAAACTGAATGAAACAACATTTCAGGATTGGCCTCTGTAGGAACCAGGTGCCACAGAGATCATATTCCATTGCATACTATTTCTATGTACTTCAGCTCCCAATGGTAGCATCCTTCTGGGAAAACCCTGAAGGCCTATTTGATAGCATCCTGACAACACAAGCCAGAAAAAAAACTCTCCTGTCTGAGTTGTTGAGAAAGCTTGGGCAAGTTGTTGCCTGGGCTGTTCTCTGCATACTGTAACACTAGCCTTAAGGACTGACTTCCTTTCCTCCCTCTGCCTCTTTTCTTTATAAGACCCCCCAAACAATGGACCAGTTAAGTCTAGTCTAATCTAAGTTAGCAAATAGACTATCCTAGAGAGGCTCTGGGTTCTCAGTTCACACTGTTGTGTTCAGAAAACTGGAGTGGCCTCGAAGTCTGTCCTCTGTCCTGGAGCCTTTCTTGGTAATTCTGAGCCTCAAGCCCTCCTCATTTTCAGCTCTTTCCTTTCCATTTCTGATTCCTCACATAAGTCTCTAAACTAAGCCCAGGAAAAGGCTGTGGTAATAAAATGAGGAAGCAGCATTTTTTCAGTGACCCATCAAGAGCACGTGATAAGAACTAAAGTTACTTGTTTCACAGGGGAGTTTGCAAAGGAGTTAATGAGGAAAGGGCTGTTTTCCAGTCGGCAAGGAGGCAGGCTAGCTAGCTTCCAGAATACTGTTTTCTCATCTCAGATACCTCTAAAAAAATTAAAACACAGAGACCAGAGACAAATGAATGCAAACTCTTTTTCTCTTAGCCTTGTGTTGTTTCTCATTCCTTTGACCACAAGTATCTTAAACATAGGATCCGAAGGTTTCAGTTTCTCCTAGGAAAAATGTATGTATTGAAATTTGTCATTTTACCATATTAACCAATAGAGGGGAAAAAATAAAATGTACAGGAATTTATATTTACAGAAGATATCCAAGGCATAATGATTAAAGAAGAAACTACGATACAGTAAGCATGCTTTATAAACTTCATTCATAGGTCTGATGTCAATCATAAATGGGGCACTCAAGTCAAGGCGAGTATATACATACAAAGGAATTCCAATGAAATGGTCTCTCACTTATTCCATTTGCATTTGTTGTATTATGAGACAGGACTTTGTGTGCCCAGGGTCCCTCTGTAGCACAGTAGGTTCATGACCTTTTCATCTTCTTTCCTCCACTTCCCAGATGCTAGGAATCACAGCATAAACTACCATCACAGCTAAAACAAAATGTTAGTTCTGGTGTTAGAATTACATGCACGTTTTTAATGGCTCTCCTCTATTTCACAAATCTATGTAGTTTGTATCTTAGTTTTACAGTTAGGAAAGGTAGTTTTCTAAAGCAGATAGGCTGTTTTAGCCACATGATTTTTCTACATTACCCTACACTGCCAAAATAAATTTGTGGCCTACCTAGGAAAGCCTCTTCTATGCATAAATCTCTCGAAGAGAAACAAAAAATCCCACAGTTTGTCATCAGCCTATAGCATACATGAAGCTGAGGTCAAGAACCATGTGTGTGTCTCAGAGTAGATTTCTCCCCAAGGGGGATCTCATGAGATGCTTAGCCTGGAGAACATGGGACACAGTAGTCCTGTTTCCTTAGATTGCTTCCAACTCATAAATGCATGTGGCAGTCTAAGCACAGTTTCTTTCTGAAGGAAATTTTCTGCTGAAGGTTATACTGAGATTTCCATTAAAACAGAAATCTGTTGGCTGTTTGTTAAGCCTCCTGTACAATGAAATCAATGCAATCATCAATGCACATGGTTCACTGGAAAATGTAAACTGGCTTTGCCACCCCAAAAGGAATGGATTAAGTAATGCAAAAGGTTTTGCTCAGGCACTTTCCCCAGGACATCTCTTTGAAAGGGAGATTCTGACTGCAAAGCTTCTCATTGTACCTGCCAACTCTGCCTAGTCTCCCTAAAACACAAACTCCCATTCCACATTGAAGAATGAGTAATGTCTTTAAAGTGCCCAGAATATGTTCGTAATAATTGATACTTCAGCCTCTGGTGCCAGGGCTGCATGGATGGAATACTTTATTTTGAAAGCTGGTGAATGTGTTTTCCTCCCACTGATACTGTGCCCAGATGAAGCATGGCCACAATCAATGCTGGCCCAGTGCAACCTGAACACAGAGAATTTGCATTCCTCCAAGTGCAGGAGTGGCAGAGGCTTACATAATGGATCTGACATATCAAAGTCTTCTTTGAGGGAGGGGAATAAAGATATGATACAGCACACACCTGGGGACAATATTTTTTCTTAGGAACTCAGGTCTATATTAACAGTAATAACAGCATCACTTTGAACTCTATAATATAGCATACTTCTCTTTAAATTCTGTATGTACACTTTTAAATTTATTTTATTTTATTAAAAGCAAGAATCTTTTTTTAATTTTTTTGAAACTGTTTCTCTTTACTGAAGAAATTTCTATCCACTATATGTTACTTCAGAACTTATTTCTAATAAATTGCCATATACTTTGAAAATTAATTATAAAATAATGCAGTTCATTGAAATAGTTTCACTATAACTGAGATTATCACCTCAATGATGATAATAGAAAGCTGCAAAGGTTTAAAAAGACCCTTGGAAACCTGCCATATGACAAAGCCAAGTTTTCTTTTTTCAAATACCAGGGTATTTAATAGAATTCCTGTGTGTCTTTTTAGTAACATCTGACTATGTCATATTATTGTGAGAATTGATGTTATTAGTTAGAAAAAATTGATTTAGCTATTTAGGCTTTTTTGATATAAATGACAATAAGTATAAATTTTAAATACTTAAAAACGTAAGAAAATCGAAATATTTTAAATACTCTAAAAATACTATAAGTAACTAATGATTCATTATGCATTATCAATTACTATTTATAAATGGCTTTACATTTTTAACTACTTGGGCTTCCTCATATTACCTGTTTGTTTCCATCCTCATTCTGTCACATTTTCACCAAATTAAAGAAAATAATAATTGTATGGCTTTCTTTTAAATGCCAGGGGTAAAAAAACAAATCAAAGTGGGTGTTGGGAATGCAGTTCAGTTGGCAGAGTACTTGCCTAGCATGAAGGGGGTCCTCCCTTTGAGCCCTACAACTGTATAAAACTAGACATAGTGTCATATGCCTGTAATGCTTGCACTGGGGAGACAGAGGGTCAGGGTCATCCTTTCCACTAAATTTGAAGCTACCTGGAGCTTCATGAGACTCTATTTCAAAATAAAAAGAGTGGGGGAGGGAGAGGAGAGGAAAGAAAAGAGGAAGGATGATTATTGGTAGAAGTATTAAAGCAACTCCACATAGTAAAAAGGGAGATTTATTGGGGGGGGGTTACTTACAACAAGTAAAGGGATAGGTTACAGTATCCGGGAGAGGTGAAGTGCAGTCCAGCTGGATTCTCTGGAGAACTCTGCTTGGTCTGCCATCCAACATCTAGGATTACCAGGAACGAAGAAAGCCGGCACATCCAGATCTCAGGTCTTAAGGGCTCCCATCTAGGCCCCGCCTCTGGGGCAGGCCATAGGTAGACATGACAGTTACCAGAAGCCTCATGGGGGCAGTACTTCTAGGTCAAAACTGAAACAATTACCCACTACAGATGATGGAGAAAAAGGAGAAGGATGAAGAGTTGTAAGAAGAGAAGCAGGAGAAGAAAAAGGAGAAAAAATAAGTTGCTCAATCTTACCCTTGAAAGGATCTTTCCAGTTTTCTTCCCTGCAGAGTCCAAAGCACTCCAGTAAGCAGAAATCATCAATAGTAAATAGTAACTATTTAACATCAAAAGTAAATGGGAATCATTGAAGTTTCTGTTCCTCCAACACTAAAATGGAATGTGTATGTATTTTATCTCTCTATGCCCAAGAAATCTCAGATTCTGCGTCTCAATGACATAGATGGGGCAGCGTATTCAGACAGCACCCTGTAGAAGTAAAACCATCAGGAAACAGGGATGCTTTATCTTGAAAACAAAGCCACTGGAATCATTTTCTTCAGTCATGCCTGCAGGATAAATTCTTTTCCTACCCCAGGTTCTAGTATTGATGTTTTCTCTGCTGGGTGTGAGTCCTTGGAGTCACAGGTACTGCTGAACAGCTCTGATATCCTCCAATGCTCGTTCTACTTTGATGAGTCTAATTTCACCAAGTTCTACATGTATCTAAGCATACCTAAATAATTTATCAATCCATCGCCTATAGTGAACCTCAATAAAACTGAGAAACAGAAGCCTCCATTGGAGTGGCTTGGGAGCAAGTCTGTGGAGATATTTCTTTGATTTCTCACTGACTTAGTAGGGCCCAGACCACTGTGAGCAGTGCTATCCCTAAGGAGGTAGGCATGGGATATATAGGAAAGGCAGCTGAAAATGAGCTCAGAAGTATGCCAGTTGGCTGCCGACCTCTGTGACCTGTGCTGCAGTCTCTTTTTTCAGGTTTCTGCCTTGAGTTCTTGCCTTGGCTTCCCACCATGATAGAATTTAACCTGTAAGCCAAATAAACCCTTTCTTTTCCAAGTTGCTTTTGGTCATGAAATGAGCAAAGAAGGTTACAATTCTGCTTTTGAGTTCCTACAAGCCAAATAGGCAAAACGTAAAAATCAAAGGCATTATTAACTCATTTAATCCTTACCACCACTTTGAGATTAGAGTCCTGTTATTATGCCTGTTTAATAGGTAATATAACTGAGGCTAGATAGATTGGAGAATATGGCTTCAGATCACTAATAGTTAGTTGGTAGAGTCAATATTAACTATAGTAAGCTTGATTTTTATGGAAAGTCTAACATTAACATTATATATTTGTTCTCATATAAAACATACAATTCAATGGATTATAAATTAAAGATTGATGTAGTCATACTTCATGTGAATGTCCCACATACAGTGGAGAATAGTTCAGCTGTAACTCTGCTGCATGTCCCTTTTCATTCTGAAACACAGGCCCTAAAAACTTCTCTTAGCTTATCTTTTGTAGTCATTTGCTGTGGGATTGTCTTTCTGTACACTGTGAATACGTGTTACTACCATTGGTTAATAAATAAGCTGCTTTGGCCTATGGCAAGGCAGATTAGAGGCAGGCAAAAAATTCAAGCAGAGATACAGGGAGGAGAAACGCAGGATTGGAGGAGATGCAGGGAGCCACCCTGGGAAACAAGATGTAATGAAACACACGTAAAGCCAGGAAATATGTGGCTATACATAGATTAATAGAAATGGGCTAATTTAAGATGTAAGAGCTAGCTAGTAAGAAGCCTGAGCCACAGACCCAACAGTTTGTAATGAATATATAAGCCTCTGTGTAATTATTTTATAAGCGGCTGTAGGACTGCGGGTGGGAGAGATTTGTCTGACAGTGAGTGGGCCCAGGTAGGACAGAGAAACTCCCCCTCTACAGTCATTCTGTCTTTGTACAGAAATGACACCACCATTTTCTTTTTTTAATTAAGAAATTTTTCGGGTAGATGGGCCCAGCGGCGGAGACAAGCAGATGCAGGTAGGCCTGCAGTGGCAGCTGGCAGAGACATACAGGCCCAGCAGCGGCAGGCAGAGGCAGACAGACCTGGCGGCAGTTGACAGAGACATACAGGCCGGGCGTGGACCGCAGAGGTAGACAGGCCTGGCGACAGAGACAAGCAGACGCAGCTTGGAACAGGGACACCTCTAACTGCAACACCCAGGGAAGAAGCTATCTCCGTAGGACGGAACCAGAACGAATCTGAACACTCTGTCTGAGGACAACCCAGGGCCCAGCTGCTGATCCTGCGAAACCCAACAACTTGGAAGTGTTGGTGAAACTACCCTGCTCAGCTGAAACCCATCTGGGAGAGGATTCAGATGCCTACAGTTTGAAGTCTGAAGAAACAAGATCACCTGAGGAGTTGACGAATGAACAAACGTGACCTGGGAACACAGAAGAAGGCGCTGCCCAGCCACCAAACCAGATCACCAGAATCATATATATACTTCTCTGACTGAGAACAGCTGCCCCTGAAGAAATAGCCCAATAGCACCAATTTAACCAAGAACTCCTACTAAACCAAGACTAAAAATTAGAACAAGAGAGGCACTCTCAGACACAGATACCACCTGCACCGCACAGAGGAAGAGATGAGTAGACGCCAGTGCAAAAATACAGGCAACAACATAAAGACCTATATGGCAACATCAGAATGTAGTGATTCTACACCTGCAAGACCTGAACATACCAAGACAGAAGAAACAGAAGAAATCAACCCTAAAAATGACTTTAAGAAGATGATAGAGGCCCTTAAAGAAGAAATAAAACATTCCCTCAAAGAGGAAATAAAAACTTTCCTTAAAGAGGAAATGAAAAACTACCTTAATGAGGAAATAAAAACTTCCCTTAAAGAGGAAATGAAAAACTCCAGTAAAGAGGAAATAAAAAACACCCTTAAAGAAATTGAAGAAAAAAACGAACAAAAAATGGGAAGAAATCAAAGAAAGCCAAGAAAAAGCAATAAAACAGATGAAAGAAACATTCCAAGAACTGAAAAATGAATTTGAGACAATAAAGAAAACACATGCTGAGGGAATGCTGGAAATAGAAATCCTGACTAAATGAACAGGAACTACAGAAACAAGCATAACCAACCGATTGCAAGAGATGGAACAGAGAATCTCTGACACTGAAGACACAATAGATAAAATAGATTCGTCAGTCAAAGAAAACACTAAAGACAAAAAAGTCGTAACACAAAACGTCCAGGAAATTTGGGACACCATGAAAAGACCAAACCTAAGAATAATAGGGATAGAAGAAGGAGAAAAATACCAACTCAAAGGCACAGAAAATATATTCAACAAAATCATAGAAGAAAACTTTCCTAACCTAAAGAAAGAAATATCTATGAAGATACAATAAGCTTAAAGAACACCGAATAGGCTGGATCCAAAAAAAGAAGTCCCCTCGCCACATAATAATCAAAACACTAAACACACAGAACCAAGAAAAAATATTAAGAGCCGCAAAGGAAAAAGACCAAGTAACATATAAAGGCAAACCCATCAGAATAACACCAGACTACTCAATAGAGACTATGAAAGCTAGAAGATCATGGACAAATCTCATGCAGACACTAAGAGACCACGGATGCCAACCCAGACTATTATACCCAGCAAAACTCTCAATCATCATAGGCAGAGTAAACAAAATATTCCAGGATAAAACCAGATTTAATCAATACCTGTCCACAAACCCAGCCCTACAGAAAGCACTAGAAGGGAAAATCCAACCCAAAGAAGCTAAACACATTCATGAAAAATCAAGCAATAGATAATCCCACACCAACATACACCACAGAAGGACAACACAACACAACCACAAAAATAACAGGAATTAACAATTACTGGTCATTAATATCCATCAATATCAATGGTCTCAACTTACCTATAAAAAGACACAGGCTAACAGAATGGATAAGAAAATAGGACCCATCCATCTGCTGCATACAAGAAACACACCTTAACTTCAAAGACAGACACTACGTCCGAGTAAAGGGCTGGGAAAAGGCTTTCCAAACAAATGGACCTAAGAAACAAGCTGGTGTAGCTATCCTAATATCTAATAAAATAAACTTCAAACTAAAATCAATCAAAAGAGATCAGGATGGACATTACATATTTATCAGGGGAAAAATCCACCAAGATGAAATCTCGATTCTAAACATTTATGTTCCAAATACAAAAGCACCCACATTCATAAAAGAAACACTACTAAAATTTAAAATGCACATCAAACCCCACACATTAGTAGTGGGAGATTTTAACACACCACTCTCACCAAAAGACAGAAATACCAGACTGAAACTTAACAAAGAAATAAAGGACCTAACAGATCTTATGACTCAAATGGAACTAATAGATATCTACAGAACATTCCATTCTAACACAAAAGAATATACCTTCTTCTCAGCACCCTATGAAAAATTCTCAAAAATTGACCACATGCTTGGACACAAAACAAATCTCAACAGATACAAAAAAATTGGAATAACCTCCTGTATCTTATCAGACCACCATGCCTTAAAGTTAGACCTCAACAACAACAAAAATTATAGAAAACCCACAGACTCACAGAAACTGAATAATGCCCACCTGAAACATCAATGGGTCAAGGAAGAAAGAAAGAAAGAAAATAAAGATTTCCTATAATTCAATGAAAATGAAAATACAACATACCCAAACTCATGGGACACTATGAAAGCAGTGCTAAGAGGAAAATTCATAGCTATAAATGCACACATAAAGAAGATGGAGCAATCCCATACCAATGAATTAACAGCACAACTGAAAGCTCTACAACAAAAAGAAACAAACTCACCCAGGAGAAATAGACGCCAGGAAATAATCAAATTGAGGGCTGAAATCAACGAAATAGAAAACAAGAGAACAATACAAAAAAATCAATGAAACAAAGAGTTGGTTCTTTGAAAAAATCAACAAGATAGACAAACCCCTAGCCAAATTAGCCAAAAGGCAAAGAGAGAGCACCCAAATTCACAAAATCAGAAATGAAAAGGGAAACATAACAACAGACAACGAGGAAATCCAGAGAATCATCAGATCATACTTCAAAAACCTGTACTCCACAAAAATGGAAAACCAGGAAGAAATGGACAATTTTCTGGATAAATACCACATACCAAAATTAAATCAAGACCAGATAAACCATTTAAATAGACCAATAACCCCTAAAGAAATAGAAACTGTCATCAAAAGTCTCCCAACCAAAAAAAGCCCAGGACCAGATGGTTTCAGTGCAGTATTCTACCAGACCTTCAAAGAAGAACTAATACCAATACTCTTCAAAGTGTTCCACACAATAAAAACAGAAGGAACACTACCAAACTTTTTATGAGGCTACAATTACCCTGACACCCAAACCACACAAAGATGCAACAAAGAAAGAGAAATACAGACCAATCTCCCTCATGAACATTGATGCAAAAATACTCAACAAAATATTGGCAAACTGAATCCAAGAATACATCAAAACAATCATCCATCATGACCAAGTAGGATTCATCCCAGGGATGCAAGGATGGTTCAACATACGAAAATCAGTCAATGTAATACACCATATAAACAAACTAAAAGAAAAAAAACACACGATTATCTCCTTAGATGCTGAAAAAGCCTTTGACAAAATCCAACACCCCTTCATGATAAAGGTCTTAGAAAGATCAGGAATACAAGGAACATTTCTAAACATAATAAAAGCAATTTATAGCAAGCCAACATCAAACATCAAATTAAATGGAGAGAAACTCAAAGCGATACCACTAAATTCGGGAACAAGACAAGGCTGTCCACTCTTCCCATATTTATTCAATATAGTACTAGAAGTTCTAGCTAGAGCAATAAGACAACAAAAGGAGATCAAAGGGATACAAATTGGCAAGGAAGAAGTCAAACTTTCACTACTTGCAGATGATATGATAGTATACGTAAGTGACCCCAAAAACTCTACCAGGGAACTCCTACAGCTGATAAACTCCTTCAGTAAAGTGGAAGGATACAAGATCAACTCAAAAAAATCAGTAGCCCTCCTATACACAAATAATAAAAGGGCTGAGAAAGAAATCAGAGAAACATCACCCTTTACAATAGCCACAAGTAATATAAAATACCTTGGGATAACACTAACTAAACAAGTGAAAGACCTTTTTGATAAGAACTTTAAATCTCTAAAGAAAGAAATTGAAGAAAATATCAGAAAATGGAAGGATCTACCATGCTCATGGATAGGTAGGATTAACATAGTAAAAATGGCAATCTTACCAAAAGCAATCTACAGATTCAATGCAATCCCCATCAAAATCCCAACACAATTCTTCACAGACTTGGAAAAAAAAATACTCAACTTCATATGGAAAAACAAAAGACCCAGGATAGCTAAAAAAATCCTATACAATAAAGCAACCTTTGGAGGCATCACCATCTATGACCTCAAATTCTACTATAGAGCTATAGTAATAAAACAGCTTGGTACTGGTATAAAAAACCGACATGTGACCAATGGAATCAAATTGAAGACCCTGACATTATTCCATGCACATATGAACACCTGGTTTTTGACAAAGGAGCCAAAACTATACAATGGAAAAAAGAAAGTATCTTCAACAAATGGTGCTGGCATAACTGGATGTCAATATGTAAAAGATTACAAATAGATCCATATTTGTCACCATGCACAAAACTCAAGTCCAAGTGGATCAAAGACCTGAACATAAATCCAGTTACACTAAACTTAATAGAAAAGAAAGTAGGAAGCACTCTTGAACGCATTGGCACCGGAGACCATTTTCTAAATAAAACACCAACAGCACAGACCCTGAGCACAACAATTAATAAATGGAACCTCTCAAAACTGAGAAGCTTTTGCAGGGCAAAAGACACAGTCAATAAGACAAAAAGACAGCCAACAGAATGGGAAAAGATCTTCACCAACCCCACATCTGACAGAGGATTGATCTCCACAGTATATAAAGAACTCAAGAAACTAGACATCAAAATACTGAACAGTCCAATTAAAAAATGGGCTAAAGAGCTAAACAGAGAATTCACAAAACAAGAACTATAAATGGCTGAAAGACATTTAAAGAAATGCTCAACATCCTTAATCATCAGAGAAATGCAAATCAAAACAACTCTGAGATACCACCTTACACCTGTCAGAATGGCTATGATCAAAAACACCAATGACAGTCAATGTTGGAGAGGATGTGGAGCAAAGAGAACACTCCTCCACTGTTGGTGGGAATGTAAACTTGTATAACCACTGTGGAAATCAGTATGGCAGTTTCTCAGAAATTAGGAATCGAACTACCTCAAGACCCAGCCATCCCACTCTTGGGCATATACCCAAGGAATGCTGATTCATACCATAAAGATACATGCTCGGCTATGTTCATAGCAGCACTATTTGTAATAGCCAGAACCTGGAAACAACCTAGATGCCCATCAACGGAAGAATGGATGAAAAAAATGTGGTACATATACACAATGGAGTACTACTCAGCAGAGAAAAACAATGAAAGTATGAAATTTGCAGGCAAATGGATGGAACTAGAAAAAATCATCCTGAGTGCGGTAACCCAAACCCAGAAAGACAGTCATGGTATGTACTCACTCATAAGTAGATTCTAGATATAAAATAAAGAACAATCAGACCACAACCCATAGATCCATGGAGGCTATATATATAGCATGGAGGTCCCTAGGATGACTGTGGCTTATAATAAATTTTGGTTTTACTCAAAAAAAAAGAAAGAAATTTTTCATTTATTTTACATACCAATCACAGATCTCCCTCTTCCCTCCTCCTGCCCCTCCAGCATTCCCCCCCACCCTCCCAATAAAGATATGGCCTCCCATGGGGAGTCATCAGAACCTGGTATATTCAGTAGAGGCACTAACAAGCCCCTACCCCTGCATCAAGGCTGTGCAAGGTGCCCCAACATGGGTAGGGTCTCCAAAAAGCCAACACCATGCACCACGGATGGATCCTGATCCCATTGCCAGGGGGCCCTTAAGCAGATCAAGCTACACAACTGTCTTGCTTATGTAGAGGGCCTAAAGAGAAGAGGGGTTCTATGAGCAAGGGGCATCAAGATCATGATGAGGAAACCTACAGAGACAACCAAACCAAACTAGTGGAAATGCATGGAATTTAGACCAACACCTGTGGAGTCTCCATGGGACCAGACATCACCATTTTCCATAGCACTTGATTGTACTATCCAAGGTTTATGACCAAAATAGGTACCAGAGTGGTAGAAAACCTCCTTCTTTTATGGATTAGGCATGAAGGGAGGCAGATAAGGCTGAAAGTACTGGGCCATGCCTTAAGCATACAAAGAGCTCAGACATGCACAGTAGTATCCTGACCCAGAGGAGCCTGAAACTGGACACCCAAGAAGTAATAAACGAGATTACTTGTAATTTCCCAGAGCCTGTGTCCTTGGGTCTGCATCTGCCCAAGGATCTGAGACAGCAGGATCCCAGCTGCAGAGCAAGCAACAGTGAAGGAGTGTCTTTTCAGGATGAGTTTACAGGGCAGATTATATTTTGAACAAACAATACAATGTAACTGAGAAGGAGAATCTGAAAGGGATCCCTAACCTAACCTAGCAGTTACAGGAAGCTTGATATGGCTCTAGCTCAGTATTCTCATGAAGGAGATGTTGGACAAAATATTGTGCTCCAGAGAGCCTCTCAGGTAACAGCAACATCAGGTGAACATTTCATGACTACATGCACATGAGCATAGATTACTTGGAGAAGTGGAACAAATCAGTTAAAAAGAGAAGAGAAGGATGTTTTGAGATGAAGCTGTAGACATGAGCAGGTGAGAGCTTGTACAAGCCTTGGAGGGCCCTTTAAGAATTTGGGCATTCTTCCCAGTGGGGAGTCACTAAATTATCTTTAGCATAGCAGTGACATAATCGTTCTTTGGAAATTTTGGCTGCTATACAGAAACATCACTGAGGTGAGCTCCAGCACCTTAGAGTGCTCCTGGTCCCCCACATTCTCTTAATAGTAATTGTCTTAACTGCTTAAGGAAGGAAAATGGAACTGTGTTTCTCACTTAGCTACTGTAATAGAGTTACCTATTAGGTCCTCCCAAATACTGTGAGCAGAGGCAGTAGCTTCCTCCCTTTCTCTCCCAGGGAGCTGCTTAAACCTTATCATTTATAGTGGTTCAGGTTCTCTGCAGTCACAGGAACCTTTTTTTATCCCCTCATCTCCCTGGTGCAATGAGGAAAGCCAGTGGTGACTGGGCAAGTCTTACAAAAAGCTCTTTGGCCTTTTTAGTAAGGGGTGGAACTCAGCAGGGGATTGTATCCATTTGCAATAGGAATATGTAGAAAATTACTGCCGAAGAGCACATTCAATTTGGAAAAGGTGCAGCATGTGCTTCAGATGTTGTCAGCAGAAATGAGTGTCACCATTCTGTTGTCATGGCAACTATCATTACATTCTAATGTGAACTCAGGTCTGCATTGGACATTCGGGGAGAGCGGAGTGATCCCTCAAAGAGTATGCAATTTATTTTTGCCTTGCTTTCTGCTACCTGTAGCCATTTGGCTCTCCAATAGTCATTAACTGCCAGCCATTTTGGGTCAATTAGCAGAAACCAAAAAAAGTGAAAATAACCAGTTTATGTCTCCACTAGCTAAATATCTAGGAAAGTCTCAGGTTACCTTTTGTGAAAAGTAAACTGTGGAATAACAATTTCCACAACTCAAAAGCATTCCAACTCCAAGTCCACTCTGTGTTAAGTGACCAGAAGTGGTCCAACATGACTATCCAACCCATGGAAAGTTGGAACCTCTGACCTTCTACAGAGTGGCCTCATGCCACCATGAAGTTAAGGCCAAGGTCTGGGAAAATTCACAACGAACTTGATGGAGCAGTTATGTATAGCAGGAAATAGTATTGCAGTTAGTAAAGATGGCTGCTAATAACTTGAAAGTTAAAACTGTTCTTTAATTAACGATGACTTTAGATACTTAGGATTCAGCTAATTAAGTTTTACTTCCACATATCTTACCATAATATTGATCACTAGGTGTGGGGATTGAAGGAAGAATTGAATTTATTTCTTTTCACTATGACCACAAAGGTTTTCATTTAAAATAAAATCACATAAATTTGTATCAATTACAAGTTGCTGTTACTTTCTTCTTAAGTGTCATCATTTGTCTCGTTTATTTTCTAATAAATCGCTATCAGATGGCTACTCCATTCAAATGCTAAGATCATGGACAAATAGAAATAAGCCTACAGGTCAATCAGTTACCTCCTGAACCCTACATTCTATAGGGACTGGGGGAGATTATACACAAAAGGAAAACACCCTACACAATTTACAACTATCTGATCCTTGTAAGTCATGAAGCCTGTTGTGAATGTGCAGAACGAAGAAAACAGGAATTCTCCGTGTGTTCAGCAGACAGTAGGCATGAGAAGAAGGGACACAATTTGGAAAGAACATCTGTATCACTGCTGGCACAGAGGCTGTCTTTGGTAAGAGGAATAGAAGAAGAGCCCAGCAAAGTGGAAAAGGGAAAGGGACCTCAAACATGACAGGAAGTTGGATTAATACAGACAAAGACGTAACTTTTATGGGTTAAGAAGGCTTTTATGCTTATTTATAAAAGCAGTGTGGATCGGGAAAGCAGATGTCATTTGGATATATGACACATGCTGTTCTTCTGCTAACCCAATAGAAAGGGATCGGCAAGGAGACTGTCACTTCCCTTCAAATAAAAACAGACGGAAATACGTGATAAAAGTTCACTAGCATTGAAGGAAGTAGGGAAAATGAATAGAGAAGGTGGCAAAGATCAGTAGGTTGAATATTATCAGTGATGTCAGGCATGTTAAGATGGTATGGCTATAGATGATTGAGGATTACAGAAAATAATGCAAGAAGCAGACAAGAATAGGAGGATCATTATGGATGTAATATTGATATGCTTCCTTCACTTCTGGATTCTTTAGCATGTGATTATCATTTTGTCTCTAGTCTCAATGCTCCGCTAGAAGACTCTGAAGGTTTGATCTTGAAATGGCAGTTCCTGTTCTCTGCTAAAATATACAAATTGTAGACAGGATGAAACAGGTTTTCATGATCTAGTATCTCTAGTTTGGTGCTCCCCAGGCTCACCTACTCAGTGTTCCAGGAACTGCTAGATCCTGGGTATACAGGCAAAGATTCTCAGAGTGCAGTGTGTCTTGACACAGTACCTACACTGAGACAAGCTTATGCAGGTGACTACGATTATGCCACTTTCCCTTTTAGTCTAGACAAATCATAACATCAAATTCAACACAATGAATTGAAGAAAAATTTACAAAAGTAATTGCATTTTTTTCTCAAAACGTTCACTTACTTTTATCATTTTAGTTTGTAGCAATGGTCCTCCACAGTCTGCAGGCTATTTTATGACTAGTTGTGTAGTTCCTCCACTGTCTCTTCATTCTCTCCATTTTCTGAACATTCTTATAACCCTCTACTTTATTCCAGTATAAAATCCCCCCAACTATTTAACACCATCACTCCTCAAGCCAGCAGTCCATATCTGGCCTGCTGCAACCTGAGATTTACCAATATTATTTCACTGGTTATTGTTATTTCAGTTTCATATATTTCTTTCCATAGCCAGTGTGGCCAACACAGGTAAAAAAAACATGCCTATTGCAGAAACTCCTAGGCAGTTTTAGTGGACATTTGTCTGCCTATCTGTGAAGTAAGCAAAGCTGACCTCTCTCCATCTGAGCTTCTGAAATGCCGGCTTCTGATTCAGTACAAAGTCATTTGGGAGCAATGATGATTCCCGGTATCTTTTTTAGCAGCTTCTTTCCTCTGGACAGTTCTTCAAACATGTTTTGTTCTTAGACGCTCATTTTCACCAGATATTATTCTTACCTTTTATACCCCACTTGGTTTACATACACTTTATGATCCATTGATGTGATTTGGGGACTCCACTTTTATTTTTAATTTGTGTGTGTGTGTGTGTGTGTGTGTGTGTGTGTGTGTGTGTGTGTGGTGTGTGAATACATGGTGGTGCCCACAGAAGCCAGAAAGAAGGTGTCAGGTTCCCTGGAGCTGGAACTACAGGCAGTTGTGAGTCTCCCAATGTAGATGCTGAGAACTGAACTCTAAATCCTCTGGAAGAGCAACAAGCAATGTTAACTGCTGAGCTGTCTGGACAGTCCAGAATCTCCATTTTATCCTTTATTCTAGTTAAAAAGTTCCAAATTTATTCATATAGATTCATATTAGGAGTGTATTTGAATCCTGTAATACAATAAGTTCAAACTGACCTGAGCTGGCTGTGCTTCATCACAGGTTTGCCGTCTGCAGCTCACCTCCTGCCAAAACCTTAGCTCTCTGTTGATCTCCAATGTTCACATCTAATTGGTAGCTAACCATCACTGACTTTATCTTGTGAATATTGTCAACTCTCTCAACTCATTGAAAAGGCTTCGCCATTATCAGGATGTCTATGTCTTTCCCTAGACAGTACCAACAACTTCTAATTCTCTCCAGCCTTCAATGGCTTGTCCTTGCTTTCAGTTTCAATTCTAAGCTCTTTGATATCAAAAACACTTCACCGACTGGCCAAATCCCTTTTCTTTCTCTTTTCTGGGAACAGGTGTAAGTTTGTGTTAACTTTGTGATAAGAGTTGCAGTATTAATTCTTAGAGTGATTGTGGACCCTGGAAAGGTTACCTCTTTCCTTCTACGGAGCTCACACTGTCCTTGAAATCAGAGCAATAGTTCTTCCTTAGCCACCAGATCACTGGGATTTCCACAGTGCACCAGCATGCCAGTTTAGGAGGCCTCTCTCATCACAGTTCCCTTGTCTTCTTTACCTCAGATCTTAATGCTGAATTCTCTCTCTCTCTCTCTCTCTCTCTCTCTCTCTCTCTCTCTCTCTCTCTCTCTCTCTCTCTCTCTCTCTCTCTCCCTCTCCCTCTCCTCTCCTCTCCCTCTCCCTCTCCCTCTCCCTCTCTGGAGCTTTGATATATTGCAGCCCAGCTGAACGAAAATCGTCTATCTTCCTAGTTCTGGTATTGTAAGCTTACCTCATTGTACTAACTACCTTTTCTCATTGCTGAGATCAAACACTATACAGAAGCTGTTTAAGGAAAGGTTTCTTCTGGCTTGCTCTTGGAGGGTACAATCCATCATGCCTGGAGTTACGGTGGTGGGAATTCTAGAGGAAGCGGCTCACATTGCTTAGACAGTGAGATAGGAAGCAGAAAGCAATGCATGCTGGAATTCTATTAGCTTTTTCCTTTTTAGGTAGTCAGGAACTCCAGCCCATGGATTCATACCCAACTTCGTGTGTAACTCCATATTTTAATTAACCTAATCTAAATAATACTTCACAGGCATGCCCAGAAATATACTTCCGTGATGTTTATAAAACTTATTGGGTTAACAATCAATATTAGCCATGACAATCACTGTCTTAATTACTGTTCTATTACTATGAAGAGGCACCATGACCAAGGCAACACATAAAAGAGAGCATTTAAATGGTAGCTTGCATACAATGTTAGAGGGTTGGCCCATGATCATAATGACAGGAACAGATAGGAATGTCACTGGAGAGCTGAGGAGAGCCATACATCTGAATGCACAGCCACAAGGCAGAAAGAGAGAGAGAGAGACTGGGCCTGGATGGGCTTTTGAAACCACAAATACCACCCACCCCAAGTGACATAAATCTTTTAACAAGGCCACACACCCTAATCATCCCTAAACAGTTGCAATACCTGAGGAGTAAGCATTGAACTATCTGAGCCTGTGAAGGCCATTCTGATTCAAACCACTACAACCACTATGCCCAATTTCTGGTTTTCTTTTATATTATTTACTGCTCTGCAAAATGTCTGTCTCCTACTATGGAATTTGAGCTTATGGAATCATTTCATTTCTGTGTATGATAGCTGTACTTATCTGTACTCAAATATGGAAATTCTCCATAAACAATTAGTCCAAAACCTAGGAATTTTTATAGAACTTCTATATTCTAATATTCTTTCTTTTTTCTTTTTAAGGGGGAGGGGATTCAAGACTGGGTTTCATTGTGTGACAGCCCTGGCTGTCCTGGAACTCACTCTGTAGACCAGGTTAGCCTCAAATTCACAGATGTCCACCTGTCTCTGTCTCCTTAGTGCTGGGATTAAAAGGTGTTTACCACCACACTCATCTTTAATAGTTTGATATTCAGTAACAGTAAAATTATAAGGTATATTGTGGTGGTATTCTAATTGTACTGAAATGTGATTTTGATTGTATGTTAATAAATAAAGTTGTCCGGGGGTCAGAGCTATTAGAGCCATAGACAGAGTGTGGCGGTGGTGGCGCATGCCTTTTATCCCATAGATCTCTGTGTGTTCAGGGATACAGCCAGCTTTGGAAACATATGCCTTTAAGACCTGGGGGGCTGTACATACAGACAGTGACGAGGCAGTCATGTGTTTGGGTTTACAACCAATGAGAAGGCAGAATGACTATGAAACGACTTACACACAGGGAAATAGCTCTTTTTCGGGAATCTGGGACACCGCAGGAGGAAGGGTGAGATTTTAGCTCTGAGCTCTGACCTCTTGGCTTTCTCTTTTACATTGTTTCTGTGTTTCTTATTTAATAAGACGGTTGGTTACATCTACAGTATATTAATTAGGCAGTTGGCTTATGTTACTTCAAATTTGACCATATCTATAAAATAAAGTTTATATCCCTATATTCCACATACTAACAAGCTCTTGTTTTACCATTTAGTAATACTACTTTGTGGTTAAAAAACTAGTCTACTAGGTAAAAATCTTAGCCTTACTACAGGATAATTGTTGAACATGAAATGATAGTTTCCCATATATTCTAAGAACAAAATAAAATAACCAAACATCTTTACAAAAACAATTTGGCGATGCATGTTCACAGTCATTAAAAACTCATTTCAAGTGGTTCATATCTCTAATACAAGCACTATGGAGACAATGAAGAGGTTTTGTGAGTAAGAAGCTAGCCTAGACTATGTAGTAAGCTACAAGCCAATTTGGACTATAAAATAAGTCATTGTCTTTAAAAAAAATTTTTTTAATTAAAGGCTTATATCAAATCAGACATCTTGTTTCTAGAAATCTAGATTCATCACAGTGATACTATGTCTACAAGTCTGATGGACAAGAGTTGGAAGATTGCTGGAAACAGATGATATATGTTATACCCAGATTGTGACCCCAAAGAGACCACTGATGACCATGGATGTCCAGAATGCAACAGCAAGGTTTATTCTGTAGATACAAGTCTAGACAGGGAACTCATTCCTACACCCAATACAGTGAGGCAGGGAGGAGTTGCTCTTTCTTTGTGAGACTAGCTTTTTAAAGGCAAAAACCACAAGCCCTTCAGGGGGGTTGGGGAGTTTTTGCACGGGTGCAACTCGGATTGGTTTATTTTTATCTCTGTTCTCTTTTAATTGGGTGAGGGTATGTAAACTTTGAATTTACTGGTTGGGGGTTACAATTATCATTTTGGGGGCAGTCCAGCACAAGTCCCAGGCTTTGTCCTTGAGCTGCCATGGGGGCTGGCTGGCCTTGCACATGCTGACTGTAGGGGCTGACTCAGTGGCCCAGGCTCTGTCCTTGACTCATGCACATAACTCTAAGTTGGTGAGGGATCCCAGACAGTAAACATCTGGCTGAACTTTGAGCAGTCAGAGTATGTGTAGAAAGGGAGCTACTGCAGGGACTATGTCTTTTGTTCATGGCCCTCCCAGAAACTGCTTGTTCAAGTCTCAGGAAACTGAAATTGAGGCCTGATCTCTGAGAGAAGACTGAGCAGCCTGTTATGGCATCTGCTTGGTCCTTTCCATATAGTCATTTAAAAAAAATCATTTAAATCAATGTTTTAGGGAAGAAAAATATTAGTAAGCAAACAGAACTGTGAGACATCTCTAACATTTACATTTTGGAAAATATAGATTAAAATTATATGATGTTTTAGAAAATACAACACACTACATATAATAATAAAGACATTCATGACTTATCTTTAATCATATATGGAACTTATAATTTAAATGAGTTATTCTAAGGAAATGTTTTGTTTACACTAAATCAATTTGTGGTCTGCCTGCTTTCCCAGGATTTCTTTCAAACGTGATTATGTCCATGTGAAGAAACCAGCTTTCTACAAGATCCTGTGCCACAAGCTGTTCTTCATGTGGATGACTACAAAGAGTAATTAAGTACTTCATGCTTGACCAGGAAAAAAGAGCTTGATAAACAAGATAGCTCACTTAAAAAAATGACATTAGTCAATTAGCATAGAAATTAATGACAAATCTATGCTAATGTGAGGAACAAGGGAAGCCCAGGAGAAGAAATAATTTTTGGTCATGAAGTATTAGGACTACAAAGGACCAGAGACCTACAAAGAGGAGCAAGCTGCTGAACTGCTGTCAACTCCTCACACAAAGTGTGAGCCTGGTCTGTTTCTAACAATTTTATTCTTCCATCCTTTCCTCCTCTGCTGGTGGCCTCCATGCCTAGGTGGTCATAAGATAGACATTCATACAAATAAAGCCCATGCTTTTCATATGTGGGATCCATTGAGTGTGTCACTTTTTCTTGTAACTAGATAGCTTTAGTAAAATAAGACATTTCCAGTTCCAGTAGAATGTAGTTGTACAGTCATTTAAAGCTTTAATGATTCTTCCCCTCTATTGACTTCAAATTATTGTTAATAATTTCACTGCCTATGTGAGCTTGAGATCCTCATTATATCCCTAAGGATTTTAAAACTCAAAATTCAATTGAATCTATCATTACACTGAAAGGACCAAGCAGATGCCATAACAGGCTGCTCAGTCTTCTCTCAGAGATCAGGCCTCAATTTCAGTTTCCTGAGACTTGAGCAAGCAGTCTCTGGGAGGGCCATGAACAAAAGACATAGTCCCTGCAGTAGCTCCCTTTCTACACATACTCTGACTGCTCAAAGTTCAGCCAAATGTTTACTGTCTGGGATCCCTCACCAACTTAGAGTTATGTGCATGAGTCAAGGACAGAGCCTGGGCCACTGAGTCAGCCCCTACAGTCAGCATGTGCAAGGCCAGCCAGCCCCCATGGCAGCTCAAGGACAAAGCCTGGGACTTGTGCTGCACTGCCCCTAAAATGATAATTGTAACCCCCAACCAGTAAATTCAAAGTTTACATACCCTCATCCAATTAAAAGAGAACCCAGACCTTCAAAAATAAAAATAAACCAATCTGAGTTGCACCCGTAGCAAACCCCCAATACCCTCCCCCCTAAACTGCCCTGAAGGGTTTGTGGTTTTGTCTTTAAATAGCTAGCCTCACAAAGAAAGAGCAACTCCTCCCTGCCTCACTGTATTGGGTGTAGGAACGAGTTTCCTGCTTAGGCTTGTATCTACAGAATAAACCTTGCTGTTGCATTCTGGACATCCATGGTCTTCAGTGGTTTCTTTGGGGTCATGATCTGGGCATAACAACACCTCCTGTCATAAGACAAGACACATGCAGTCTTTATTGTTGTTATGTATTATTTTGCTATTCATTTGTTCAAGTTAATCTTTGTTCAAGTTAATCAATGATCATTTAATACTTTTTCTAGATGCACTGTGCTTTGGTCTGAGAATACAATTAGTAAGATGACCATGGACACTCACTGTTGGGCGTTTCTCACACAGGGATCCTTGTAGCATGAATCTTAAAAGTTCTTATTAATAAAATCAAACCTGAGCCAGGTATTAGGGCGAACACTGGAAGATCAGAGAGACAGAACAGGCCACAGCTACCTCACCTCACCAGATCCTCAGCTGGTCTTATTTCCTCAGACTGGAGGCCTCTAAGTCCTCATCCAGAATGGGTCTCAGTTGAACTGCTCCTAGAAGCCTGAAAGCTTAACCAACCAAATGCTTAACCAGGCCAAATGCTTCTAGTGTCTGGTCCTCACACCTTATATATCTTTCTGCTTTCTGCCATCACTCCCTGGGATTAAAGGCTCGAGTCACCATGCTTGGCTGTATCCTTGAACATATGGATTTCTGCCTCTGGAATGCTAGGTTTAAAGGCATGTGCTACCACTGCCTATCCTAAGTATCTAGTGGCTTTTCTGTTCTTGGACCCCAGATAAGTTTATTAGGGTACACAATATTTTGGGGAACACAATACCACCACAGATCCTGTCTCAAACAGCTTTGAAGAATCAAGCTCTTGACTAGAAAGTAAGTTTGTGAGAGAACAACAGATGTCTCTTGCTATCTAGAAGGTTTCCAATATTGGTGGGGTAAGTTTAATCAGTAGTGTCTAGGGATTTTTAAGTTGTTGAAAACCTGGAAGACAAGAGCTAATTGGTTTTGCTTGTTTCTTCCAAGACAAAAGATGACTAATTTCTTGTTGCTGGAGGGCTTCTCTCCAGGTTCCCCAAGCCCCGCAGTCCCACAATCCACTTATAAAATAATCACTCAGACGCTTATATCACTTATAAACTGTATGGCCGTGGCAGGCTTCTTGCTAACTGTTCTTATATCTTATATTAACCCATTTTTATAAATCTATACCTTGCCACGTGGCTGGTGGCTTACCGGCGTCTCTACATGCTCTTCTCCTGGCGGTGGCTGCAGTGTCTCCCCCCCTTCTTCCTGTTTCCCCAATTCTCCTCTCTCTTTGTCCCACCTATACTTCCTGCCTGGTCATGGCCATCAGTGTTTATTTATATAGAGTGATATCCACAGCACTTCCCCTTTCTTCTTTTTTTAAAAAGGAAGGTTTTAACTTTAACATGGTAAAATTACATATAACAAAACAATTACCGAGCAAGAATTATAGTTACAATATTAAAGAAGATGTCCTATCTATCTTATATTTGTGAGTTTAAGGTTTTATATCTAACTTATCTTTTATCATAACTGAGGAAATTACGACTATCTAGTCTTCAACCACATCAAAGACCTGAGAAGGAACATAATGGTACTGAGAAATGGTAGATGGATGCAAGCAACTTTCGGGAATCTTGCAAAAGTAGACCAAGACAGCTGGCAGCCTGGACAGTCACCTAATGTTTTTCAGCATTGTTGGTGCATTTAAATTGGCTACAGGCCTAGAGTATCTGACAGACCATTTTTAGAAGCAGGAATTTTAAGAGACCATCTTACCCTGTCTTGGCAGAGTACAGTGGTCGCTTTTCTTGTGTCCCGCTTGTCCAGAAAGGACAGCATTGCATTTGTACTGTCAGCCATCAAGGCAAGGGCAGTTCTTTGCCCGTAGGCCATTTTGTGCCAAAAAGACAAACTTCCAAATGGAAATGTCTTAGAAGCCCAACATTCTCTCGGGATCAAATTGGTGCAGCCAAGAGCAATTGTGTCTCACGTCAACAGAATTCTAAGTTATTTAAATGCCATATTCTCCAGGTCTATGAAGTGTTTGAAGATTACCTATCTATCTGAAATATATCTATGTATACCTAGAAGACTTAACTAACATGGCTACAGATATGATTATCATAGATGATTAATTATTAATTTATTTTTTAATTATCCATTACAATTTTAAATGAGTTATATAAACATAATACTCAAACAAGAATAGAAATATATATATATATATATATATATATATATATATATACAGTATAACAAATTAACTCCAAGTTTGTATCAATGAACTAAAATTTATACCAATGTAAAACATTTTAAACATAAACTAAAATCTATACCAATGTAAACATTTTAAACAAGTTGTTCTTTAAAAGTAGGTTCATTAATCTACCCTTTTATCTTATCATCTCCATATCCTCCTATATATCATATCCCCTTTTCTTTTTTAGAAAGAGATCACATTTATAATCACCTGTTTTAAATAAAAATATTGGTTTTTTCTCTGTCGCACACCAGAGGGCTCTTCTGATTTGGGACACAAGAATCCTTAACCATTTTTTTTTTTAAAGCAATATGTCTGGGTTTAGAGGGGGAGTGAGCCAATTCCACCTCTAAAGCCAGCTTGGTATATTTGGGAATTTGGGCGTAGCATCTCTTACTACTTCCTGCTGGAGGGGGGCGCTGTATCTTATGGGGACGTAAAGAAATTTTAGACCTATGGGGTAGTCCGTGAGGCTGTATTGTGTGAACCAGTTGCCTTGAAACCGCTCTGGATGTTGGATCATCTGGGCCATGGTGTCATCGGAGTCCTTTCAGGGGTCTTGGCTGGTGAAACCTGATGTATCTTAATCTGGAACAAGTCCACAGCCTCTGGCTTTCTGTGGAAACAAAAGCAGAACCTCTTTTCCAAAGTAACATATCCTTATATCCAAATTTTGAAGTCAAGGTACCTTTAAAATATACATTTTGGCATAACTCAACAGCTTTTGTAATCAAATGTTTTTCTTTAGTTATGAATATCAAAGAGAACATAATCCAGATTCTCTGTGTGGTAGCCATCTTTATGTGGCTTATGTTTTATATTACCTTGAGCCTTGAGCCTATTGCTTTAAACTGTACCATTGTAAGCCTGAAACGGCGCTGTGGCTGCTGGCTCCGCCCACTTCAGCTTCCCAACATGGCAGTGGTACGTTTTTCGCCAGCTCTGGGAGTCATCAAGTCTCAGAAATAGTGGGTCTAAGCTTTTATCAAAGCAGCGTGTAGCCCAGAAACCTCTTTTTTTTTTAAATACCTCTTTTTTTTTTAAATACTAGTAAAGACTAAATCTACCACACAGCTTAATTTGCCGCTGGCAGATGCCTCATTTCCGCCATACTGCGGTCAAACGCACCCGCAGGAACCCGCCAGTGTCCAAACTTGCGTTTTGCACATCTAGCTGCCTGTATGAGACAAGAAGCAGGAGCCTGGTTTTGGCTCTGTTTAGAATTGGTTATTAAATATTCTCAGGTTTAAGGTGGAAACTCGAGCTGTTGGGCGCCATTTGTTGCTGGAGGGCTTCTCTCCAGGTTCCCAAGCCCGCAGTCCACAATCCACTTATAAAATAATCACTCAGACGCTTATATCACTTATAAACTGTATGGCCGTGGCAGGCTTCTTGCTAACTGTTCTTATATCTTATATTAACCCATTTTTATAAATCTATACCTTGCCACGTGGCTGGTGGCTTACCGGCGTCTCTACATGCTCTTCTCCTGGCGGTGACTGCAGTGTCTCCCCCCTTCTCCTGTTTCCCAATTCTCTCTCTCTTTGTCCGCCTATACTTCCTGCCTGGTCACTGGCCATCAGTGTTTATTTATATAGAGTGATATCCACAGCAATTTCTTCTTCCTGGACTCCTTGATCTGAACTGATAAATTTATAAAAAAAGTTGTTTAGTTCAGGACCTGTGTTTCATAAAGTGGGGTTAATGAGATCATGGAGGAGTTTGACCAAATGGTCAGGATCCTTTATGATAGCCTTTTTCTAACTGCCTAGATCCCTTCCACACCCTGTCTCATAACCTTACAGGATTTACAGTTCAGTAGAGGGAAGTAAATCAGATTCTTTGATGTCCATAAGATCAATTTAAATGTCACTCCTTTGGTTAGTTGGGAAGGCTAGGAACTTTTTAAATGTCTCAAAGTCCATTCCATATTTGACCTAAATGAATTGATAGTAAGCCACTCTGTCTGTGAGTCCTCCTGCTGCTGCCTTTTGAACAAGAAGTTAGGAGCTATCCCCACTTTACTTTTTTTTTCTTAGTACTGTTGAAAATGTCCGTTTTGCTGTCACAAGGGCAAGGGAGCTATGTTGTATGAAGACTGTATGTTGGCATGCTACTTGCAAAGCAAAGAGGCCAGACACAGCTAGATGTTTTAGCTCATATATATATATATATATATATATATATATATATAGAGAGAGAGAGAGAGAGAGAGAGAGATGTATATATATAGAGAAAGATAGGTAGGTAGGTAGATAGATAGATAGATAGATAGATAGATAGATAGATAGATAGATAGATAGATAATAGGTAGATAAACAGACAGATAGATGGCTTGACATAGTAGGGTTATTTATTGTTTATTTTATTGTGATATGGAATATTAAAATTCCCTAACCCAAGCATCTTCTAAATTAGAGAAACGCAGTTGAATTGATTTAGAATCACCTGGGAGACACAACTCCATGTGTCTGCAAAAACTTTTCCAGAGAGGTTAGAGTGGAAAGGAAAGACTGTCTTTCTGTCTCCCCACCTCTCCCCATCTCCTTAACTGTGGATGAAATGTGAACAACTTCCTCACACACACCTACCACTATGCTGTTTACACCATTCTGGACTTTACCTTAAAAATGCCAACCGATTCCTCAGTCCTTGGATGGGGTTTCTGGCACAACTATTAGGGTGTTTGGCCATCCCATCACCAGAGTAGGTCAGTCCCGGCCGTCTCTCGGCCATTGCCAGCAGTCTTTTGTGGGGGTATCTTTGTGGATTTCTGTGGACTTCTTTAGCACTTTGTTTCTTCCTTTTCTCGTGTGGTCTTCATTTACCATGGTCTCCTATTCCTTGTTCTCCCTCTCTGTTATTGATCCAGCTGGGATCTCCTGCTCTCTTTCCCTTGACCCTCGCCCTTCATTGCTCCCACTCATGTCCAGGTTGTTTATGTAGATCTCAGCCATTTCTCCATCATTGGATGCAGAGATCCATGGCTAGACCCCGGGTGGAGCTCCGGGAATCTAATTAGCGAGAAAGAGGAGGGTTTATATGAGCGAGAATTGTTGACACCAAGGTTGGATAAAGCACAGGGACAAATAACCAAATGAATGGAAACACATGAACTATGTACCAAAGGCTGAGGGGCCCCCTACTGGATCAGGCCCTCTGAATAGGTGAGACAGTTGATTGGCTTGATCTGTTTGGGAGGCATCTAGGCAGTGGTACCAGGTCCTGGGCTCATTGCATGAGTTGGCTCTTTGAAACCTGGGGCTTATGCAGGGACACTTGGCTCAATCTGGGAGGAGGGGACTGGACCTGCCTGGACTGAGTCTATCAGGTCGATCTCAGTCCTCAGGGGAGGCCTTGCTCTGGAGGAGGTGGGAATAGGGGGTGAACTGGGGGAAGGGGAGGGGGGCAGGAAGGGGGAGAACAAGGGAATCTGTGGCTGTTATGTAGAACTTAATAGTATTGTAAAATAAAATATAATAATAATAATAATAATAATAATAATAATAATAAAATGTCAACCGACCTGCATTTTTCTTTCCTTACATTGATCTATTTCAGATATTTCGGTCACAGCAATGAGACAAGTAACTAATATATATGATTATCTATGACAAAATTAAAAATACAGTAGATCTGTGTATGCTGGCAGGAAAGATGTTGCATTCTAGATAAAAGCAGTGAGAAGAAAATATTTGTTTGAAGATGTATAGTGAAGGCAACAAATTTTCTTACTGCACAAACTAGCTCTGTCTGTTTTTACATCCCAGATTAGCCTGGGATGTGTGGGAATAAAATATGAGCATATCAATTCACTGAAAAAATTGAGAAAATGTCTATCAGTTAGGAATGGAAATAGAGAGAAAGTGAGATTTTGAGAGAAGGGAAATCTTAACATTTATTTCTTTGTGCTTTCTTTTTTTCAAACCCAAATTGGATGTGTATTGCTTTGCCTTTAAATAAAATAAATTAGAAATATTGATAAGATAATTTTGGATAGCACTGTATATGTTTTTAATTTCTTTGCCCAAGAAAACTTTATTACTACTCTGATTTCTGCACCACGGAACTGGACCTAGCCTATTGTAAGGGAACATCTCTTATTTCTATTGTCTTCTGTCTCACTGTGTCTTGTAACAGAGGAGGAATGAAAGTCACCCTTTTTTTGTTGATTCATCTCTTCTCATGGACAGTGTCTCATGGTGGTCATTAAAATGAAGACTGTTTTAAGGGAACTGGGGTGTTTTTCAAATTAATTTATTTTTCTACCATTTTGTAGTTTCACAATTTTGTATCTTGAATGACATTTTGATCTGTCAGCTCAATATTTTCCCTTTATTCCTTAGCATGAGTAATTTCTTTTCTTTTGTTCTTTGTTCTGTTTTGAATGAGAAAGTAAGGAGCTTTGGCATTGTCAAAGTTACCTCCATAAAATCAGTAAGCTTGTTCAGCTATGGTCTTTTATGATACTGCTTGACATTAGTTCAGTTTCAATATTCTTCCCTTACCCTGCACATTAGATACATGGACTTGCACATGAGAGACAAGTATTCTACCAGTAAGCTGCATCTGGTAGCAAAACACATTAACAGTTTTTAATTATATTTTATCCTTCTATATCTGTTTGTGATATATACATAAATATCTTGATAATTTGTTAATTATCTAAATAATTTGACTATGATGTAGTTAATTTACTTGTTGACTGTTTAATCTTTTAAAAATTTACAATTATTTATTGGTGTGTGTGTGTGTGTGTGTGTGTTGTGTGTGTGTGTGTAGGTGGGTCAGGGCATGACTTTGGAGGTGCAAGAATAACCTGTGGGAGTTGATTCTCTTCTATCATGTGAGTCCCAGGCATCAAATATTGAGCCCAACAGGCTTGACAGCAAATGCCTTTACCTGCTGTGTCATCTCACAAGGCTTGTCTAGTCTTAATTTACAAGTAAATAATCGGTGCTGTGACCACTTACTAGATATTTTCTAACCCTTAGATTTTCTGCTCTGTATAACTTTTTCGGTAACTGAGGATACCTGAGAAATTTTTCTAAGGATTTAAATTCTCCAATGCATAGAAGAACAGAAAGTCTTTCAATGTTAATTATTTTTGTTAATTAGTTGCCTAATTACATGGCCAGTCAGCCCTAGATTTTATTATGAAATGAGATTCCATTCAACATCCATGTTATTTATTTTCTATACTCCCCTTTTTGTGGCCTCATGTTTTCTAGAGAGCTATTCCATTTATTTTCTGGAAAAAAAAAACAACCATGATATTAATGTATACCCAGACACCTGTAAATTTTATTAAGATGTGATTGAAGTGAGAAAATATAGCTATTCCATCTGAGAGTGATCATATATTTACAATGCAGATGTGTCCCTCAGAAGAAAAACTGCTAAGGCGGTATGACACTAGAAGAAGTAATTTCTAAACTCTCCCAATGCCTTCACATGATGTACAAAGGTTGTTAGCAGTAATGGGAAGAAAGCTTGATGGCAAAATGCTGCTGACAAGGGGGAGTGATTGACGTGATTTCATGAGATTTCAAATAACTTCAACAGAGAACACACACAATATCTGGCCCCTGTGTGCAGGGTGCAGCCCAGCATCTCACCCCAAATCTCAGGTATGGTGCCCTGTTGATAATGATGTAGCAAGAGAAGCACAAAGGTCCTCTTTGCTCCTTTAAGATGCATGAAATTGCCATTCATATGGTGACTAACTGGCATGGACTCTTCTGGTTCTTCCCAACCTTTTTTGACACATATAAAGGACTGTTTTTGGGGGAAAGCAAATAATGGGGAAAAACTGGTATTCCTCTGCCCTATGGATGTCATTATAAATCATGAATTTTTAAAGCATGCCTTCAGGAGGATGAGAAGTTCTTCTATATAAAAATTAATCTGATTTATACTTTTTATCAGGAATGCTACTAAAAGCATGTAACAATGCAATGAGGTCTTGCAAAGTATGAATGAAAATTAAAAATTGTACTGTATGTACTGTTGTATTTCCTGTGTCAAGGCAAACAGCAATCTGTCCTTTTCCTAAGTCAATAAAAATGGTCACCTTGCCACAAGTGACAGAGTAGGTTGTGCTCAGCTCTCATAAATAGAAATTTCATTTAACCAGATGCACATCTTGCACATCTTGCATCGTCTACAGCATCTGTGAGTGTAATTTACGTCTATATACAAAAACTCTTCAAAATACAGATTCCAACTTCTGTTTGCTGTCTTGGTTTTCATGGGTATCAATGGGGTAGATTTTAAACACCATGTTCTATGTATAGAAAATTCTTGAATAATAATGCTGTGTATAGTGTTAATTCTTTTGAAAGGTTAAAAAAAAACCCTCAGTGCGCCTTATATAACGTGATCTATTTATACTCTGTCACTAAGGAGTGTCAGCTGCATTTATACGGAGAGTGAACAGAGCTATTTGTACCTTCTGTCCAATTGATCATTACCTGTTACCCCAACTGATGGAGAACTCTGATCTAGTTATGAGAATGCTCCAGATACAATAAAATATTTTAAGCTGAAACTCTCAAAAATATGAGCAGAGCAGTTGCAGCAGTAGATTACTGTAGCAGGGATTACTGTAGTCTCCAACTGCATGTTTTCCACCCTACTACCATATACCCAGAATTTGCTCCTGACTAGTTATACCATGTGATGTTTTAAAAATATGAATCTCTGACTATAAAGCTATTCTTGAATTGTGGCAAATTTGGGGTGAGGGGATAGATTCTGTTTTGTATAGGGTTAGAACTTAAGTCTTCAAAAACTGTTAAGTGTCTCATGTGTGTGTGTGTGTGTGTGTGTGTGTAGAACCAGTAAATTAATGCATCAAATGTTCTTATATCAACAGCTAGCCCTATTTTTGTGCTTCTATTTAATTCTTGAGTGTTTTGACTGCTTCTTTCTGTTTGTTGCTTATTTGGTGTTTAGTGTATAGGTTTTTGTTTTTTGTTTTGTTTTTTTTTGTTTTTTGTTTTTTATTTTATTTTATTTATTTATTTATTTTGCTTGTAATAGAGAGAAGATAGTTTGCTGCAGTGTATAGAACACTTTATGGCTGAGTTTCTGAAATCCTTCAGGTAAGGGCTACTGCCACACATGTTCACATATCTGGAAAGTGATGAAGCTAAACATGTCCATGATGGAGAGGACATTTAACTCCTAAATGGTGGGTTCAGTTTCTCCATTCTTGCTGTCATTGTCCTTCCATAATTCTTCTGTCTCCTCCATCCTCTGCTCTATCCTCTTCAACCTAGACTTTTTTTTTTAATTTTCAAGACAGAGTTTCTCTATGTAACAGTCCTGACTGTCCTGGAACTCACACTGTAGACCAGGCTGGCCTCAAACTCAGAGATCTACCTGCCTCTGTCTCCCCAGTGCTGGGATTAAAGGTGTACCTTACCACTGCCCTGCCTCAACCTAGGTCTTATGTCTTGGAAATCAAAACAATGAAAGTGAAACACAAGTATATAAATATGAACTCCAAAATAGAACATTATTTCAATGCTTCCACCTTTCTCCTTCTCCTGAAGTCACACAAATGCAAAGAAAACACAGTTCCATATGTGGAAATCTTGGTTCTCCTCTACATAGCTGCAAAGACAGTGCCAACCTTCAGTCTCTGAAGGGCAATTCAAAGTTTCCCCATTCAACAAAACACTCATTGCACAAGAGGACACTGTTCCAATATTGGCAATTAAATCCTTTCAGTCTTTTTTTATTAGTTGTTTTATATTACATTAATGGACCTCAGTTTAATGCAGTTTTATTTATTCCTTGCTTGTTTTATTACAGCAAAAAGATGCCACTTATAACCCCACAAATTACATCTCTTTATATTCCTCTTGTGTAGGCGTCTTTTAATTTTCTGTAAACCTTACAGTGTGAAGTATAATGAGAAGTGGCCTGCAATTCAGGAAAAGAATACAAAGAGAAATGTGCTTTGAAGAATGGAAACACAAACAAATGCAGAAAAAGCAAGCAAAGTAGACTGCTCTAAATATATGCTTTAAAATATTAAATTAAATGTAATTTAAAACTCTTCAAATCACTGATTTATGGGTGACAGTTGGTTTTAAATGTACAATTTTTTTTCAACATAGCTGAGACTCAGACACATGTTTTCCTATGTATTTTTTTCCTTGAATAAAGTGAAATTTAAAAATATATTTTTCAATTTCCACTTAATTAATAAGTAATATAAAATAGACACAAATAAAATCAAATTATTTAAGGCAAGCTTGACTTAAATGACAGCAGAATGCTTTTCTCAGAGAATATTTGCTTTTACAATAAATACATTCACTTTTGGTTTTCTTTTTTGACTACCTGTAAAGGAAAAGATTTATACAGGTCAAAAGATGTCATACTAACTCTAAGCTTTCTCATCATTTCCCAGGTCACGCAGCCATGAGTCTTTGTGGCACAAACATTATTTCAACTGCAAGGAAGCCAATAAAGAAATTATGTGAAAGGGGTGTGAAGAGTCAGGATGTAAAGTATTTGCATAAATCTGCATAACTTACACATCCAGAAAATAATTCACTCTCCAGCCAAATTTAGTTTGACAGACAAGAACATTTGGATTCCAATTCTAATTTCCAATGGTAGCATTCACTGAGGAGACTCCTGTCTTATGTACTCACATAAGCTTTTGCTTCTCTTTCTATACACACGTCACACTCTAATGCCTTGATTTGGAAGAAAGTAGTCTCAGTAGCTCTTTTCGTCTATTAAACTGATAAGTTTCACAGAAGCAATGCCATCATAATTCTCAGAGCCATTTTAAGTGCAGAACATAAAGTGTGTGTTCACCAAATATTTTTCACCAATGGAATTCACACCACATTTTATCAACCTTGTCAAAAGAATCAAGAGCAGACCACGTATTCTTCTATATGAACACATGATGTGCTTGGCAATGGCATCATCCAGAAAAATCTGACCAAAGAAGGGAAATAGATTATTTGTACCATGTTTAGAATCATTGCATTGCTGTACAAGTGAGGCTATTATATAGCCCTGGTCAATGTTTTGGATTGTGTTGTGATTTTTGATTCAGCAAAGGAGAATAATTTAGTTATGTTTTACAATTAACAATTCATATTAAATTCTACAAAGATAACACATAACATGTTTTTTACATCAAACCTACGTGTGTAACAACAACAGAAAACTACATACACACGTACCCTATATTTTACTTAAAATATGCATTCATGTGAGTCATTCTGGAGCTTCACGGCATTTTTGAAAGGTGGGATTTCTAGACTAATATAAGGAATCCTGAGAACTTGATTTACTTGGTGCTTTCTCTGTCCACCTCCCACATATGTTACTTGAATTCAATGTAGTTTTCCACCGAGCTTTAAAATTCGGGAAAGAAATGTCTGCAGCCTCTAATTTCATGTATGCAAAGTACAAATCTTCTTCCAGGTATGTCAAGGACTGGTTCCTACATGTTCAAAATGCTAAGTGTATGTCAGTTCCACCCTCAGTAAACAGCATAGCGATTCCTGCACTCCATCTGGCTTTACCTCCCTCTGAGCAGTTTTCCTAACAAAATTAATCCATGATGTATGGAATCAGAGAAATCTCTCTTCGGCAAGAATCTTTAATGTCTAATTACACTTAGAACCTCTGAGCTAGAATTTAAAATTACCATGCTGGGCGTTTCTTTCCCTCCCCTGACTTCTAGCTTCCCCTAAATACTTCCCTATGTTCTCCCTTTAATGCAACAAGGACAATAAGCTCAACTTGCTCCTTGAGTTGTCCATTTAAGAAGATACATATATTAGTTCCATGTTTTATTCCCTTTACTATTTTTTCCAAAGGTATTCTCTAAATTTGTGAAGTAGTGATTCTTCTAACATATTTTTCTTTTATTAATAATAATAAAAAAGCCAAAGTCTTTTCTGTACACAATTGCAAATGTGTTTTAGTTTGCTTTAATGAAGTGTGCCATTTTCTTTTGAATTATGCCTAAACTGAGCCATAATATATGCTTCAGGGCATATGACTATTAGAATCCCTGTCATTACCTCAAGTTACAACTACCCCACCATGACATCACTGCTTGGGAACTCACATCATGCCACTCACTCAGTAATCAACCATGCCTGCCTTATCTGTGATAATGTATATTCAACACTGCATGGTCATATAATAGTCAGTATATTCATGCCCCAGTTGACTCAGTTAAATTGCAAATTCCTCAAGGCAAATTCCAAGCTAGCCATACAGAATGGGTCATAAACAAGGAAAATCTGTGCTGATTAATTATTTAATTGACTGACAATAGCCGTTTAACTATGACTGAAGTTAAGCAGCATGAACAGTGGAAAATTGCAAAAGTTTTCCTGGATTGTATTTTCTTAAATATATCAGTGTCAAGGAAGCAATATGGGAATTATCAGTAATGTGTTCATAGATTTATTTGCCTTTGGCTGCAAAGCTATGTATAAGATTAAGGTGTGAAAGGAACATGGAATGAAGAAAATGTGGTATGCCTCTGTCCCAAATGTCTGGATGTAAGCAATGCCATGTCTTCAAGTACTTCCCAGCAAAGTCAAAACTGACTTCAATAAGCACTAAACAAATCTGAGAATATCTAACATAAATCACATTTCTTTACAGTACAAATTCTCAGGGCCTTTGACATTCTCATACCCTCAGTGATTTCCTGTGTATGAAACAGAATAGGTCACACCATTTCCACCAAACCTGTTTAAGCATGAATTAAAAAAAAAAAAAATCTTATATATGTGTTAAGGGATAGGATTATAGTTCAGTGATAGAGGACTTGTTAAGCATGTGTAAGGTCCTGCTTTTAAAGTTATAACCAGAAAAACATCCTATTTAACAGGCATGTTTGCACACTCATGTATATTGCTGAACTGTTTGTAATAGCCAACATATAGAATCAGCCTAGATATGCCTCGGCAGATGAGTAAACAAAAAAATGTAGCATACAAATACAAGAACATTTCATTCAGCCATTAAGAAGAAAGAAATTATTTGCAGGAAAATGATAGAATATGATTTTAAGCAAACTAAGGCAGGCTCAGTGGACAAATACAACATTTTTCTCATTTTCTCTCATTTTCAGCATCTAGGTGTTTTTGGTTTTGTTTTGGTTTGTTTGTTTGTTTGTTTTTTATGTGTGTAAAAATTAGAAGGTGGCCTGAAGGGACCAGATTAAAAACAAAAAGCAAAAAACAATGGGAGCATCAAAAAACAAAGTATAATGATATATGTGTATAACATTTTCATAATGAGTTCCATTATTTTTTTTTTTTTCTTTTTCTTTTCAAGACAGGACTTCACTGTATAGCTCTGGCTGGCCTGAAACTTGCTAAGTAGGCCAGGCTGGCCTGGAACACAGAGATCTACAATACCAGTGCTGGGATTAAAGGCATACACTACTAAGGAGCAAAACCCATTATAATGCATGCTATGGTGGTTTGAATGAGAAAGGCTCGCAGTCGCATACATTTGAGTGCTTAGTCACTAGGGGAGTGGAACTGCTTAAGAATAAGAACCATTAGAAGGTGTGGCCTTGTTGCAGGAAGTGTGTTACTTGAGTTGGGTTTTGACTTCCAAAGGATAGAACAAGCTCAGTACCTCTCTCTGCCCGCCTTCTATAGATGAGGATGTAGTTTTCAGCTATTTCTCCAGCACCTTGCCTGCCTGCCTTCCATCATGCTTCCCACCATGATGATAATGAACTAAGTCTCTGAAAGCGTAAGCAGGATGCCAATTAAATGCTTTCCTTCAAAAGAGTTGCCTTGGTCATGGTGTCTCTTCACAACAATAGAAAGTTGTCTAAGACACATGCTAACCAAAAACATTAAAAATCTGTGTTCTAGTGAAGATCTGTGTATAAAATTTTCAGTAGGTTAATTAGGAAACATAATTTTTATTGTTCATATTAGAAAAAAGTTATGTGTTTATACAAGTTTTAACACTTTAATAGAATTACAACATCAAAAATAAGTTTAGATTTTGACCCTGTTAGTAAAAAGTAAAGCAAAATTCAATTGTTTTTAAAATTGTGAGAATTAATATGTATGTATGAAACAACTGATGAAAATGCATGTAGCCATGAATAAATCTTTTTAAATGCTTATTTCTGTGAACCTAATTAATTTTCCATTATATACATACATATATATACATATATATACACAATGTATATATATATATATTTCTCTCATGTATATGAGAGAAAATACACAATTCTTGATTTCAATGTTTTTGTAGGAGTGACTGTATTAATTGACTTTGCTAACAGCAGTGTTCAAACATTCCAGTTTCTCTGCATCTTACCAGTATTTATTCTTTTTTTATTATAGCCATTTAACACAAACTGAAATAGTATCATATTATAATTTGATTTGCATTTCTCCAGTAGCTAAAGGTATTGGATATTTTTATATATTTATTGATATTATTTTAGAATTAGATAGAATTTATTATTTTAATAAATACTAAATATAGAGATTGAGATATAGTTTCAATGTTTTAAAATTACTTATTTATTTTGTTTTGAGTTTTTATAAGATTCATGCATCTTTGAAATTCCAGCAAGAGTAGAAGCCAATTTTGCTACATGAAATAGTAACTCAAGGAATATGGTCAGGTTGAAAATAAAAATCTAAAATAACATATTGGTCAATGATAACATTTGATAAATAAATATGTTTGTCATTGCATCAATATGATTTTGCTTATAAGGAATCAGTGAAACAATATGACTGGGTTTCTTGCAATGAACACATGAAATAATATATATGAAAGATCCGTGAAAATGAACATAGGTAGGAATGCCACCAATTACATCATATGAATTTTGACTTAAAATGGTACACAGTTAAAGTGCACACATATTTGATATAATTATAGAGATAATTTATAATAAAGTTTTGTAATATGCTTTTAAACTCTTCATCCATATGACTCAACTCCTCTATTTTTTCTTTGAGAATTTCCACAGTGAGTTTTCATATTTCTTCTTGGAAGACTATTTATACCACTGACCCATTTTCTTCTCTCTCTTCTTTCCTTTCTTTCCTTCTTTCTTTTGCTCTTTCTTTCTTTCTTCTTCTTCCTTCTTCTCCTCTTAGTTCTCCTCCTCCTCTTCCTCCTCCTCTTCCTCTTTATTCTTTCTTATTCTTTGACTGGGTCTATCTATGTAGCCTTGCTGATCATAGATCTCTGTACATAGACTAGGCTAGCCTTGAAGTCACAGAGATTCATCTCCCTCTGCTTCCCAGTGTTGGGATTAAAGGTGCACACCACTACACCTGGCCAGTAGCCTATGTTCAGATGGAGTTTTTTTTATTGTTGCTAATGTGCATTTACAAATTCAGTCGGTTTGTACGAGCACCTCATGTGTTCTGAAACTTAAAAATATAATGGAGGACAATAATGGCTGCATTCCTTTTTTTAATATAACCATGCGAAGACAATTCCTTGAATGTCTTTCACATAGAATAAATTAATTTGAGGGTTGAAGGGTCACTCTAAATAATTACAGTATCTTGCTATTCTAAAAATATTACACGTTGTCTTACAAAACAGTTTAAATTGTTGTTAAAGAAATAAAAAATACTGCAATTATTTTTTTAATTTAACATACACTCACATATATTAACATGCTGTGGTGGTTTTTTTTTGTTTTTTTTTTTCTTCTTACTTTACTCTTTGTGGGGCCTGCCACCCAGCTCCCAAATAAATCACATGGAGCCTTATTCTTTCTTATGAATGTCCAGCCTTAGCTTGGCTTATTTTTAGCCAGCTTTACTTAATTTAAATTATCCCATCTATCTTTTGCCTCAGGGCTTTGACCTTTCTATATGCCTTTCTTTACTTCTTCCTCTGTGGCTTGCTGTGTGGTTGGGTGGCTGGTACCTGATGTTCTTCTCCTTTTTTCTCCTTTTTCTTCTCCCTCTTTTCTCTCCTATTTAGTCTCTTTGCCTGCCAGCCCTGCCTATTTCTCTCCTGCCTAGCTATTGGCTGTTCAGCTCTTTATTAGACCAGCAGGTGTTTTAGACAGGCAAAGTAACACAGCTTCACAGAGGTAAACAAATGCAACTTAAAACAATGCAACACAACTTTGTATCATTAAGCAAATGTTCTACAGCATAAACAAATGTAACAATCTAATATTCCACAACATTAACATATCAGTGAACACTCATAATATTAGAAAGTAACATAAGCAGAATAATTACAGCACAGATACATTTGTATGTTAATCAGTATTTTAACTATATCTGTCTCTAATGTTGTGGTTTAAAGAACAGTCTATAAATTTGATATTGGCAGAAAAAACTTAAAGCTGTACTAGATATACCAAGCTCAAAAACAAAAACTGCTTCTTCTGAGTTTCATAATAGTGATAGGCCTTTGGTTTTGATGAGGAATAGTGTTATTTTAATAAATTATGACTCAGGTAGGCACAGTTACATATTCACCAAAATAACTTTTTTCTTCCTCTCTATAATAAGAAGTAGAATGAGACTGTTTCCTGTCCAAAAGATGATGTGCCAAATAATAAATCTCTTCAGACTTGCCTAATACTGTCCCATGGTCATTAACTCAGTCACTGTCTCTGTTTTGAGATAAATGGGGAACATTAAAAGAGTTGATAACAAAAAACAAAAAACAAACACCAAGACAAAACAAGCCAGGTAGTGGTGGTGAACGCCTTTAATCCCAGCACCCAGGAGGCAGAGGCAGGCAGATCTCTGTGAGTTCAAGGCCAATCTGGTCTACAAAGCAAGTTCCTAAACAGCTAATGCTGCTACACAGAGAAACCCTATCTTGAAAAATAAAACAAACAAACAAACAAGTTGATAAATAGGCTGGAGTAGTTAGGGACACACTGATAAGTGCAATAAGTCTAATACGTCTACTTCACTGAGTATGCAAATACTAGTAACATCTATGAAAAATAATGTTTTCATGTAATATAATTGAATAAAGAGAGAGAACATATTTAAATAAATCCATTAAGTACATATTAATATCACCTCTTGTTATTATTCCTCTTCACTTATTAACATTATTTGAAAAACTGTCTCACTGTATATATAGCTCAGGCTGACTACTCCATTGAGCACAATTCTCCCGTCTTAGTCTCCTGAGTCCTGGATGATAGGTGCATACCATTTGTTCACTCTCAGATAATTTATATATATTAGATATTACATATATTCTATTATCTATTAATCTATATCTGCATACAAATACATACTTTTAGTAAATAACTGTCACTTTAAGTAGCAGGCTAGAAAAACTGTGTAGTTACTATAAAAACCCCAATTATATACTTATTAACACATATACACAAATAATTTAATATGATAATAGCAATAATGTATTTAATGGATTGCTTTATCTCAAAATATTTTTAATTTGATTTCCAGTAGTAAATTTGATAAGTATATGCAAATGAACTAACATGTGAGCTTTGGGGTCTGGCAAAGATAAAATTCAACAAAGTACCCTTTCCCTAACTGTGTCTATATATTCTGATGTTAGAGACTGGGGCTTGCATGTTCCTTTAGACTTCCTATATGCACTTGGATTGACCAACAGTCACCTAGATAACAAAGCTGAGCATTCCATGCAGGTGGGAAAGTTATTGAAAGTAATGACATATTAACTCTGATGGCCTGTAAGCAGAGAGGAATAATTGTTTCTTGATATTTCTCCAGGATTTCTCCTTGAGGTGTATCTTCTATTATTAGTCACTAAGTAGAACTTGGATGTCACTTGAATTCCCCATCTCGGCACTGTGCTTGCATGATTAAGCAGCCACGAGAGCTAATAATGCTCTAAGGTCGCTTTTAGTCACAGCTGTGTTGAAGTCAAATCAGGGTGAAGTGGGTGTTGATGAAGGTGGCAGTTACCTTTAAGAGTCAGATGACACAGGTTGCAAGGAACAATCTTTTGCACAAGGTGCAGGCCACCTTGCACACTGTGGGCTGTTTCCAAAGCCTTTCTAGTTCACTGACGCTCTTACAATTGTACAGTTTGAGTATACTGCAGAACCTCAGTTAAGAAAGTCACCTACTATCTAGAATATGGTAAAAATCATGCATTCAGGAGCCAAATTGTCAAGCTAATTAACTATTAGTGATGTTAATAATCTTGGCACTTCACTTATTAGTGGTTCTAGGCATTTTAACTTTAGTAAAATGTTCAGACATTGTCAACAGAGTATTTGTTTATATCTTAGAAAACTCTATTCATGTTAAAGAGCTCAGAAAGCAAGTTTTTAATTTTTGATACCACAGTGTAAAATAAACATTTACTTATTGACTAAAGAGACTATCTTTCAACTTTGGTGATGACGTGAATAAATGGAAAATGGGTGTTTCTCTTTAGGATCATTGAAACAGAGCCACATGAAGAGCAGGTGACCAGCATAAATACTTTGAGATAATTATGTAACACTTTGAGTCATGGGATGTGGACAATGTACATGCCAAAATAGTGATTCATTAATGTTAGTTTCTGTGTTTAAATTTATGTGAAACAATTAATGTACAATATACATTAACTTAGGTAAATTTTAGTGCTTATGTAGTGGGTCTTCCTTTAATGTTGCAACAATTAGTCAAGAAAAAACGATCAACAATTCTTCTGAGGAGTCCTTTCACATACATGTTATCTAGAACATATGTAAACTGAGGGTCTAACCACTTTCAAGTCAGTCCATCTGAGGATTGTTGCCTTAAGTTTAAAGATCTTTCAATTTGATATAATTTCATTCCCTAACAAAGATTTAGCAAAATTCTGCAATATGTTGGCACTCTTTCCAATTTTAAAATGAAATTTATAAAGTAAAATAGGCAGAACATCTGTTGTCATTGTAGGTACAAGTCAATCCAAGAGACACTGTAGTGTAAAAAAAAATTCATACAGATATACACAATCACATCTATGATAAATGACGTTGGACTAGGAGTAAAGCTAAGTGATTCGTACAAAGCTTTGGGTTTCATCCCCCCACAGAAATAGGTAGTTGATAGACAGACAGATGATAGACAGCTAGACAGATAGCAGACAGACAGATAGACAGATAACTGTGGGGAAAGTAAGTGGTCATATAGGAATGAATGCTAATTTGGCAACTCTGACTGGAAAAGGGAAGTAAGGAAACACTTTGCCTACAAATTGATGATTGATTTTAAATCTCCATAAAATAATTACTCAGAAAACAGAGAAAGTTTTATAAGAATAGAAAACAACTATACATAAGTGTCTATATGTCTTTGCGTGTTATGAATGTGTGTGTGTGTGTGTGTGTTTGTGTGTGTGTCTATGCTATAGAATGGAAATTGATTTTCTTCATGTGGACTTGAAAGCTGTCTGTACAAAGAGCAGGAGCTTAGATGAGCTCATTTTCAGAAGAGTTAGATAAACATCAGATAAAAAGTCGGGCTCACTTCTGTAAAACTGGGTTGTTTTGTTTTTTGTAAAGGCCAAGGGCATTTCAGTTTGCTTTCCTTTTGGCTGGAATGAATTTAATATTTTATGTTGTTTTTTAATTAAGTTTCTCTTTTTGATGACAGCAAGCATGCAAAATAGTGATGAATTTTATTGTTGGACAATAATATTCATGAACTAATAGTCAACAGGATTCTATAGGATGCTTTAATGGAATCAGACATGCAGTATTTCATCTTCTTACAAGATTGTTCGAAATAAGTTCCAGATCATTATCACTCTGAGACATTCATAGAAGAGGAAGAAAACCCTGCAAATAAATGTTGAAGTTATCTAAGCGTTACTCATGAAATGTTGGTAGCAATCCCATCTTCTATTTTTTTAACTGAGGATAAATCGAGAGGAGGTGCTTCTTAGATGTACCTCCAATGACACAGGACAGGACATCAACACTCTACTGTGAAAAGACACATTATTCAAGTAAACACCTTATGTAGCTCTTGAGAAAGCCGATATCGTGCCTTTTAACTAAAAGCATGAGATGAATTATAGTGATCAGTTTGTTCAGCAAATAGCTCAAGTAATTAGTAAATTCTATATTGTTAAACTGTTCTGGAAATTTTTGTACATATATACAATTAAAACGTATGTTTGAATGTCACTCAAACACCTCTAGCCTTTATTGACTCACAAGATTTCCTAAATAATAGAAAATGGATATCCCAGAATATTAATTGTTGGCTTTTAAGTCGGTGGGTAAGAAGCTTTTGAGGATTGCCTATAGCCTAGCAGTTCATACTCACAGATTACAATGGCAGGGTACTTCCCTGACCCAGAGTCAAAAAAAAAAAATTGATGCTTGGCAGTGGTGGGACATGCCTTCACCTTAAATCTCAGCACTCAAGAGGCAGAGGCAGGCAGATCTCTGTGCTTTCAAGGCCAACCTGGTCTACAGAGCAAGTTCTAGAATAGCCAAGGCTATTCAGAGAAACCCTGTCTTGAAAAGAAAGAATTGATGTCAAAGTCACAGATGGCCCATACTTACCTTACAGTCAAAATTTTTCTTAGTAAGGAAATACTCAATATTTCAAAAAAATCTTAACTGCCTTTGCTATTTCAAATGGGAGTTCAAAAAATCAGAGAATGGTTGAGGCTGTGGGAATTCATATAACAAAAGGAAGGAAAACATGTCTTACATTAAAAGTAAGCAGCACTGTTTTGTCAAATGATGAAAGAAAGTGGTGTCACTACAATTATCCTGTGTCAGCATCAAAGTCTTAGAATGGCGGCAGATGCTAACAGATGTCAACAGTTCCTAGAAGTTTGCTTAAATTTCCATTAATTGATACTTCATAATGTCCTATAATCCCACCCATCAGAGGTCCCAACAAAACAAATATTTTCATTTATGATAAACCCAAGTGCTAGTATTCTGCTACCAATTCCAGACTTTGCCTTAATCAGTTAAAAATGACCTGAACTTTCTTATCTGTTTCCCAAGATAGGAGGAGATGAATGGCTCCTGCATGTGCTATTGTCCCAGATTTTCTTTTTCAGGATAATGCCTTTAGAATATGCTTAGTATCTTAGGTGTTGCTTTATATACAAAAAACAAACATCAAGAAAAAGCTCAATTTATAATGCTTCGATTTCTTATAGTTCCTGCCTTCAGTAAGTCCCAAAGCAAGCAAAATAAGCTATTACAATGCGAATGACTATCTGTATTTATGGGTGGGTCCTGCCATTATTATTGCATGTATCCATGCTTCCCTGAACAAGTTGGCAAAGAAACAATGTCATAATGGCATGTTTGCATACTTACCATTTGCTCACAAGTTCTGAGTAGCATAAAAGAGAAAAAAAATTGTTTTTCTATGAGTGCTCCGTAAAATTTGTTTATGTTGACACAGTTAAAGGGAGATTTAACTTCCATTCTGTGAAATTTTCTATTTAGCTTTATAGAAATAGATTTCACCAGCTTGAAATTAAAAGGAGTCCCCGAAGATAAATTAATATGATCAATAATATTGCCAAATGTGATTGCTGCTTCCCAGTGGGATTTATAACTGTGTCTCCTCTGATCTTTGATGTTGTTTCAAGCCTTAATTGGCTAACCGTGTTTGTGGAGTGTCTTATTATCAAACTCATTATTGTTGTTGTCAGTGATATGTCAAGCATAGTACTAATTGCTCTGTCACTCTCTGTATTTGTTCCCAATGTGTACATATCTATGTATTGTGGGAGAAAGAAGCGAGAGACAGTGAATATTGTTTTCACATAGAAGCATACTTAGATTCTGCCACATGAAAACCTTAGGGACTCTTCCCCAAAGTTGATATTCATTTTCAGAAAAATCTGTACATTGTGATTTATAAATGATTTTCTGTTTTCCAATTGACATGATTTTATATATTATAAATCTTTGATCTTTACCAGTCTTCCAATCTTAGAACATATTATACTTCAAACTCAGGTTGCTATGAATAATAGACTCAGATATGAATTAATAAATGCCCTGGAACAAAAAGTTTTGGAAAATCTGTCACAATATCTTCAACAATATAATCTATCTTAAAACCCACATACTTTGTTAAACAAACCATGTCTAAATTTTCAACAAATATAGGAAATAATTTTTTATTAATATTTTGGATTTTTTCATCACATTAATCATAGCAGATACTCTCTATTCTTAATCATATGCTAAGATATATTCTTTTTTCCCTTTCATTTAAAATAGACTACTGATTACAGTTTCCCCTCCTCCTACTCATCCCAGTTCCACACTACCTCCTTTCCCATACCAGTCCACCTCCCTTCTGTCTCTCCTTAGGAAAACACACACACACACACACACACACACACACACACACACACACAACCCAGAACAACAACAAAACGGGCTTCTAAGAGATAATAACAAAACATAACAAAATTAAATATAATAAGGTAAACAAAAAACATTATATTGAAGTTGGACAAGGCAAACCAACAGAAAGAAAATAGTCCCAAGAGAAAACATAAGAATCAGACATCCACTTGTTTATGCATTCAGGAGTCCCATGAAAATACTAAACTGAAAGCTAGAATACATACACAGAGGACCTGGTGCTGACCCATGTCTGCCCTGCATTTGCTGCTTAAGTTTTCTGGGTTAAAGCTTTGCTCAATTGATTTGGAGGGCCTTGTTCACCTGGTGTCCTCCATCCCTTCCGGCTCTTACATGCTTTTTGTCTCCTCATTCATGGGGTTCCCTCAGCTCCGAGGGCAGGTGTTTGATGGAGACATCCATTTACAGCTGTGTACTAAACCTGACTCTTTACACCAATGCACTCTACAGAAAGGCTAAAGTGACAATTTCTCCAGTTAATATTTTAGAATAGAGCTTAATGTCAGAGCCTGAACCTAATTCTAAAACTATTATACATCTGCACCCATTCCTCCACATATATATTATAGCTTTCAGTTTCATATGTTTATGGGACTCCTGAGTGTGTGAACATGTGAATCTCTGATTCAAGTGCTTTCTCCTTCTGTCTCCTCTTTCATGGAGTTCCCTGAGCTCTGATTTGATGAAAATACCCCATTTAGAGCTGTGTGTTTCAAGATCTCTCTGTGTGTGCATATTAACTGTCTGTTGGTCTCTGTATTTGTTCCCAATCTGCTGCAAAAGGAAGCTTCTCTGATGATGGCTGAACAAGACACTCTGATCTATGAAATTAACAGCTATAAAATATATTCTAATTTCCATTTTTACTCTCTATTAGAAAATTCATAGTCTTTTTTATCAGAAAATTCAAATAAAAAGAAATAGAACACTGAACTTATCCAAACCCAAAGGCCATACAATTCAATGATCTTCTATAGTTAGAAAAGACATTCAAAATGGAAGCTGTGGCCTTTCACACTGAATTGTATACATTCACTTTAAAATTTTTTCCATAACTTTTGTTTATTACATATATTTCATTTGTTTCCATTTTAAAGGTGAGAAAAATAGAAGTCAACAGAAATTATGTAATTTGTCCAATATTATAGAAGTGGGTGTTTTCCTGAATGTAAATGAGTAATTGAAACATTAAACATTGACTAAAAGCCAGAGTTTTTTTTTTTTTTTTTAACTTAAAGCTGGAGTGTATCATTGATCTGTGAGATGAATCTCTTTGAATTTCAGTTGCATTCTTGCATACAGAATATCACTTATGGATCCAATGTGAATCACTACCCTAGCTTTAAAAATTAAGAACTTGCCTGGAGTCAGTTTTAAGGAACTTTAAATTAAAATAAAAAATTAACAACAAAAAGGAAAACATCTAGGTATTGTGAATGCATGAAGCTTCTGTATTTTTTTCTTTTGGTTGTTTTCCTTCATTTTGAATTTTAACTCAGTGAGAGTTTATTACATTTTTTCCTAGCCCCAAAGGATTCAATGGTGAAGGATACAAATAGATTCTTGTTCTTATGGATTTGAAGACAAAGAAATTACATTTTTATTATACCAGCACCTTCTTTCATGGTTAAGGTTTCCAAAATAAAAGTATTTAAAGGAAGATAGTTTATGATTTCTATATATTTATTCCACCTATCAGAAATTTACTGTTTTTTTTTTTTTTTTTTTTTTTTTTTTTTAGAATCTACTTGTTCACTAATCATATCCTTAGAAAGTAATTTGTAGATACCCTCTATGGTGAGAGATAATATGCTGTTAAAACATGGTTATTTATTTTTCTGATAAAATGCTATCTTTCAAATGAAATATTCTCAAAGTCTATCTAACACACACGCACACACACACACACACACACAGAGAGAGAGAGAGAGAGAGAGACTCACACGATTAATAGTCCACCAACAATTAACTTTACTTAAAAGGAGAACTTGTGTCTGTCATATCTGCAACAAGAGCTGTAATGAAATTTGCCTTTTGTGTTGTCTAATCTTAGCATAAGTATTTGGCAAATCAATGAAATGCATCTATGCTACTATGATGGGACTAAGTTCCTCTCTTACATTATTAGTGTGTAATTCACATGATTAACAAAGGTACCTAACTTGTCACAGTTCTGTGTCAAGAGGAAGGCTCCCAAAATATAGAAATGGAGGTTATTTGAGTTAAAGCATTCAAACCTAAAGTTATAAAAGTTCTGTAGAACTCATAGTGGTTATTGTTAATAATAATGTGTTATTCAGTTGACATTTGGTAAATGAGTTGATCATGTATATTCTCATCACAAAACAAGGTAACTGTGTAAAGATTAATGTGCTATTTAGCTTTATTGTGACAACTTATTTCATAGTGATGTATGTAAATATACATGTATATCAAAATCTACCTTTGAATGTCTCAAACATTATACTTTGTCAATTAATCCTCAAAAGCTGAAGGAGAAAATAAAACAGAAAGTTTTGATTTACATTAGAGAAGGTCAATTTTAAAATGTTTATGTAACATTTTTCTCCTCTTCTTTTTACTTAGTAAAAGAATTTACAACATGTTAGGCAGACCATAATAAAATTAAAAGCTTTCTAGTGGTATGTGCTGAAATAGGTCTTAATGAATCCAGCATCAATTTACTGGCTTGAATTCTAGTCAGACAGAAGTCTCTGAAAATCCTGTTGTTATCTTCTGTGTGGCTCATGTTGAATTCATATTAATTAAAAATCATTGACACATTTCATTCATTAAAATGAGCTATGTTGGTATAATGAAAATGATGGGAGGCCAGACCAGCATCCTGAACCCCAGATCTTGGCCCACACCTCTGGGGAAAGCCTTCCATCCCCTCAGAGGCTAGGCCAGTTTCCTGAAAATCAGATAAGCCATGGACTCGACTGCCCCACCCGTGCCTGCCCAACATAAGCCCAACTATCCCTCCTTTCCTTGTCACCACATCCTGGCCCATACCTCTGGAGGAAGCCTTCTACCTCCATCAGAAGTCAGGCTAGAATCTTGATACCCAGAGGCCAGACCAGCATCCTAAACCCCAGAGGAACCTTGGCCAGATCATAGGCCAAGCATATACATAGCCAGAACTTCAGCCTCAAACTTGGGCAGTAATCCTCTTCTGGACCAAAGGCTGTTGAGGCTATCAGAAGTCCAGCACCCAACATAGCCACAATAATATAAAATATTTTGGTGTAACTCTAACCAAAAAAGTTGAAAACCTGTATGACAAGAACTTCAAGTCTTTGAAGAAATATATCAGAGAAGGTATCAGAAGATGGAAAGATCTCCCATGCTCATGGATCTGTAGGACTGACAGAGTAAAAATGGTCATCTTACTGAAAGCAATCTACAGATTCAACACAATCCCCATTAAAATCCCAATACAATTCTTTACAGACCTTAAGAGAACAATACTCAACTTCATATGGAAAAACAAAAAACCCAGGATAGCTAAAACAATCCTGAACAATAAAAGAAATCACCAAGGTATCACCATCCCTGATTTCAAGTTCTACTACAGAGCTATAGCAATAAAAATCACAAGGTATTAGCATAAAAGCAGACAGGTTGATCAATGAAATCGAGTTGAAGACCCAGGCATAAATCTACACACCTATGGGTATCTGATTTCTTATAAAGAAGTGAACAATACATAATAAAAAAAAAGAGAGCATCTTCAACAAATGGTGCTGGCCTAACTGGATGTCTGCATGTACAGGAATGCAAATAGATCCATACCTTTCACCTTGCACAAAACTGAAGTTCAAAGAAATCAAAGACCTCAGCATAAACCCAGAGATACTGAACCTGACAGAAGAGAAAGTAGGGAATAGCCTTGAACGCATTGGCACAGGTGACAACTTCCTGAATAGAACATCAGGAGCACAGACATTAAGATTGACAATTAATAAAGGGGACATCATGAAACTGAAATATTTCTGTAAAGCAAAGGACACAGTCAATAGGACAAAACAACAGCTTACAAAATGAGAAAAGCTCTTCACCAACCTCACATCAGACAGAAGGCTGATTGCAAAATATATAGAGAACTAAAGAAAGTAGACATAAAAAAACCAAATAATCCAATTAAAAAATGGGGTACAGATCTAAACAGAGAATTCTCAACAAAGGAATCTCAAGTGGCCAAGAATCACTTGAAGCAATGTTCAGCCTTAGCATCCTTAGCCATCTGGGAAATACAAATCAAAACAACACTGAGATTCCATCTTATACCTGTCAGAACGGCTAAGATCAAAACACAAGTGACAGCTCATGCTGGAGAAGATGTGGAGCAAGTGGTACACTTCTCCATTGCTGGTGGGAGTGCAAACATGTACAGTTACTTGGGAAATGAATATGGCAGTTTCTCAGAAAACTGGGTATCAATCTACCTCAAGACCTAGCTATACCACTCTTGAGCATATACATAAAGGATGCTCAATCATACTATGAGGACACTTGCTCAACTATGCTTGTAGCAGCTTTATTCATAATAGTCAGAATCTTGAAACAACCTACATATTCCTCAATGGAAGAATAAATGAAGAAAATATGGTATATTTATACAATGTAGTATTACTTAGGTGTTAAAAATCAATGACATGAAATTCAAAGGAAAATGGATTGAACTAGAAAGAGATTGTCCTGAGTGAGGTAATCAAGGCCCAGAGAGACAAACATGGTAGCTACTCACTTATAAGTGGATATTAAGTTTAAACTAAAGGATAACCATGCTACAATCCAAAGATTCAGAGAGGCTAGGTAACAAGGAAAGCTCAAGTTAGACATTAGATCTCCTTGGGCAGGGGAAAGAGAAAAGATTTCATAGGTGGATTGGGAGTGAGTGGGGATAGGAACATGAGCGATCAGGTCAGGGGAGAGGACCAAAAGAGATGACTGGAAAGCGGGGCATTTCAGGGTCAGGTAGAAACATAGTTTAAGGGAAACTCCCAGGAATCTATCTACAAGGATGACCCCAGTTTAGACTTCTAGCAATAGGGTATACTTAGTGTAAACTGGCCATGTGCTGTGACCAAGTAAGACTACCAATGGAGATACTGGGACACCAACCCACCAACATAACCTTCAACCTTCAGTCTCTCCTGCCTATGGGATATGCTGGGGTAAAGGTGGCACAGAGATTGTGGGAGTGGCCAACCAACAACTGATTCAGCCTTAGACCAATACCATGAGAGTAAACCCATCCCTGACACTGCCTGGAGCTCCAGGACCCAGAGGCTGGTTGTCCCAGAGTCCTAGATAGCACCAAACAGGAATGGAGAAAAAAAAAATGTCAATGTAAAGATGCCTAAGGATATTCTGCTATACTCATAGATTGATGCCTAGCCCAATTGTCATTAGAGAGCCTTCATCCAGCAACTGGTAAAAACAGATGCAGACAACCAGAGCCAAACATTAGGCTGATGTTGGGGAATCCTGCTGAAGAGAGGGAGAAAGGCTGTAGGAGCCAGAGTATTGGAGAAATTATTTTGGCCACTCCCCGTAGTTAAAAGGATATTTATTTAATGGCGTAACTCACAAATTAAGTAATGGGTAGGTAGCAGGGTCTGGGGAAGGTGTAACGCAGTCCAGCGGTGTTCTCCGGAGCTCTGCACAATTTCCACCGGTCAGCGTTCCGGCACCGAGAGAGCGCCCAGAGAGAGCGCTGGCCCATCCCGCTCTCGGGTCCCCAGGCGCCTCCCCTCTTCCAGAACCAAGCTGGAATGGCTACCCACTACACCAGAGGGTCAAGGACACCATAAAAAAAAAAAAAAAACCACAGACTCAACTAACCTGGGCTCATAGGAGCTCACAGAGACTGAACTGACAACCAGGGAGTCTACATAGGACTGACCTAGGCACTTTACATATATGTGACAGTTGTGTAGATTGGTCTTCTTGTGTGACTCCTAACAGTGAAACAGGGGCTGTCTTTGACTCTTTTGCTGGCTTTTGGGGCCCTATTCCTCATACTAGGTCACCTTGTCCAGCCTTAATACATGGGGGAGGAGCTTAGTCTTACTGCAACTTGACATGCCATGTTTTTAAATATCATTGGGAGGCCTGTCCTTTTCTGAATAGAAATGGAGGAGGAGTGGATATGGTGTTGGGGTGGGAACAGAGGAGGCAGGGGAAACTACAGTAGAGCTTTAAAGAAAAAAATAGAATGATGGTTGAAGTTCTAAAATTGTGTTTTGTTTCTATGAGCTATGTTTTAGAAGATAAATACTTCATTTCTAATGTTTTTAAATTGGTAGCTAAGTAAGGGACAAAAGAAATAAGACAAAAGTCATTTTCCTTATAAAGCTCAGCTTTTATTGTTATGCTCATGAACAACACTGCCAGCTTGCTCTTGTTCTCCTTGAACACAGCCTTAGAATCCATGCCAGCATATTTCAAGAGGCCAGGACCAGTCCTTCTGGATGGGCATGCAAGGTAAAAACGTCTTGACAGTCCTTGCTTAGACAGATTATAGTTACAGCATATTCTTTCTACATATTCTTTCTCTTAACATACCAAACCTTATACAGGCAATTTGACAGGGAAAGCACACTTATATTAATCTTGCACATGCCAAGTTTTCTCTGTCATAATAGAATCAACAGAGGCTTGGAATTTGAGATGGTATCTGCATTTTTCAATTCCCACATCTATGTTCTCTGATTTGTCTATGACAGGTATTTTGTGGTTGTTTTGTTTGTTTTGTTTTGACTTTTCAAAGTTTTCAATAGTCAGATGCAAAAGACCTGATTCTTTTCCACACCTTCATTGCCAAAGACTGTTTCAACTTCTCTGCCTTTTCCTTGTCTGTGATGACCAGAGTGTAAAGGTACCTACTGCAGTGAAGCTTGTTCTTCACATTATCCTTGTTCTTAGTCTCATCAACCTTGGCATCCTTGTGCTGATCTTTAAACAGAAAGTCCTCGATTTCCTCAATTTTTTTTTGCGCTGTGGTGACAGGTGCCCAGTGCAGTAGCAGTTTTAAACTTCAATAATGCGATTTTTTTCTATCAAAGAGACTATCTCCACTGAGCATTCACTTCTGCATAGTGACTGCATTATTAGAATGATCGTTCTACAATTTTCTCCATCTTCAGTGAATTCATCTGAATACATTTGAATTTGTCACTATTTGAGGATATGGTACTCAATATATTTTGTATTCAACTTTCTCAGGAACCAGTTGGTGGTATCATATGGAGAAAATTTGAAATCCTTAAGTAAAAATAAATTATCTCAACTATGTTTCCAATCATCTTCCACTTTACAATTAGTAAAATCTTGTGTTGTTGCTTTAATATTTCCCACAAAGTTCTAACTATGCATCCTATTCTCTCCTTCAAGTTCATCTTGTTCTTCATTTATTGTACTGAATGTTCGTTTCTTGAATCTCTCTTTACTGGTATAACCCTCTTAAAGAGGCTCAAGATACCCCCCCATCTTTGTCATTTGCATGATTCTCCTTTTCTTTGTGCCTTTCATAGAACATGCAGCCTAGTCTGGTGTTTTATTACAATTATTATCTTATCATTCTATAAAAGGTTTCCTTGCCTTTCTGGAGTATAATCATTTCCTCCCAGAAATGCCCAGTACTTTTCTGATTGCAGATTGTTTAAATATCCTTTCCAGTTATTTTCCAAAGGTTCTTACTCAAAAGTAAGCTTTTTCTTTGGCATCTTCTTTATAATGAGTGACATGAACCAAGACATCTGTCATCTTGAAATGCTTATGGAGGAGTAATATTACTTATATTTATTTCTGTTATCTTTGTTTAGAAGATAAGTATTTTACTTCTAACAACTCAAACTTGACAACTAAATAAGCATAAAATATTCAACAAAAGAGTCATTTTCATTATTAACATACTACTTCTACTTTTATATCTTTTAAATTTTTTCATAGCACATTGGTTTAGTCCAGGTGGTTTGCATGAGCAAGAGTAGGGATGTATTTTGGGGAAGCACAGGCCAATGACCCGTGGCTATATCACTGAGGGAAGTAAAAGGTAAGAAAGTAAGTTTAAGAAGACAGAGGGATAACTCAGTACTTAACAACATTACTGCCCTTGCATAGGAGCCAGGTTAGGTCACAGCACTCATGTTTCCTATAACTTCATCTTCTCCTAAGGATCAGATGCCCTTTTCTGGACTCCATTGGGAAGACACACACACACACAGGCACACACTCACATGCACACACAGTGGTCATCAACTCTTGCAGGCACATATGCATTAATATAAAATTTAAAGTTAATCCTTCTTCCCTAATAACCATTAACTACCAATATCTCCTAAGGGAGAGAAAGGGCCATAAGGGCGTGAATGGAAATCCTCATCTCTGATGTAATATTGGTGAGGCTTATCTTCCACAGGTAACCCCATCAGGTTTGAGTTCATGAGTGCCCAGCCATATCATATGCAGAAGACAGCGCTTCACAGCTCTCCTCCATACCTCTAGCTCTTATTATTTTCAATCATTGTTGTACAGTGGTCTCCAAGCCTATGAAAGGGTAATACAGATGTCCCATTTAGGTATAAAAACTCAATAGTCATTTACACTTAACACTTTGACTGGTTATAAGTCCCTGCCTTGATATTTACTCACTGCAAAAGATGCTTCTCTCACCAAATCTGAGAGCCGCACCAACATGTGGATATAAATATAAATATTTAGAATGACGTTAGCAATATTTTTATTCAGCGAAACAACAGGCTTAGGTTCCACACTAGGGCTATGACTTCCTCAGCTATAGCTTCGTGATCAGGTTTACAGAACTAGGCATGAATATTGTCTTGTGGCTGGACCTCAAGCTCAGCAAAAAAGCAGTTTGTTGCACCCATAAAAGCCATGCCAGTATTGTGCCAGTGGGAATACCTTGCCTGACAGACCAGCATTGTAGCACACAGGGTCCATACAGCTGGGTAAGACCATTGATGACTTTCTGACTTTCAGCCTGTATGGCACCATTAGGCTCTATGAAAATAGAGCAGTTTGTTGTTGTTGTTGTTGTTTGTTTGTTTGTTTGTGTGTTTTAACCAAGGACAGGAAATATCCTGTTCATATGGGGAAAAGGGGACCTGCTATGACAGTGGACTATATATTATTTTGTACCCCGTATTTATTTTCGTTTAGTTAATGTTTCTATGGAATCTGCATGTAATGTTTTCACAAAGTTCTTTGTAATGTAATGGCTTGGTGACGGCACCCCAGAGTAAGAAGCTCTGTGCATATATACCAGCCATGTCAATCATATGGTACACATGGCCTTGTAAACTTTTACCCTAATACCCAACCTTAGGACAGAGTTTGTGAAGAAAACAAGTGGGAGAAAAGAAGCAAACCATGGCCTTTGATCTATGAAGTCACCACGTATTGGGGATGTGAGTGAAATTTAACAGTAGTGCTGCCCATGCCTGTTAGAATAAATGACTACGTTTATTTGTGTAGTTGTATTTATTTAGCTTAAAGCGGACCCGTGCACTTTGGTGTCCTTTATATTTGTTCATCATTTTTTCGGTGAAAAAAATAATAATCTGTCCAAGAGAAAAAGACTCCATTTAGTCACTTGGACTCACCAGTTAAAAATATCTGCTTTTCAGAATATCACACATGTTATTTTCAGTAAGAGGGGCTAATCTATGTGATTATCTCTTCCCTCACTCTTTCCTCCTCCTGCTTGCCTCCTCCCCATGCCCAACTCTGGGATTTCACTCTCCCTGCCACTTGCCAGCGTGTTAAGATGCCTCTCACATTTGGAGAGCTGTTAGGAGCTGCAGACAGGAAAGAAACAGTAAGTGCAGACTAGGGACGTGCAGGGAAGATTCTGGAGAGAAGAGGATGCTTGTAGGGAATTCAGAAGCCATGAGAACCATAAGCTCTAGCCTAGGCCTGGCTCTCTCCAGATAAAAATAAGTCAGGTCGTGTGAAAATATAGTGTAGAGGAATGTAATAAAACTCACTTTCAAAAAATATAACATTTTTATTACAATTGAGAATTTCATACAATGAAGTTTGACCATATACATCACATCACTGCTCATAACTCCTCTCAGATCCACTCTAACTTATCTCAACTCCTCCAACTTCATGTCCCTTAGGCCATCTTTATTTAACTGTTACTGTTAGATGCACACATACATATAAATAATAAAAAACAGTTTCATGAGTCAACTTAGTGTTACTAGTATGTATATATTTTTAGGAATGAACAATTGGATAACCAATTAGGAAGACATTCCTAGGGAAGACAAATTCTTTCTCTCTCAGCAATCATCAACAGCTCTTCATCTAAGATTACATCTATCCAGGTTGGGATGTGGGAAACAGCTGACATACTGGATTTAAGATCTGCTCAACAGGAAATAACTCATGACTGATACTGTAGACCTAGCCAACTGCACATTTCTAGTTAGGCCATGGGCCATAGAGAAAAACATATTACTGCCACTTTCCTGAACTCCTGTAATTTCTAACTGCATTGTGTGTACTTACCCTTATATCCACTGATGAGTGTAGTTTTTTTTTTATCTTAATCAAATAAGCTTCCTTTTAAGCACACAGAGATTACTGCAGAAATCTAAAACTGATCAAAATGCACAGACTGTGGGGTACTCAGGCTTAACTGGTGCATCTACAACATAACCCCTAAATCTAAGACTCAGTGAAGATCATAGAATAGTCAGAAAGAATGTTAAGTGCCGGAGGTCCAGGATATCTGCTGGGAGACTGTCTTCTGTATAGGACAGAAAAGCTGCACCTGGGAAGCCCTAACTATATGGTTGCCTAAACAGGATCTAAACAATGACACCAGTTGGCTTACCAGTGTGAATGGGCAAAACTCATTTATTCATAATCTAAATTCCCCATGGCTTAAAGGCGAAAATTAGACCCCTCTGCGTATACACTGTTCCTGAGATGTTCAGGCTATAGCCCATTTGACTTCGGAAGTTGGATGTTTAATGTCCTTTCTGTATTCTCCCAAAAATGAAAATGCAGAGCTTCAGGATCTAGGATACATCCCACAGGCTAGAAGGAAGCCACATGTCTTCATTCTAAACACAGAAGGCATTTTGCTTTTCTCTCAGCACATTATAGAGGATCCTGGGTTCCCAAAGAAGTAAAACATATCCAAAACTCTAGCTTCTTCCTGTGGTTTTTACTTGGACTGCTCATCTCTTGTTCTATGCTGCTTCCACACTCCAGAGCTACACAACCCCAGTCCCACCATACACACAGACACACAGACACAAACACAAACACACACCCAAAAAAACCCAATAATAACAACAACAAAAATACACTCCTTAGAATGCTTTAGAACACTCCTTACCTCTTACCAGCTGAAAGGGGAAGCTTTCTGTCATTACAGTTTGAACCTTGCCTCCATAGCTTTATTTTCTGTCACAAGACAGGCAGCATAAAATATTGAACATTAAAATTCTAAGTATTTCAAGAAAAACTCAATCTCCTCCAGTTTCGAACATTAGAGTTCCCACATGAATTCTGATTTCTTTTGGCTTAAATGTGATATCCATGGGATGTCTAGAATACAGTGGAGGAGCACCCAAGCAAATAATGACAGTTCCTTGTCCATGTCACCTTATCAAGCTTCCAAACATTTGGTGACAGTAGACATTGCAGTTCACCCAACTGAGGTCACATAATATGGAATTTATAATATTGTATAGTATTTAGTCCAATGTTGTTCTTTCCACAGACTGTAAAAAGTATTTAACTTATTTCTTAAATTTAAAATGCACATAACTTAGAAATGTGCTGTAAGAGATAGGCAGACTAAAAAACATTTCTCAGCCCTTCTTTAAGAAATCATATTCAAATTATATACATTTAAATCCTGTAGTTTGGAGAGATTTTTAAAGGATAGTCACTTGGCAACAGTTTTTTTAGTGAAGTATTGTTCTAGAAATTAAAGACCACTTAATTAAAGACCACTATTGATGCTGGGTCTTTAATCCCAGCACTTGGGAGGTAGAGCCAGGCAGATCTCTGTGAGTTCAAGGCCAGCCTGGTCTACAGAGTGAGCTCCAGGACAGGCACCAAAACCACACAGAGAAACTTTGTCTAGAAAAACAAAAACAAAAACAACTCCAAGACCGCTTTTGAGCAACACATTAATGATCTTTATGTCTTCTGTGAAGGGGAAATATTTTCTAATAAGAGACTACCATCATTAAGTCATAAGAGAAAGTACTCATCAAAACCAAATTGAAAGTACTTATTTAGTAGAGATTTTGCAAACATCAAACTGAAAAGAATAAGTTGTTAGAATTAATAACTATACATCAAAGAGATTTTATAATGGACAGATATGATGGAAACCTATAAGCAAGATTAAGTGGCCAGTGATTATAAAGCTATGTTCAATCCCATTGGTAAGTAGGAAAACACCAGCTAAAATAACTGATTAACACATAATATTTTGAAAATAAAGGGCAGCGGGCAAATACTTGAGGCAATGAGTTTCCTAGTTATTGTACCTCATCATCACTTATTGTGTACATGTACTAAAATGTCACACTGTACCTCACAAATATGAATAAATTATTATGTGTTAGTTTGAAATAAAAATGCACTTAAAAATTTAAAGATAGTTATCTGGCCATTAGAAAAGCTAAAATTGCATGTGTAGCTCATACATGTTTTCTGCATCCATTGCATGTCTATTGATCAGAGCTGAATTCAGAGCTGAGACCGGAAATAAAAGCTGTACTAGAACAAAGTACATCTTAGCACATGCCAACTCGTATAGAGACATAGGACACTCAACATCTACTCCCTACCTCCCAGAATTCTTGCTATTCCAAGCCCTCATTAGTGAGACACAAGTTCGTTACTTAGAGAAGAATGGTTTGGTTGACACTCAGATTCTTACCATGTAAAATTCACACTTGAAGAAAAAAATCCAATGGTCAGCTATAAAATCAAGTGTGTGTGTGTGTGTGTGTGTGTGTGTGTGTGTGTGTGTGTGTGTCAGTCATTGGTCCACGAGGAGGAGGAGATAGGAATTCACCATGCAGTAAGCTCACATGCCCCTTGTGAGAAAGTGTTACAATTTAGAGGAAAATGAATTTTAAGGAAAAATCTCCCTTTCCAACCTTGTTCACTCTTCCTACCACATTGAAGTGAGAGGAGTCACAGTGGTCAACAGGGGTCATTCAAAAACATAGCCTGGCATTGTTACAGCTAGAGAAGAGATAACTTTGAAGGAAAACCTATGGCAGCTGAGAAAGACCTGTTAGTATTCCTCTCCACTAAGCACCCCACAGCAATAGTGACTTTGAATGGGAAGCCTGCAAACTACTTATCTCTCCACTTACTATCTCAAGAACAGAGCTCCAGGAAAATGGTCATGGATTAGAGCTGAAGCTTAGTCTTCCTGAGAAGTGCTTTGAAGAGTCCAAAAAGAATTTAAAACCTGTAGCCACATCAAAAAGTAATCCCAGACTACACCTTAGCCTATTTGTAGTAAACTCTCACATTAAAACCGAGTTTGCTTCTATGTCTATTGCCAGATACAATGTGCTTTTTAATGTTAATAAAATAACAAACCAAGAAACAAGAAAGAAATTCTGTATGGAGACATAAAATGAAATCAGAATACCAGAGCTGATAGGATACAAGACTGTAATGATCCAACAGAAAATCTAACATGTCCATGGTTAGATTGTTAAAAGATCAAAGGAGAAGCAGATAATATGTCACAAGAAATATGTAAGGTGCATATCATGACCCACATCAGAGAAGAACCAAAATAAAACAAAACTGAATATCCTAGATAGCACCCAAGGAAGAATGCATTCATGAAGTGAGCTCACACCTGAGCCAGATACATCATGAAGTAAATGGACAGAAAAAAAATCAATGGAAGACAGAAGAGAACAAAAAAGACCTATGAGACAATTCCAATACTTTTCTCCATCAGTAACTGGAATGACAAAAATAGAGGGAGGGGAAAGAATCAATCAAAGCAAAGAAATATTGTGGCAATAGATTAGAATACACCAAATTATGGAGGCCCCATCCCAGATCCAAGAAGTTCAGAGAATATAAACAAAAAGAACAAAGTGAAAACTCAAATTTTCAAATTTTATAAAACCAAAGACAGAGAAATTTGAAAGTAGCTAAAGAAAAGAAATAAAGAATAAACAGTACAGAAAAGTACTTTTTAGAAATAAACTAAAAAATAAATAGAATGAAATATTTAAAGTACTGAAAGAAGAATGCATTAATATAGGATTGTACATTCAGCAAAATTACCCTTCCAAGAAAAATGACTAATATAGACTTTGTCATACTAGCAAAACTGAGTGACTCACGATATCAGACATATTCTGTGAGGAAAATATAAATGAGTTATTGAATTAAATGGAAATTGACATAGATTAAAAACTGGTTGTGTATATTCATGTGTGCACATGCATGTGTTTATATACATATTCATGTGGGGGTATATGTGTATGCTTATGTACATGTGTATATGAAGAAAAATAATTTCCTTATTTTAATTCATCTAAAAAGGTAACTTTATTATAATTTTATTCAAACATTTGGATAATTATAACATGCTATTCAGTGAAGTATATAACAGCAGTATCTCAAGATACAACAGGAAGGAATTGGTCATGGCATCTCTTCACAGCAATAGAAAAGCAAATAAAATTACCAAATAAAATTTCCAAGCCCAGGTGTGGGATATACATGTAGAAGTTGGTCAGGAAGGCTGTAGCAATGCCTCAAACTTTATAGGCTCTTATCAGTCCTCTTGATTTTTCTTAAGAAGTAGAAATTAGATAATATCGCTGAAGATGACACAAAACCCACTGCATGATATAGAGATGTCAAACATAACTGAGCTTCCCTTTTCTTCCCCTAAGACTGTCTTACAAAGTGTTGGAAGGTGCTATGCAGGCCACTAGAAGGAAAAGACAGCAATGGTCTTTCCAGTCTATAAACTCCATGAAACAAAAAGCTAGCCTGTCAAGCAACAGGTGTCAAACAGTTCAATAGTGGTACAACTGTGGTGGTGGTGGTGGTAGTGGGTTACCAGCTGCCCTCTGATTGAGGTTGAGTTCAGCTCTAGAGAAGGGAATCCATGCCTGGACAGTAAGCCAGTTCAACAACACATGCCTAAGGAGGTCATAGACCTGGGAGTGTAGAATTTGGAACTGTTACTTAACAAAACTGATATAACATCAACCAGATAGGTGATCTTGTTATCATAATCTCCAAAATTCTTGCCTGGCCTTCTGGCTCTTTAATCAGTCCTGCCTTCTGCCATCAGAGTGGTTCTTCTGATATATAAATGCAAAGACTCAGTGCCATTGCTAAAATCCTTCGATGGATTCTCTTTCTCATTAATATAAACTCTATACACTTGCATAGTACTCAAAGGCTGCCAATTTCTGTTGAGTAGTCTACTGTCAGCCCTTTAGATCATTTAGAGCCACCTGTATTTGCTCTCACCTGATCCACTCCAGGGGAAGCCCACTAACTCAGCAGCTTTTCCTGCAGTCAGTTAAAAGACTCATGTTCACTCTTTATTTTCCAGTGGTGATTGTATGCCAAGCAATGACCTCTTTGGTGCAGGGATAGTGCTACTTAACTCTTTTGGTTAGCATTTAGCACAGGACCTGGCACTTTGTAGATGGTAAATTAGATCATTTAAAGTAAAGAAGGAGAAAATACTGTAGAAGAGAGACCTAAAGATGGCTAGATTGTCTGCACAAACAGAGGGATGGTTTCTGCAGCTTTGACAAACATGAAAGGAAGGAAGGAAGGAAGGAAGGAAGGAAGGAAGGAAGGAAGGAAGGAAGGAAGGAAGGAAGAAAGGAAGGAAAGGAAAGGAAGGAAAAAGGAAAGGAAAGGAAAAATGAAAGGAAAGGAAAAAGAAATCTCCCAAATTAGCTTTAAGTTTGAATTGTGGTGGAAATCCCAAAACTGAAATCCCAGAGAAGGCTTGTTTGTTTAAAAGAATGTCAATTTCAAATATTTAAAATCAGAATTTATTTTTAGTCATGAGGCCTTTTGCAACCTTGTTGACCATAGCCTGTGTTACACACTTCAGCATCATTGCTTAGAATGAATTGCATTTTCTATGTTTGGCCCAGAACTCATCTGTTCTATGTGGTAAATGGCATGGCATTTTTAGCATGTTTCAAATTGCAAGTGATTTAGCACTTATGAAAGTTCCTTGGTGATTTGAGTCATACTCAGACAGTAATTATGATTTGTTTGAAAATGGACCATAATGTGCAATTATTGTATCACATACATGAACTGCATTTATTGACTTTCTAAGTTTTGAGCACAGTAATTACTCTGAAATGAAGCAAAGCTAATTTTACTTGTTTTTTTAAAACAACTTCAAAATATGCAAGATAATGAGATTTGTACTTTGACAAATTCTATTGTTTCACTTATTCTGTTGTGAATTTTACCATTGCAAACCTATACCTTATTCTTTTGATATGATCAAAGAACTTGGTTAGCTTAGTTGTTGAAGTTTTATATAGGTGATAGTAGATACTTAGGACAAGCCAAGATGTAAAGGGGTTATTTCTCTCAAAATGTATTTAATGGCACTGGGAAGATGGTTCCATGGGTAAGTTATTTGCAGTATGAGGGCCAGAGTTTGAATGCCCAGCATAGACGTTAGTGTATGGTGAGCCTGATGGCTGCCTGTAATACTAGTATTTCCAAGGCTGAGAGAGGGGAATTCCTTTGGCAGGGTGGCTGTAAGTAGACTAGTTGAATCAGTGAGCTCTAGGTTCAAGTAAGATAACTATATCAATATATAAGTTGGAAAGTGATAGAAGATTCCTTGCTACAGGATATTTGATCACAGTGTAAACCCTGAGATTGCATTATTTATTGGACAAAGCTGTTTCTAGTTGCAGTGTAACTCAGCCCTAGCATACGCCTTAAATCTAAGAGCATTCTGCTTGAATATTGTAAACAGGATTAAATAAAGTCAACCATAGATCAAGAGGTGGAGCAAGCAGTCAGTTGACAGGAATCGAACACTATATAGAGTAAGAGGGAGTCAGGAGGCTGGGTAGAGAAACTCACTGGAGGTAGAAAGGAGGAATATTCAGTTTGAGGCTTTTGTTTGAGATGGTGTAGGAGAAAAGAGTTTTTGGAGGATATCAGCAGAGGAGGAAAGTCAGCTGGGTGTTTTCTCTGCCTCTCCCCAGCATTTGGCTCCTGAGTCTTTATTGGTAAAATTGAACGATTGGGATTTTGTTAAAAACAACAATTCCTAATGTCAACCTCTCACCTCCTCACAGGATATACACACACGGGTCAATACTCACCTACACAAAGGGAATATGCATACACACACACACACACACACACACACACACACACACACACACACACCACAAATCTGTTTAACAATTGCTCAGGAGTAGTGCACAGAACACTAATGAAATGTATACAAAGGGCACAGAAGTCAGCCTGGACACTTATGGCAAATCTTTCCAACAAAAGCAGACTCAATTGAGAGCAAAATAACAATGGGTAACAGCTCATCAATGAAGTTATATGAGCACGACTGCTGTTTAGAGATCTGTGCATGAGATTGGGCCTAGATCCACAGCTTTCCACCTTCATTGACATTTCCTGAATTCACTGTTAAATGAGTCAGTAACAGGTCCCATCCTAAAAGGGTAGCATTGTACTTTGTTCTTTGAGAAAAACAAGACTTGTGCCAGCTTTCCCCCCATTTAATCATATGCTGGCGATCAAGAGCTCCTTTGACACTGTCTTTAAATGAGTCTCTTAGCAAGTCTGGCTGTTAAAAATCACAGGTCTTCACCTGAATATACTTCAAGGTCTTGGTGCTGCGCACGAGTCCTCATTAGGAAAGTGATAGAGCCTTGATTCTTATTCAGTCTGGAAAAAAAAAATGATACCTCATGTCTGGGCATGCTAGTTTATGGTTACAAAAATAAACGTGAGATCTGAGAGTCAGGTGGACTTAGCTAGCTCTGATTGGAATTCTGAATAGGGAAAGAGGTTCAGAGATTAGAACAATTTAGGTGAACTATTTTTATTCCTTCTTTAATTTTGTATTTTTAGCAGATGCTCAGATTATTTACAAATTGACTACAAGGAGAATTCAGCATAGAAGTGTTTCTTTTTGAGACACAGGAGCTTTCTCTTCATTAAATTAGAAATATATGCAATTAATCTGTAAATAGAACACCATACAATCTTACCAACAAAAGTCTCAATTTCAAAGGACCCCAGGTTTTTTTCTATGTGTAATGAAGGAACTGATTTAGGAAACAAGTGGGGTGTACCTAAGAAACAATAAAAAGAAGTCTATATTCTGAATATAGAGCAAACATTACTAATGGTTCACAACATTTTTTTTTTTTCTGAAGTCAAGTTTTCAGAGTCACTGGTAGCACAGTGCTTTCAAGAGCCAAGTCATTTGGAGCTGGAAAAAGGAATACAAGCTACTTATTCTTTATCAGCCAGATCCCTTAGGACTTCCCTGCCACTAATCATCCTCACATAGGCTAATTCCACAGATTTTATATTTGCTTTAACTTTTTAATAATGAATTATTGTTTTGAAATTATAATATAATTATATCATTTTCTCCCTCCAATCCCTCCCATGTACCCCTTGCTCTTTCTCAAATTCATGACCTCTTTTTTTCTCTGATTGTTGTTACACACACACACACACACACACACACACACACACACACACACACAAATACAACCTTCTCCGTCTCAAAATGTTACAGGCTATGATGTTGTCCTTGGTTGTTCCCCATAAGTGTAAGGTAAGTCCCTTTGCAGAGTATATCATGCACGTCAGACATAGGACCCACAGAACCCGAGCCAGATCTGGTAAAATTGCCATTTTTACTATGTTGGTTCTGCCTATCCATGAGCATGGGAGAGCTTTCCATTTTCTGACATCTTCTTCAATTTCTTTTTCCAGGGACTTAAAGTTCTTGTCATATAGGTCCTTCAGTTGCTTGGTTAGTTTTACCCCAAGGTATTTTATGTCATTTGTGGCTATTGTAAAGGGTGATGTATCTCTGATTTCCTTCTCAGCTTCTTTGTCCATTGTATATAGGAGGGCTACTGATTTTTTTGAGTTGATCTTGTATCCTGCTATGTTGCTGAAGGTGTTTATAAGCTTTATCAGTTCCTGGGTGGAATCTTTGGGGTCACTCAAGTATACTATCATGTCATCTGCAAATAGGGAAAGCTTGACTTCTTCCTTTCCAATTTGTATCCCCTTAATCTCCTTATGTTGTCTTATTGCTCTGGCTAGAACTTCAAGTACTATATTGAATAAGTATGGGGAGAGTGGACAGCCTTGCCTCGTTCCTGATTTTAGTGGAATTGCTTTGAGTTTCTCTCCATTTAATTTGATGTTGGCTGTTGGCTTGCTGTAAATTGCCTTTATTATGTTTAAGTATGTTCCCTGTATTCCTGATCGCTCCAAGACTTTTATCATGAAAGTGTGTTGGATTTTGTCAAATGCCTTTTCTGCATCTAGTGATATGATCATGTGGTTTTTTTCTTTGAGTTTGTTTATATGGTGTATTACATTGACGGACTTTCGTATGTTGAACCACCCTTGCATCCCTGGGATGAAGCCTACTTGATCATGGTGGATAATTGTTCTGATATGTTCTTGGAGTCTGTTTCCAGTATTTTATTGAGTATTTTTGCATCAATGTTCATGAGGGAGATCGGTCTGTAGTTCTCTTTCTTTGTTGTGTCCTTGTTTGGTTTAGGAATCAGGGTAATTGTAGCCTCATAGAAGGAGTTTGGTAATGTTCCTTCTGTTTCTATTATGTGGAACAATTTAGAGAGTATTGGTATTAACTCTTCTTTGAAGATCTGGTAGAATTCTGTGCTGAAACCATCTGATCCTGGGCTTTTTTGGTTGGGAGACTTTTAATGACTGATTCTATTTCCTTAGGGGTTATTGGACTATTTAAATAGTTTATCTGGTCTTGATTTAACTTAGGTATTTGGTACCTATCCAGAAAATTGTCCATTTCTTTTAGGTTTTCCAGTTTAGTGGAGTAGAGGCTTTTGAAATATGACCTGATAATTCTCTGGATTTCCTCAATGCCTGTTGTTATGTCCCCCTTTTTACCTGAGCCAGATCTGAAATGAAAGCCTCCTCCTTTCACAGTAGCAGAAGGCACCATGCTTTACTTTTTTATGTTATTTTAATGTGAATTAAAGACATTCAATTAAAAAAATACAAATCAGAAACCAACAAAATCATAGTAAAAGGAGAGAGAATACAAATCAGCCACTGCTATTACTTTTTATATTTTGAGGACTCGTTAAGATCTGCATTCAATACCAAATGACTCATATGTGTAACATGACGTGATCACTTCTTTTTTATTTTTTTGAGATTTTAGTACAATCACCTCATATCCCCCCTTCTCTTTTCTTTGTTTGTTTGTTTCTTTGTTTGTTTCTTTCTTTGTTTCTTTCTTTCTTTCAATTTTTATCAATTCTTTGTGGATTTCACATTGTGCATTCTGATCTTACTTATCTCCCTGTCCCTTCCTGTCTACTCTCTGCCCTTGCAACCTCACCCCTCAAAACAAAACCAAATTTAAAAGAAAACCACCAGCTTTCTCTCATTGTCACTACCCAGCAAGATCTCCAGCCCTGCCTCAGCTAATTCAACCAATGCAGCCTGCAGCAAAGCATGGGGCCAGTTCTCCTGCTCTCAGGTCCTCAGATCCTGGTCACCCACACTCAGAACCACCAGGGCCAGCTCAACTCTTTTGCCCAAGCGAGGTGCAGGGCCCTCTCTCCTGATTGGTATAGGAGACATGGCTGGGAGCTTGGCAATCAGCTCTCCCGCTTTCACACCCTCAGGGCTGGCTCACTTACATGGCCAACAACAGGGTCAGTCTAGTGTGCTGCCCAGATGGAGTGCAGAGCCCGCTCTCTTGTGTGCTATAGCCAGTGAGGGTTAAGGCTAACTCTCCCACTCTGGTGACCCCGGGGCCAGCTCTCTCACCTGTCACAGGTGGTAATGGATGAGAGGGGGGCATCTTTTCCTCACCAAAGTCACCACATTGCAAATGCCCCTTCTCTTTTCTTCCTCTAAACTGCTATATATACTTCTCTTTCAAATGAATGGACTCTTTATTTTCAATTGTTGTTACATGCATACATGCATATATATGGAATACCCACATACACACACACACATACACACACACACACATACACATACACATATTCCAAAATAAATAAATACAGCCTACTCACTCTGTTTAATGTTACTTGTGTGTATGTTTTCAGAACAGACTATTTGGTATTGGATAACCAAACAGTGCGCTCTTCCCTGGAGAAGGTCATTTCTCCCATTCTTAGCATTTCTTAGTTGCCTACAGTTCTTTGTGTAGGGATGTGGCCAGTGAGCTTTTTTTTCATCCATTCTGGCATGTCTACTGTTGTTGTTCTTGTTTAGCTCACGTTTGGGTAGTCATGTTGGTAAGACTTCATGGTTGTAGCTTCTGATAGTACTAGGAACCACACCCTCACAACAAACTCTCTGATCTTTCCACTCCATCTTCTACAATTGTCCCTGAGCCTTAGCTGCAAGACTTGTTTTATAAATGTGTCCATTAGGACTGGGCTTCACAACTCACCATTTGGAGGCGGGGGATACTCTGAAATGGTATCCTTCTGTTGCAAAGAGAAGTTTCTTTGATGAGGGGCAAGGACTATGCTGACCTGCATAAAGGCAAATATTTAGAATGTAGTTGGGAATTACCCTGGTTTAGTAAAATGGCCATTGTTGATTCTCCTCCAAGATCCATAACTTCAATCGCCCTAGGTAGTTGGCTGGGTTTCCAGAATCAGATAAAATTTCCCTCCTGTTGAGCAGGTCTTAAGTCCAGTTAGAGATTTATTGGTTAAAATAAAAATGTTTCTGTAGTGGGTAGCCATTCCAGCTTTGATCTGAAAGTTCCAACCCCCATTGAGGCTTCGGTAACTGTCACGCCTACAAGGCAGGGCCAGGAGAGGACCCTGAAGACCTGAGATCTGGATGCACCAGCTCTTTTGGTTCCTGGACCCTGGACGCTGGAGGTAGACCAAGCAGAGTTCTCCAGAGAACACCACCAGACTGCACTGCATCTTTCCCAGACCCTGCAACCTACCTATCCCTTCATTTGTAAGTTACGACACTAAATAAACCTCCCTTTTAACTACGTGGAGTGGCCTTAATAATTTCACCAATATCTAGTGCTCACATGGGGCAAATTTCAAAGACCTGGGTGGCTCCCCCCCTCAGCTTCCTCCCAGGCTGGCAGGCACTTGAAGCTGCAGGTTACCACCTTCAGAGTTCCGTAAAACCAGGAAAAACCTACACAGTTCCATTCCTGAAAAGGAGCTAATTCGGTCTCAGTTCCGTGGCAAGTTTAGCCCCCAGACCAGAGAAATCGCTATGAGTGGGGCGTTCCCCCTCCTCCCTGAGTGCAGGCTCCCCGCCCTAGCCCGAGGCTTCCACAGTTTCACCTAGTTAAAATAGCGTACTGTCCCCTGTCCCTGGCGGGGTTTGGAGCCGTGCTCCCTACAAGAGTCAAAGATCCTCTAACAAATCCCAACACTAAGCATGAGAAGCCCTCTTTTGCGAGGTTAGTCAAGAGTGTCCAAAGGACTCCCAAAGATTACAGGCAATCGCTATTTCCTTTGGTTGTACCCCCAGAGGTGGGAGGTAAAACCCTATTACTGAAGACACTCTGCACTTAGACACAGAGTCCAAAGGGCCCTGAGCTGGAATTGATCTGGATGCCTCCTCCCTAAGGACTAGCTTTCGTAGTACCAGAAGGCACCATGCAAGCTTCCAAAGGAAGGAAGGAACCAACAGTCCTACCTATGAAACCTATGAACCACAGCAATGACCAGCATGGCACAGTAAACATAAGGGTGAAATAGTGGCACACGTACATTGGTAGTAACCAGCCACTCATTTTCCAATTTTATGCAAAACATTATACCACAGAGATTAGTGGGGCTTCTTTGTTTTGAACTTCAACAGATTGCCAAGGCTTATTCTCGAAGTATTTTGTGAATTACTATATTTTTAATGTGAGATCTCATTCTTACAGGTTAGTTATTGTCTTTCACTATAACAGCAGATACTAATATGCCTACTTTGGGTCTTTATAACTGTAGATACTAAACTTTTCTTCCCTAGGAACAATGTTTATTTCCTGGTATCAGAAAACCTCCCATTTGGATAGCCTGGGAAGATCCTAGGACTAGAAGGAAAACATGGGCTGTTTTGATCTCTGTGGTCTAATAATGCTATTAACTTTTAATAAAGCTAGACCACTCTTTGCTACTCATTTTTTTGGTTACTACTTTACAATGATTTCATTACAGTAACCAATATAACCTGTTTAAAGCACAAATCATGTAATGTATCTTTGGGAGAATGATTATATCACTAATGTGATAGTTCTCAGAGTCCTTGGCATTGTTTGTTTTGGCCTGTGCTGAGCCCTGTTCATCCCTTGGACATCCTATCCTCCATGTGCACTGCAGAAGGATGGCACTGTTTTTAGTTATCAAAGGAACCATGTGCCCCGGAGTATTGACTATTCTACATGACATTCCACCTTTTCTTAACAAGCCTATAGCTTATGTAGGTATGCCCTTCAAGTATGATGTGTTAACTATACCCTCTCTGTGGAAGTCAGTTTTTTCCTCACTGATTAAACACAGTTCTCCTGTATGACCTTAGGAGTGGGAATTATAACCAAGACACAGTGTGATGTACTTGGTAGATACTTGGAATTCAACTCAACGACAGAAAATCTCTTAGTGCAAATCTGAATAATCTTTCACCAAAGGACTCTGTAGTGGTTGGTGGGGGTGGAGGTGGTTAAGGCACAATGTCATGTAATATTAAAACTTTAAAACATATTAAAAATGTTTGTGCACAATTTGTGAATCTTCTCTGACAAGATAGCTGATAAGTTATGTTTTCTTTCTTTAAGAAAATGCTTCTTTTTTATTATTATTCTCTCATATATTACATCCTTACTACAGTTTTCTCTCCCTGTCCCACACAGTCTCTCCCCCACCTCCTCACTCCCCCAGATCTACCCCCTAACCCACACTTCCTTCCCACCTCACCCTCCGTTCCCCTCAGAAAAGGACAGGCCTCCCAGGGACATCAACCAAACACAGCATAATATGCTACAGTAAGACCAGGCACAGACCATCACATCAAGGCTGGACAAGACAACTCAGTAGGAGGAAAGGGGTCCCACAAGCAGGCAAAAGAGTCAGTGAAAGCCCCTACTACTACTGTTGGAAATCTCACAAGAACATCAAGCTACTCAGTCATGACATATATGCAGAGTGCCTAGGTCAGACCCCTACAGGATCCCTTGTCTCTATGTGTACCCATGAGTCAGTTGATTCTGTGGGCTATGTTCTTGTGGTGTCCCTGACCTCTCTAGTTGCTTAGACCCTCCCTCCCCTTCCTTCCCAGGACTACCTGAGCTCTGCCTAATGTTTGGCTGTACGACTCTGTGTCTGCTTCAATCTATTGCTGGATGGCTCTTTGTAGTCTCTTTGATGACAGTTCTGCTAGGCTCCAGTCCTAGAATACTCTGCAGGCAAGACATTCTGTAGGTCGATGGTTTTGTGGTTGGGTTGGTGTCTCAATCCTTCTACTTGAGGCCTTGCCTGGTTACAGAAGATGGTGGGCTCACACTCTGTGTCCCCCATTACTAATGGTTTTTGCTGGGCTTAGTCTCATAGATTCCAAAGATTTCCTATTGCACTAGGTGTCTACCTTGCCTCTGAAATGTTCCCCAATTCATTTCTCCCAGCATTTTCTCCCTCCCTGCTTCCCAACTTTATCCCTCCTCTTCCCAACCTCACCTGCCCCCAGTTCACCCGGAAAATCTATTCTATTTACCCATCCCAGGGAGATCCTGGCATCCCTTAAGCCATCCTTGTTGCTTAGCCTCTCTGGGTCTATGGAACACAGAGTGATTATCTTTTACTTTACAGTTAACATCCACTTATAAGTGAGGAGATACCCTGTGTGGTAATTTAAAAGAAAATGACCCCCAAAGAGAGTGGTACTATTAGGAGATTTGGCCTTGCTGGAGTAGATGTGGTCTTGTTGGAGGAAGTATGTTACAGACAGACTACTTCCTGTTGCCTATGAGTCAAGATGTAAGAATCTCAGATCTTTCTCCAGCACCATGTCTGCCTGCTTGCTACCATGTCCCACCATGGAGATAACAGACTAAATCTCTGAAATTTAAGTTCCCCAATTAAATGTTTTCCTTTATGAGAGTTGCTATGGTCATGGTGTCTCTTCACAGCAATGGAAACCCTAACTAAAACACCATGCTTGTCTTTCTGGGGATGGGTCACGTCACTCAGGATGATTGTTTTTCAAGTTCCATCCATTTTACGATGTTGTTTTTTATTAATTTTTTTTATTTATTTTACATACCCACCTCAGTTTCCCCTCCCTCCTTTCCTTCAGTTCCCTCTCTACCATCATCCTCTTCTCCATCTCCATTCAGAAAGGGGGCAGACCTCCTATAGGTGTCAACAAAGCATGACACACCAAATTGAAGCAGGATGAAGCTCCTCCCCTGCATCAGGGCTAGATGAGGCAACCCAGCATGGGGAATAGGTTCCCAAAACTCAGTTCAAGTGCAAAGGACAGGTCCTGATCACACTGCTAGGAGCCTGACAAACAGACCAAGCCACACAACTGTCACCCTCATTCAGAGGGCATAGTTTGGTCCCATGCAAGCTCTCTAGCTGTCAGTTCAGAGTCCCTGAGCTCCTGTCAGCTTGGGTCAGCTGTCTCTGTGGGTTCCCCCTTCATGATCTTGACCACCCTGGCTCATACAATCCCCTCTTCCTATCTCTTCAACAGGGCTCCCGGAGCTCAGCCTAGTGCTTGGCTGTGGATCTTTGCATCTGCTTCCATCAGTTACTAGATGAAGGTTCTTGGATGACAATTAGGGTAGTCATCAATCTGATTACAGGAGATGGCTAGTTCAGGCACCCTCTCCACTATTGCTATGAGTCTTACCTGAGGGTCATTCTGTGGATTCCTGGGAGTTTCACTGGCATCAGGTTTCTCCCTAAACCCAAAATGGCACCCCCTATCAAGACATCTCTTTCATTACTGGCCCCCTCCATCCCATCCCCAACTCTCCCAACCAGATCTCTCATGCGACAAGCCACCCCTGCCCACCCATGGCCTCCAGTTTACCTAGGAGATCTCTTTTATTTTCCATTCCCAAGGAAATCCATGCATCCCTCTTTGGGCTCTCCTTGTTACCTAGCCTCTCTGGGGCTGTGGATTATACCCTGGTTACCCTTTACTTTACACCTAATATCCACATAAGAGTGAGTAATACCATGTTTGTCTTTCTGTGTCTGCATTACTAACTTAGGATGATTTTTTTTCTAGTTCTATCCATTTGGCTGCAAATTTCATGGTGTCATTGGTTTGTTTGTTTGTTTGTTTTATTTTGTTTTGTTTTGTTTAGTTTTAACAGCTGAGTAGTACTCCATTGTGTAAATGGTTTTTTGTAACCATTCTTTGGTTGAGGGGCATCTAGGTTGTTTCCAGGTTCTGGCTATTACAAATAACATTGCTATAAACATAGTTGAGAATGTGTCCTTGTAGTATAATTGAACATCCTTTGGGTATATGTCCAAGATAGCTGGGTCTTGAGGTAGATTGATTCCAAATGTTTTAAGAAATGACCATATTGATTTCCAAAGTGGCTGTACAGGTTTGCACACCCACCAGCAGTGGAGAAGTGTTCCCCTTGCTCCATATTTTCTCTAACATAGCTGCCATTTGTGTTTTTGATCTTAGCCATTCTGACAGGTATAAGATGGTATTTTGGAGGCATTTTTATTTGCATTTTCCTGGTGCCTAAGGATGTTGAACAATTCTTTAAATGTATTTCAGCCATTTGAAATTCTTCTGTTGAGAATTCTCTATTTAAATCAGTACCCCAATTTTAATTGGATTATTTGGCATTTTGATGTCTAGTTTCTTGAGTCCTTTATATATTTTGGAGATCAGCCCTCTGTCTGATGTGGGGTTCATAAAGATCATTTCCTATTCTATATGTTGCTGTTTTGTCTTATTGACAGTGTCCTTTGCTTTACAGAAGATTTTCAGTTTCAGGGGGTCCCATTTATTAATTGTTGACTGTGGGAGGCCAGTTCCCATCTTTTCAAGGGTTCTTAGGAAGAGAGAAGGATAAGAAAATATTAAAAACATAGAAAAAAGGAGAAAGACAGAAACACAGGATAGCTTTGGGAAGACCTGCATCAAAACCCAATGGTCCCTTCTGCCTCTTCAAAAGGGTTTTTTATAACAATGCCAAGGAGTAGGGCAAAAGACCTCCCCCTTGCTAAATCAAAGGACACTGTACAGCCAAGTATAGATTTTCCCAAACATTTGGTAACCATGCCCATGGTCAAATTATCCCCTTATGCAGCCCTGCTGGGTAAAGCAAGCTCAGATTCTTGAATCCTGAGTAAGTTCTCACTAGGAAACCTCTGTGGGTCTCTACAATCAACCTCAGTGTCTGTCCTACTGGTGCTATATTCAGGAAGCTGTCACCTGTGCCAATGCATTTCAAGGCTACTTCCCACTTTCTCTTCCATCAGGTTCAGTGTAACTGGATTTATGTTGAGGTCTTTGATTAACTTGGAGTTATTTTGTGCAGAGTGATGGGTATTGGTTTATTTGCATTCTTCTACATGCCAATATCTAGTTATGCCAGCACCATTTGTTGATGATACTTTCTTTTTTCCATTGTATAATTTTGGCTTCTTTGTCAAAAATCAGGTATTCATAGGTGTGTGGATTTACATCAGGGTCTTCAATTGGATTCCATTGAAGTATCCATTTTCTTATTGGTGAGTTTTGAGAATTTTTCAATATTTTGGACAGCAGTTCTCCATCAGAAATATCTTTCATAAACATTTTCCAGTATGTCTCTTATTTTTTATTCTACTGTCATTATGATTCATATAGCAAACCACAGCGCTGATACATTAGTTATTGTGTTAATAAAGCTCCTTAACATTGTAATTTAATGTTCAACTTATCAATTCATGTATAATGACATAAAAGTCTGTATCAAACCCAAGGCCATCTAGACTTACTCTGATTTTTAGCTTACAGAAGTTTTCTGATGCTACTAGCTTTTTATTTCAAAATTTTAGTTGACTGTTTTAATAACAAAACAATGAGTTTAATTATGAGTTTTAATATAGACATATCTTTCTTTATTCATATTCAGTTACATATTACTGTCTCCAAGTCCTCCTCTTCCTTCTATGATCCCTTCATCCTTTCAGATTCCATAGTCTCTCTTCTACTTTCATGGGATATGTGTCATGGATACAAATACATGTGCACACACACACAGAATTAAATTGAGATTATGCAAATTAGATACATGTAATATTTGTCTCTTTGACTGGCTTGTTTTACCTAACATGATGATCTTCACTTCTGTCCATTTCCCTGTAGATGTTAAAATTTCTATCTTCGTTCAAGATAAGTAAAACTGTTGTGCACATATATTTCCATTCATCTGTTGGTAGGTATCCAGACTGATTCTTACCATATCTTAGCTGTTGTAGACAGGGCAGCTATAAACATGAATGTTCAAGTATCTTTGCAAGGTGACCTAGACTTCGGGGGAAATTATTAATCCATTCTAAAGTTGGTTTTTGCCTCATGTATTTGTAAACTCATATTGTCTACTTTTGTATTTAATTGCTCATACTTAGCATTTGCCCTTTACTATATTTACAAATTGACATTGGAAATATTAACACTGGGCTTTTAATATCTTCTTCCTCTCAAAAGAAAAGGTGTCCAGTATTTTGACAGAGATTATGCTGACAGATATTTTTTACTTATTTTAATACATTATCTAAAGATAATACTTCTTCCTAAATGTTATTGAGTATAGTTTTCTTTTCCCATTAGGCTATTTCAATTTTAAAGTTAATTTCTCACTACATTGTATTTTAAGTGGTTACTGAAATTTCCCTTTATAGAATCTTCACAAGTTTATTCTGAGGCTTAATATCCTTCAGTTTTTCTAAGTGATGCCTACATAGGTTTTTGATAATAGAGTGAATTTGTTCTTCTGCCTGTGATAGTCACCTGAACTGACTCATTATTTCTCTTTCCTTGTTATGTTTTTGTAATTTTAAGTATCATAAACTGCAAGAAAGTCTAGTCTTACTACTTTTTTGATCCTATAAATATTTTCTTGAATCCTTGTTGACTTTATACTCTGTATTTTGATTCAGTATATTTGTGCTCCATAGAGTTCCCCACTCCTCCCCTACACTTGCATGTTAAATGCCTAATGCATCGAATTCAACACTGCCTGATATCATTACTGTGCAGATTCTTGCCCTAGCTGCAACTAAACTTTGCAAATATTTTCTTGCTGCATTTGGGGGCTATGTTTTGATAGTAATTTATAATATTTTTAACATAAATATTTACTTTTCCTTCCCCCATTGTTAATAGATTTCTCAATGCCTTTTTATCTTTGAAATAATGGTATGAATACTAGAGTGATTAAACTTTATCTTTTCATTATTTTTTCATAGCATTTTGGGATCTGTGTAAACAGTTCTTTTTGTCCCAACTGCTCTGTCCCAAATAAATACACAAAGGCTTATATATTAATTACAAAATATTTGGCCATTATCTCAGGTTTATTACTAACTATCTCTAGCATTTAAATTAATCCATTTCTATTAATCTAAGTATTGCCTGTGGCCCATGGCTTTACTGGTTCTCTAGTATCTTGTTCTTTATAAGCTTCTTCACACCTCTCCTGATGCTTTTCTTCATCCCAATCCTCAGTTTGATTGTCGTGTCTAATTTTATCCTGCCTTTCTATAGGTCAAACAGCTTTATTATTAACCAATGAGAGTAATACATATTCACAGCATTCAGAAGTATAATCCAACATCATCTTCCCCTTTCTGACTAATGAAAAATGAAGGTTTGAACTTTAACATAGTAAAATTGCATACGACAAAAGAGTTATCAAGCAAGAATTACAGTTACAATATGTAGTCTATTTGTACTTGACAAAATCAGAGAAAATACTCAATTATCCATCCTGCCTTAGTGAGTTCAAAGTTTTATATCTAATTTACCCTTTTATCATAACTAAGAAAAATTATAACTATGACTATCTAGTCTTCAACTACATCAAAGACTCCAGACAGAAGAAATGTTACCTAAAGACAGGAACATCAGGTTACCTGGACAGTCACCCAAAGTTTCTCTATAACATTGGGACATCCACCTTTGGCCTACACACCTAGCATATCTGACAGACTTTTCTGTGAAGCAGGGAATTTGTCCTACCTTGTCTTGGCAAAATTTGACAGTTGCCTTTTTTGCATTCCACTGGTCCAGTTTGAACAGTAACTGTCAGCAATTGAGGCAAGGGCAGTTTCTGTGGAGGCCCACAAAAGTTCCTAGTGAGATCTGAGCTTGCTTTAGCCAGCAGAGCTGCATTAAAGGATTGCTTGACCATGTGTATGGTTTTTAGGTGATTGGAAGGGTCTACACTTGGCTGAGCTAGTGGGAGATCTTTGTTCCACCCCTTGGCATTCCTATAAATAGCCCTTTAGAAGAGACAGTAAGGGCTGGTGGATTAGGATCCAGGCCCTCCCTAGACTATCCTGTGTTTCTGTCTTTTTTTCCCCCTCTATCCTTCTATCTAAATCTCTTATCCCTTTCTCCTCAAGAGTACCCTGGGGAAAAAGTGGGAGCTGGTCTCCCACAAGTTTCTTTGCCCACATGGCTAGTTTTTGACATAAAGAAAAAAAAAACTGGAGAAAAGATGATGGGCATAGAAGAAACTCCATATGGTGTTTGTTTTCCTTATGGCAAAAGCTACCAGGAGCAGATGTGTTACTGTCATGAAAAGTCTAAGTTATTAAAACATTTTAGCCGGGCGGTGGTGGCGTACGCCTTTAATCGCAGCACTCGGGAGGCAGAGGCAGGCGGATCTCTGTGATTTCGAGGCCAGCCTGGACTACCAAGTGAGTCCCAGGAAAGGCGCAAAGCTACACAGAGAAACCCTGTCTCGAAAAAAAAAAAAAAAAAAAACAGCCCAGCGAACGTGGCAGCGAACGAGATGCCGTGACCGTGGGTCCCTACGGGCAGTCCCAGCCCAGCTGCTTCGACCGTGTCAAGATGGGCTTTGTCATGGGGTGCGCCGTGGGCATGGCGGCCTGGGCGCTGTTCGGCACCTTCTCCTGTCTCAGGATCGGAATGCGAGGTCGAGAGCTGATGGGTGGCATTGGGAAAACCATGATGCAGAGTGGCGGCACCTTTGGTACATTCATGGCCATTGGAATGGGCATAAGATGCTAATCAGGGCAGTGATTGCCTGCATCTATATTTTCCCATCCATTTTGACCCTTGTACAATAATAAAGTTTTTTCTCCTCAAAAAAAAAAAAAAAAAAAAAAAAAAAAAAAAAAAAAAAAACATTTTAACTGCCATATTCTGGACTCTTTGAAGTGTTTGATGATTATCTATCTCTGAAATATATCTTTGTATACCTAGAAAACCTAACTAACATGACTATAAGTTTGACTATTATAGATGACTATTAATCTGTATTTCTTATTTAGACATTACATTTTTAATTGAGCTGCATAAACACAAAACCTTAAATAAGAGTAGAGATACACATACAGTATAACAAAATTAACTTTAAATTTGTATCAATAAACTAAAATTCATCCTAATGTAAAATATTTTGAGATTAACACTTGTTTTTTGGATTAAAGTACATTCAATAATCTACCCTTTTTCTCCATCATAATAATATATCCTTTCCCCTCATAGTTTCTGTGTCATAACCCCCTTTATTTTGTGGGGTAACTTGCAAGTGAAGGGATAAGTTACAGCGTCTGGGAAAGGTATAGCACAGACCAGCAGTGTTCTCTGGAGGACTCTGCTTGGTCTACCTCCAATGTCCAGGTTCCAGGAACCAAGTGCGCTGGCCCATCAGGATCTCAGGTCTTCAGGGGTCCTCTCTCAGCTCCACCTTGTAGGCGTGACAGTTACCAAAGCCTCAAAGGGGGTGATACTTCCAGGTCAAAGCTGGAACAGCTACCCACTACATCTCCCCTTTTTGTCTAAATAAGAAGGTTCTAACCTAATACAAGACTATATACAATAGGAATGATTATCAAATATTGTCCAGGAGTAATAAAGAATAATGACCTAGAAAAGATGGAACTAAAACTAACGTGAACAATATCAAACAAGAGACACATACTAAAATCCAGAGAAGTCTGGAGCATAGGTAAATGGCATGTTACAAAGATCATTCCAAAAGGTGTCCTATCCTAAAGAACCTAAATCTAATACTTAATAAGTTCTATCTAAGATATTATATATAAAGTTGTAACTATAACTGCTAGTCTTCAATCCCATCAAAGACCTGAGAAGGAATATAATGATACCTGAGGAATGGAAGATGGATGCAAACAACTTTCAGGAGTCTTGCAAGAGTAGACAGACAGCTGGCAGCCTGGACAGTCACCTAATGTTTTTCAGTATTGTTGGTACATTCAAATTGGAAACAGGCCTAGAGTATCTGACAGACCATTTTCAGAAGCAGGAATTCTGAAAGACTATCATACCCTGTCTTGGCAGAGTTCAGAAGTCACTTTTCCTTGTGTCCCCCTTGTCCAGAAGGACAGCATTCATACTGTCCGCAGTTGAGGCAAGGGCAATTCTTTGCCCAATAGGCCATTTTGTGCCAAGAAAACAAACTTCCAAATGGAAATGTCTTAGAAGCCCAACATTCTCTCGGGATCAAATTGGTGCTGCCAGGAGCAATTGTGTCTCACATCAACAGAATTCTAAGTTATTTAAATGCCATGTTCTCTAGGGCCATGAATTGTTTGAAGATTACCTGTCCATCCGACCTATGTATCTGTAAATCTAGATAACCTAACTAACATAACTATAGAGATGACAAGCATAGGTGACTATAAATTTATAAGTCTTATCTACTGAAATAACCTAAGGACTAAGGCTTCATGTAAACAAGGTAAACAGTTTGTAAGCAAATGTACGGTAAAGGACAATGACTTCAAAATTGTGGCAATGCACAAGATATCTTTAACAGAGGTAGGAATGTATAGTGCGATATGCAATATGACAATAATCCTAAATATATATCAATATACAAAATATCCTAAACAGAGGTAGAACATACATACAGTATGACAGATATAAATTTACATTTGTATCAATATACAAATATTTTAAATGAGAGCAGAAATATATGTACATTATAACAAATACAGTTCTGTATTTGTATCAATATACAAATTATCTTAAACATGAATATAAAAATAGTTTACATTTGTATCAACATATAATAATCCATAACAGTGCAAATTATCTAAGGCTGCTATTTTACTAAATTTGTTTACTAGTATATACAATAATCTACCATAATATTTTATACCTATCCATTCCACTTTTTCTTTTCTTTTCTTTTTTTTTAGACACTTTTTGTGCTGTGGGATGTCCTGTATGTTGTGAATATATGTTGCTATGATTGATTGATAAATAAAACACTGATTGGCCAGTAGCCAGACAGGAAGTATAGGATAGGTGGGACAAACAGAGAGGAGAGGCTAGGAGGTGGAAGTCTGGAAGAGATACCAGCCTGCTGTCCAGGGAGCAACATGTAAAGACAACAGGTAAAGCCATGAAACATGTGGCGACATATAGATTAACAGAAATAGGCTGAGTATAAGTGTAAGAGCTAGACAATGGTAGGACTGAGCTAATGACCAAGCATTTTAAATAATATAACCATGCATTTATTTTATAAGTGGGCTATGGGACTGCTGGGGCTTGGCGGGACCCGGCGAGAAAAACTCCAGTTGCAGCTGTGTATCTGTAACCTTTTCTGTCTGTATGAGCAAAAACTTTAGACCTGCCATGCAGCATAGACCTGGGAGATGTCTCTCTATATTGTGGCCCATGTGAGATGGCAGGAATCCACCATGTGGCTTAGCTCAAGCCCTCATGGCATGGCCAGTGGATGTGTCACTGTGTCATGACCTGCATGAGAGGCATAAACTAGGAAGCTGTTTTTGGCTCCATTTCTGTGTTCTAGAACCAACCTCCCCCCTTTTTTAAAGCTTTCTCAGGCTTCATGTGGATGCGTGGATGCTAGGTTGGAGTGCTATATGTAAAGGGCACTTTTTGTCCTGACCTCCCAGTCCCAAATAAATACACAGAGATTTATATATTAATTACAAAATGTTCAGCCGGTAGCTCAGGCTTATTACTAACTAGTTCTTACATTTAAATTAACCAATTTCTAGTAATCTATGTATTGCCATGTGGCCCATGGCTTTACCAGTCCTTTAGCATCTTGTTTCTTGGCCTGCTCACTCACATTTCTACTGACTCTGCCCTTCTTCACCTAGTCCTCAGTTTGATTGTCCCACCTAACTTTATCTTGACTTACTATAGGCCAAACAGCTTTCCTATTAATCAATGATAGCAATACATACTCCGTGCACAGAAGGATCATCCCACAGCAATTCTGTTTTTCATTAAAACCTCTGTTAGAAACACGTTTCTATTCAGCATCCTACAGTTCTTTCCCCTCTTAATTTGCAGGCTCATTTCCTCAGTATAGAGTAGATTTCCTTTGCCATCTCTTTGTTCAGCTGTTTGATCTTTTCTATTCTTTATTTAAGAATATGAAAAATTCACTTGTTCAATTTCCTGTCACTCCTCTCCATGTTTAGTTTTCTCTCTAAAAGCTATTCTTTGCTAAATTTTAGCAAGCTTCTCTTTCTTTTTCTTTCTTTCTTTCCTTCCTTCCTTCTTTCCTTCCTTCCTCCCTTCCTTCTATCCTTCCTCCCCTCCTGTCTGTCTGTCTTTTTCTCTTCTGTTCTTTGTTCTGCTGCAGTTAACCTTTCAGTAGCAATTTTCTCCCTCTGGTTTGTGTTTGAGAAGGATTTCCTATTCCTAGCTGAACTCAATCCACTTTTTAGTGTCTTGCTTTATTTTGCACTCTATTCTTTCAGCTAAGTCTGTCTTTGAGACTTTTTTGTCTCAATGAGGTCTTTTCACCTATTTTTTTTTAAATTCTGACATTAATATATATTTACTGGAACTATTAAGCTGTCATACAGCATTATCAACCTAATTTCTATTTTATAACTTTCATTATTGTGTGTTTTCCCCACTTCAGAGGCGTTTCAATCAGTTTTACACTTGTCCTCAGTGCAAACTTTGGAACATGGTGTTCAGCCACTGCTCTGTTCACTCCTACCCTATTTGTTAATTCACTATTTCTGGGGGTTTGCATCTTTCCTTTGGGAAAACATTCTTATAAGATATCAGTAAACATTGGGGGAATCATTCCTTCAATCTGTAAAATTATCATCAAAATTGTTTTTCATTCTTTTTTTCAAAGTTATCTCTTGAGTTTACAGAGGCAAATGTTTCCACTGTCTTCTGCTACTCAATTGAAGCATTGGTAATAATGCTTCAAAGTATGGTGATATTTTATTTGTACTGAAATGTGATTTTATTTGTATGTTAATAAATAAAGTTGCCTGAGGGGTCAGAACTAATAGCAAGCCATAGCAGAAGCTGGGCAGTGGTGGCACATGCCTTTAATCTCAGCACTTGGGAGGCAGAGCTAGGCGGATCTCCGTGTGTTCAAGGATACAGCCAACATGGAGACACATGCCTTTAATCTCAATACCAACCATAGAAGACCTGGAGGTCTGTACAGACAGACAGTGATGAGGAGGGCATGTGGTTGGGTTTACAACCAATGAGAAGAAAGAACAGAAAGTCAATAAAAGGACAGACAGACAGGAAGTAGGCCTCTTTCAGAGGGGAAGGATGACAGCAGCAGCTAAGGGTAAGAAAGGTGGTTTTAAGTCTCAGCTCTCAGCTACTGCTCTAACCTCTTGGGCTTTTAACTCTGCAATTGGCTCTGTGTTTCTTATTTAATAAGACTGTTCATCTACAACAAAGTTTCCTTTTGCTTCTTCCAAAAAAAATCTTGATACACAGAGATCCAAGTCACATATCTCCTTTTCATACCTTTATTTATTTTCTCTAGATCAAATTAACTCTTGATTTATAATTTTGCATAAATTCTTACAGAACTTGAACCTGTATCTCTCTGTCATTCTTTCATTGTTCACAGACTGTGATACAACTTACTCTTTATGTCTGTGAGACATCTCAAGCTGACCCCACCCATCTGAAAAGTTTAGTTGTTCATATCAATTTAGAATCTTCTCCTGTTTCTATCTCAGTAAAGAAAGTTCAACATGGATTCCTCAGTTGTGCAATTTGTTTATCTTGGAACCATCCAATAGCCTGTATTTCTCTTTAGATTCATCCACTAAATATATAAAATATAATGTTCATGCTAGCTCTATATGCCCCACATTTGAATCCAAAGCAGTCTTTTCTATTGTCTACAGTAGGTGTTTAAATTATCTTCTGAGTTTTATTTTGGTCCCTGTTTTTTTCAGATCTCTGTACTAAGCATTATGGTGAGCTCTGTAAAACATTCAGGAGAGGACTGAATAATAGTAGGATCGAGGTGCCCATATTCCTCTGTAGAACTGGTACAAGAAATTCTAGAGTGGTGCTAGGGGAACTGTAATTCCTATTTTTCCAGAGGCTGTGTGAGCTGCATTCCTAAAGTAAAAGTCCTAGGAAGTCAATCTGGTACAGGAGGCCCAGGTAGAGTAGATAGGCCCATATTGAGGAAGTCCAGGTATCTAACCTAGCACAAGAGGTTTCTTATATTTTTAATTTTGTAAACTATACTTAAGAATATAATATTTAAAATAGGATTTATTAAAATAGTATATATATATATGTATGTATATTGTGTGTAATTATTCAACCATACAAACATATACACATGTGTGTATTTTTTAGGAATTATATTAGAATTACTATTGTTTAGAGCATAATGCTTTTATGCAAAGATGTCATTCATACAACAATATCCCACAACATTCATTTTAAAATGAGTATTTTTTTTTTGCTATTTATATAGTGTTTGAAATAATTTTGCCTTGAGATAACCACATGCTTTCAAACAAGTCCCTTTATGAGCACAAATAAAAGTTACAGTATGCTAGTCATAATTCAGAATTTAAATGGGGCAGGCAGATAGATACAGTCTTACACTGATACTCTGTTTAGAGAAATGCATGTGACATTAACAATAATGTGTGACTTCTTTCACAAGTATTAGATTTCTCATTAGGAGCCTGTATTAAATATGTCAAATAAAAGTAAATAAAATTGTGCTAAGCACCTGAAAAGCTTTGTTTCCATTTTTTTTTTCGTTTTATTTCCTATGATGTACTTAAATGTTTTATTTCCTAATGTATGTCCAAAACTAATGAATGGAAGTAAAATGTGGTCTTATTTATCCCAATGAAAAAAGAAATAGGATATTTTATGCGTAGTAGATTTATTTTAGTAAGTATTTTATCTTTTTCTAGAACGGAAGTTTTTAACTGCACGTGCATAAATTTTGACTGCCTGAGAAACTAAGAAAATAAAATTGGTGAGTTGGATTCTGCCTGTACAAAATTTCACATATTAAAGAATTTACAGGCAATTCTAAGGTATATAAAACAGAATACCAAGGGAGAGTATGTGCCTTAAGTTCATTCATTTAGGTTGTATGACAATAAACATGATTCCATCATTAGATTGTATCTAACCTCAAGCCCTTGTGTTGGTGCACACACATACACTCATTCACTTGATTAAATGAAAACATGAAGGGATATAACACTTTATTGATTATGCATATTCAAGACTACAAAGAATCACAATTTCTAAGGAGTGTACAATTCAAATTACACAACAAATATTGTTGACATAAAAATACTTTTATATAATAGGGAACCTGATCTATATTCAAATGCACAGCACAAATATTATTGATTAGTTTGTCAGGCATAATACTTACTAGTACATGAAGAAGAATTTTGCTTTGTAATTGGTGATTGGCATGTAGTCAGGCTATATTAAATACCAAAAAATATTAAAACTCTTTATAATAGATGATCTACTCCTATAGTTGGAAGTTTTTCCTCTGTCCTGGCCTGCTGGTGGACAGGACAAATCTCTGCCACTTGCATCCCCCAAGTAAACACACAGAGGCTTATATTAATTAAAACTGCTCGATTATTTTCTCAAGCTTACTACTGACTAGCTTTTACATTTAAACTCAGTCCATTTTTGTTAATCTATATGTTGCCATGTGTTCTGTAGCTTTATCTGTGTGCCATTACATGCTGATCTCTGGACGGCAGGCTGGTGTCTCCTGTTTCAACCTTCCTCTTCCCAGAATTCTCCTTGTCTGCTTATCCCACCTATACTTCCTGCCTGGCTACTGGCTGATCAGCATTTTATTAAACCAGTGTGCAAAAGCATTATTCCACAGCAGACTCCCTACAATTTTAACCAGGTATGAGATGAAGGAGAATCTATACATGCAGAAGTCCATATAATCTTCTCTTGAACAGAAACTTTGCAGGTAAAAAGATAGCATTTGTCTGGCTTCTTCATGTGCCCCCATATTGGAGGAAATGGTTAATAATAAAGCTACATGTAGGGTTTTTGTAAATAATCCATCAGGTAGTCTGTTTGCTGTAAGTTTTTTTGTAAGTCAAGCATGCCTTGTGTCAACATCTTTGGCTTAAATAATAGAAGAGACAGTCTGCCAAGTGTTGGATTAAACGCTTTAACAAATATATTCTGTTCTAAATCTACCAGTCATACAAAAAGTATAGAACAGTGTGCAGACAAAGACAAAAACAGAGATCATAAGCATCTATTACGAAGACGGTGAAAGAATATGGGAAACCATTTACATTAAGAAGACATTGCCTTGGTAGGCAATGCTTGCCTTGCATACCTAAACTTCTGGGTTCAATTCCTAGCTCAACCAAAGACAAGAAGAAAGAAAAGGAAAGGCAGAAAATGATGGTGCTTTTACATCTAGGTTACTCATCCTTGTGCTTAAAGCCATACACAGGTTCTGTACTATAGTAAGAGTAAACAAAAGGTTATAATGATGTGGTCCTCAGTAGTAGGAAAGGATGGGTTTACTATTGTGGAATCATTAATCCTGGGTGTCAACTGGACATGATTTAGGATCACAATGGAAACAAACCCTTGGATACATCTGTAAAGAATTTTGTAGATTATGTCAACAGATGTGAGAAGATACTCAATGTGATTTTGGAGATAGATCTCTCTGGAAATCTCTTATTATGTACTCCATGAGTTGATTTGCAACATTTTTCTCTCTGCCACCTTGCTGTGGATGCAATATACCAGCTTTACGTTCCTGCCACCATGACTTTGCGGTCATCGTAATGTCTTTTTAGCTCAGATTCAATGGTAGCCATGCTTGTTACATTTAAAATGCTTATACATCAAGGAAAAAAAACACAAATTTATTTTGCAAATATATTCTTTAGCTTTTTTCAACAACTTGTTTACTTGGAATAAATCACAAGAGCATCATTATATTTTGATCAATATGCATTATATAGTTTTGGTAGAACTGGTAAACATGACTAGAGAGCAGAATAAAGGAGATCTAAAGTGTCAGTAGATGTGGAAATTTAGAGTTGTTATCTTTGGTAGATGCCAAAGATAATATTATATATTAAGTAAGATATTCAGTCGTCTCCTTTATTGTTGTAAATGGTCTTTGTTTTGTGTTTTCCAAACTTACAGAGAATTGTTTATAATGAAGGAATAGAATTTTCTCCTATGCTTCTTACATAAAATATTAATGCATTTGGCACTTTATCATATTAACATGATACATTCTAGCTACTTTTGTTTGCCTATATATAATATACCTGTGTCTCATGTATAAATCCCTCTTGGTCATAGTGAATGACCCACAATTTCTCAATATTGCAGCACCAAACAGAGAACCGAATATGTTAACAAATCATTCTAATATAAAACATAGCATGCTACTTAGAATATAAAAACATAAATGTACATAATCTAGGGTTTATATGTATACCATTGCCTGTCAAACTAAAATAACAAAAAGAAATTGTTAAATTAATTTAATTAAGAATGATAAACAACAATAAGTGGAATCGCCAGTTATATTTATGTGTTTATACATACATGTAATAATAACAGTAAAATAAAAAAAAGAGAAACTGTGAATTTGGGAGAGAGAAATGGGTGGGAACATGGAAGAGGTCAGGAGAGGAAAAGGGAAGGGGAAAATGATGTAATCATATTTTAATTTTTAAAAAATAAAAATAAAAAACATAACTAAAAAAGTGTCATATACCTTACTACCTAACAAGCCTCTCTAGAAATTCTTTAAATGAATGACAAAAAAAAGGATGAAAATTGAGATGACTATATGTCTCACAGTCTCTAAGTTCAAGAGAAGGTGATAAACTATTAATAAGTACCAATGAATGTTCAGGAAAACAGAGATATCTGTATTGATTTTCTTTTTAAAGTAAAATTGAGAAATCGCAGAAGTTGCTTTGAAACAATCAGACTTGGTTAACATTATCTAGACCAATGGTGGCTCTGGACCAAGGTTGGGCAGACCATCCCTAGACAAGTGCCTCCCATGATGCTTTTGGTGTATGGAGAAGAGGCTTTAGTGCAATGCTATGATTCTGTGATAATTTTGTTAAAGTGTCTCCATACTAAATATGGCGATTACACAAATCTGTTTGGAATTTAAAATGTAAATCTGTTTGTGATAGCATATAATTATCACTTTATATGAGGGCTTTAAAAGAAAATCTGATACAATACGTCTCTACTGCTTTCAATCTGATTTCAGAAAAGTTAAATGTTTCTCTTTTAGTATTATAGATACAGGACTCTGTTTTGTATCACACTGCTGCAAATCTAGCAACTACCACTTGTCATTTGATATAATTCTAATAAGACAGTCCATTTTTGAAGATTATTTTCATGTTCAAACTCTAATTAAATAAGAAAGGGCAATAGATTGTGAAGATCACATGTATGCATGCATGGCTGATATCAAGAATGGTCACAAGAAACTGCCAGAATCACAATCTTCCGTAAGCCTCACAAAATAAATAAAGGATAATGGAAAAAGTTTGAAGTAACTGTCTTAAATGTTGGTACTTCCTGAAAGTAATAACTATAATCTCCCTTAGGGCAAAATAATTGTTTATCTCCAAAATAACAGTTGTCTATTAGTTAGTCTGCACTGATTATGTGTTCTTAAGCTGTCTTTTCAAAAATATTTATCAGTCATTTGCTTGAAAAGAATCTTTGGAAATTGTCTGTCTCACTAGAATTAAAGCAAAATGAAAAGTGATAGTTCCTAGGATTGCAGCAGTGAGATACACAAAAGCTAAAATGTCTGTATCTAATTACATTCTAAAGATAATGACATTAACCAAGTTTAACATCTTTTTAACTTCAGACAATAGATAAATACAGAGATGCAGACGGTAAACTTGTATAAGCACCAACAGAAATGTATTTAGTACTTCCTGAAGTCTTCAAAATTCAGGAAGTACTGAGTCCTCATCTTGGTGGTCCTGTGTCTGTTTTCCTTCCCAAGATAGGTTAATTAGTGGTGAGAAAGATCAGTGATGAGAACTAGACTATAGCCCTAAATAGTAAAAGTACATTGTTGGCAGCAGGAATAAACAAACTTTGTGCCCATAATTGTGACTTTAGTACACACTTAAAGAAGGAAATTGCATTTTCATAATGCTTTATTTATATGGAGGTAATATGGGGTAGGAATAGAAACTTTACTTTGTCTTCCAGTGTCTTCATCGGTATTCTATTTCTGTGAAGAGACACTATGACTACAGCAATTCTTATAAGGAAAAACATTTCACTGAAGCTTACCTACAGTTAAGAGTTTAGTCTATTATCATCATGGTGGGAAGCATGACTGACTCTGTGCAGGTAGACTTCGTGCTGGAGGCGTAGCTGAGAGTTCTACATCAGGATTTGCAGGCAACAGGAAGAAAGAGACATTGGCCTGGCTTGAACTCTTGAAGCCCCAAAGACTGCCCCTAGAGACACACTTCCTCTGAGAAGGCCACACCTACCCCAGCAAGGTCACACCTCCTAATACCTCCAAGTAGTACCAGTCCCTGGACACTAAGTATTCAAATCTGTGAACCTATGAGACCATTCATGTTTAAGCCACCACATACAGTACAAATATTACAAGGAGCCAGACATCGTGTGGCACAATACTGCGCCAGCATCGTGAAACTGAGGCCAGCAAATCTCTGTATGAGTCCAGTCTATTTTATGCAGCTAGTTCCAGGACAAATGGGGCTACATTGAAAATAGCATGTCTCAAAGAATCAAACCAAACAAAGACAAACTAAACAAACAAAAGACCAATGTGTCAATGATGACCATAGTCATACTCAGAAATCTAAATTTTTACATAATTATTTCAGTCAAGAAGTATCCAAAAACAAAATTGATAAACTACTGAAGAACTTAGGGTAAGAATATTACTTTCTAATATATATTCTCCCATACTATAAATAACCATTAGATATATCTAATATTATTGGATAATTATATACGTATTTCTTAATTTGCCATCTTTTACTTTGTGAAGAAGTCTAGGGGAAGAAACAAGAGGGATAAGAAGAAAAAGATGAAGATTACTGGGGAAATAAATGTGAAATCATCATTTCAAACAGGAATGAATCACATCTACTTCCAAGCTAAGACTTGGGTGCTCATGAAATTTTCTTTTGATTAGTTTTATAAGCTGTCAGAAAAAGAAGCACCACATTAGCTGATCAACAAATAAACCACTAAGAGATACATAATAACAGAAATTCTCCTGTCCTTTGTTATTACCTATGTTGGCTAGATTTAAATCAACTTGACACAAGCTAGAGTCATCACAGAGGCAAGAGCTTCAGCTGAGAAAATGCCTACATAAAATTGGGCTGTAGGCAAGCCTGCATGTCGTTTTCTTAATGAGTGATTGATGGGGTAAAGCCCAGCCTAGGGTGAGTGATGCCATCCCTCGTCTGATGATCCTGGGTCCTATAAGGAAGAAGGCTGAGCAAATCATGTGAAGAAAGCCAGTAAGCATCTCCTCTCCATGGCCTCTGCATCAGCTCCCATCTCCAGACTCCTGCATTGTTTGAGTTTCTGTCATGACTTCCTTCAGTGATGAACAGAAATTGGTGCCAGGATAGTGGGGTATTGCTGTAATAGACTTGCCATTATTGTTTTGGCAATAATGGCAAGAATTGTGAAAGGACTTTGGAACTTTGGGAAAGAAAAGCCATTGAGTGTTCAAGGATTGGTGAGCTGTTTTGTGGGAATTTATAAGAAAAGAGTGCTTGAGAAATATATACAATGGAGGTCTGCCTGGTGAAGTTCTAGAGGGGAGTTTGAGAGTTACCTAAAGACTCTATTGGGCCATTTGTTATTTTGAATTAAGAGTCTGTGGTTCTGGCTAGCTGGGTCTGAATAATCAGCTGTGCTTAACAAGACACCAGAAAAAGTGAACCCTTTCTTAGACTGGAGCTAAGAAATTAAAAGGTGATTAAGAAGAGACCAGCGTTGTTGAAGGAAAGTATTTCTTGAGAGCCAGCATACTGAAGCTGTGTTCCAGAATCAGCCAAAGTTGTACCTTGCACTGGCAGCTGAACTTGGTAGAGTAAGAGTCATCCTGGTGGGTACTGGTTTGAAGATGTGAAGGGGTCATGGAGGGCAGCTGAGACTTGGCACTGTGAGAGACCATGAGAGGCCAATGGAGAAGGTGCAGCCTCAGTAGCAGTTGAAGGTCCAGAATTGAAGGGGTCATGCAAAGAAATCGAGACTTGCTTGGTACCACTAGGAGAGGCTATTGGTGAAAGTTCAGCCCAGTTGCAGCAGAAGACCCCAGCATTTTGGAGATGCCAGTACCATGGAATGACCACCGAGAACAGCAGCAGCAGTGGAGTGGAGCCTGCTGAGCTTAGAAGACAAACTGTGTGTGCTGCAAAAGGCAGAGCTGGAGAAGTGACCCAAGCCCTTTGGAGGAGCCCAAAAGATTGTGAGAAAATTCCAGATATTGGACATTGAGTTATTTGTCCTGTTAGAGTTTGTTTTGCTTTGTCTGGACTGTGACTTTTTCCTGGTTCTTCCCTCTTGAAGTAATAAAGTTTTTTTTTTTAATTTTTTTTATTGGAGCCCACAATTGAGAGATATTAAGCTTTTACAAAAGAGATTTTGGATTTTACAGAGAATTGGATATTTGAAGGAGACTGGATATTTTTTCCTTTCCCCTTTTTTCTTTTTCCTTTTTTTATTCTTCTCTTATCCAACACATCCCAACTGCAACCTCCCTCCCTCATCTCCCTACTCTCCTTCCAGCCCCACCTCCTATCCCTCAGTGTTTCCCTTTTTAGAAGAGCAGGCTCACAGTGATATCAACAGAACATGACATAACAAGATGCCATAAACCCTTATAAGAAGGCCAATAGGTGGAAAAGCATCCCAAGTACATGGAAAAGAGTCAGAGACACTCCCACTCCCACTGTTATGAGTTTCACAAAAACCCCAAGCTAAACCACAGCACACATGCAGAGGACATAGCACAGACACATGCAGGCTCCATGATTGCTGCTTCAGTCTCTGTGAGCTCCTATGAGCCCTGTTCAATTATGTGGGCTGTGTTCTTCTGGTTTCCTCCACCCCTCTGGCTATTACAATCCTTCTCCCTCCTCTTCCACAAGGTTCTCTATCTCTGCCTAATGTTGGGATGTGGGTCTTTGCATCCACATTTATCAGCTGCTAGAAGAAGTCCCTCTAATGATGATTGGGCTAGAAGTCCCTCTAATGATGATTGGGCTAGGCAGTGATCTATGAGTATGGCAGAACATCATTAGGAATCATTTCACTGACTTTTTGATATTGTTCAGTTCTGCTTGGTTCTATTCTAGGTCTCTGAGCCACCCAGCTTCCAGTTTCTGGCCATCCAGACAGTATTGGGCATGGACATGTGCTGCCCCGAGTGGTTTGGGTCTGAAGTTAAACCAGTCTTTGGCCACTCCTACAGGCTCTGGGTCATCATTGCTGGGTTGTTGTCCCAGTCCCACCACTGGGAGCCTTGCCTAGTTACAGAAGATAGCTAGTTTAGGCTGTATATCCCCCATTACTAGGAGTCCTAACTAGGGTCACCCTCATAGAATCCAGGAAATTTCCACTGCACTCTTCCAGTCATTTCTCCCTGTACTCTTCCCCTCTCCCTCCCCCTCTCTTTATCCTTTGTGTTCCCATGCCCACCCACCTCAATCCATATGAAAAATCTATTTTATTTCAACTTCCCAGAGAGATTTATATACCTCCCAACCCCCATTGCCCTGCTTGTCACTTAGCATCTCTGTGTTTGTGGGTTATAGTGTGATTAAACTTTACTTAACAGCTAATATCCACGAATAAGTGAGTACATACCATGTTTGTTTTTCTGAGTCTGGATTACCTCACTCAGGATGATTTTTTTCTAGTTCCATCCATTTGCCTGGAAATTTGATGATGATATTTTTTTTTCCTAACAGCCTAGTAATACTCCATTGGGTAAATATACATTTTCTTTATCCATTCTTCAATTGGGGAACATCTAGTTTGTTTCTAGTGTCTGGCTATTATGAGTAAAGACACTATGAACATAGTTGAGCAAGTGTCCTTGTGGTAGGATGGAGCATCCTTTGGTTATGTGCCCAGTGGCATAGCTGGGTCTTGATGTAGATCAAATGTTTTTTGAGGAACTGCCATATTGATGTCCAAAGGGGCTGTACAAGTTTGCATTCCCACTAGCAATGAAGGAGTGTTCCCCTTGCTCCATATTCTCACCAGCATGAGGTATCACTTGAGTTGTTTATTTTAGCCATTCTGACAAGTATAATATGGAATCTCAAATTGTTTTTAATTTGCATTTCCCTGATAGCCAAGGATGCTGAACATTTCTTTAAGTGTTTTTCAGCCATTTGAGATTACTCTATTGAGAATTCTGTTTAGATCTGTTTATTTGGATTGTTTAATTTGTTGATGTCTAGTTTCTTGGGTTCTTTATGTATTTTGGATATTAGCCCTCTGTCAGTTGTGGAGTTAGTGAAGATCTTTTCCCATTCTGTAGGCTGCTGTTTTGTCCCATTGACTGCGTCCTTTGCCCTACAGAATCTTTTCAGGTTCATGAAGACTCATTTATTAATTGTCAATCTTAGTGCCTGTGCTATCAGTGTTCTGTTTAGAAAACTTTCTCCTGTGCATTCAAGGCTATTTCCTACTTTCTCTTCTATCAGGTTCAGTGTAACTGGTTTAATGTTGATGTCTTTGATCTACTTGGACTTGAGTTTTGGTCATGGTGATAAATATGAATCTATTTGTGTTGTTCTACATGTCAACATCCAGTTAGAATAGCACCATTTGTTGAAGGTGCTTTCTTCTTTCCATTGTGTATTTCTCATTTCTTTATAAACAATCAGGTATTCATAGGTGTGTGGGTTTATACCTTGGTCTTCAGTTTAATCCTATGGACCAACAACCTGTCTGTTTTTATATCAATACCATGTGTTTTGTTTGTTTGTTTGTTTGTTTTATTTTGTTTTTTATCACAATAGCTCTGTAGTGCAGCTTAAAATCAAAGATAATGATCCCTATCAAAGTTTCAACACAATTCTTTACAGACCTTGGAAGGACAATAGTCAATTTCATATGGGAAAACAGATAATGGATAGCTGAAATAATCGTGAACAATAAGAGACTGGATATATTTTTTTAAAGATTTATTTATTTATTATGTATACAGTGTTCTGCCTGCATGTATGCTTGGATGACAGAAGAGGGCACCAGATCTCATTATAGATGGTTGTGAGCTACGATATGGTTGCTGGGAATTGAACTCAGGTCCTCTGGAAGGGCAGTCAACATCCAGTGCTCTTAATTCCTGAGCCATCTGTCATGCCCTGAGACCAGCTATTTCTAAAGAAACTATTTTTAAAGTTTTGAAATTGTAAGGCTGTGGGATCTCTTAAGTGGGTAATATATTTCATCTTGTGATGTCTTTTTTAATGTATGATCTTATGAATGAACAGGAAAGGAAAGATTGTGGCTTAATAGTAATGTGCTTGTGTGTCAAGTAGAAAAGGGGTGAGTTATGCTAGCTAGTTTTCTGTCAACTTGGCACAAGGTAGAGTCATTAGACAGGAGGAAACCTCAGTTTAGAAAATGCATCAATAATATCTGGCTGTAGGCAAGTCCATACGGCATTTTCTTAATTAGTGATTGATGGGGGAGGGCTCAGCCTATTGTGGGTGGGGCTGCCCCTGAACTGGCAGTCTTGGGTTCTATAAGAAAACAGGCTGATCAAGGCATGAGGAGCAAGGCAATAAGTAGCACTCCTCCATGACCTCTGTGTCGGCTCCTGTCTTCAGGCTCCTGCCCTGTTTGAGTTTCTGTCCTGGCTTCCATTAATGATGAATAGTGGTGTGGGAGCCTAAGCTAAATAAACCATTTCCTTCCAAAGTTGCTTTGGTCATGGTGCTTCATCACAGCAATAGTAGTCCTAACTATGACATTACCTTTCATATTTATTCATAGAGTTTGATCAATAGTGGAAAATATTCACTTAAGTGTATAAAATTAGCTCCAGGTGAAAAATGTGAAAATATTATTCTCTCCAATGTTTATGAAAATTCTAGCCTACTTCAAACAAAAATAATAGTCAACAAATTATGTTATCTGTTTAAGTTACTATTTCAAAATATTAGACAGCAATTGGATAAGGTTTATTGCTGCTGCTTTATGATGAAACCATAAATAAACTACATCCATATAATTTAAGCCATTTGCTTCCTTGAAATAGAATATGAACTTTAAAATATCTGCTAGCAAATAGAAGAGAAAGACTATTACATTCTGTCTCTAAACAAGACTTTTTTTTCAAGTGTTCTCAATTCATTCATTCATTAAAATGTTTGTAAAGTTCTTTTGGCTCTTGCTACAATTTTATTATTTTTCTCTCATCTCCCAGTATATAGTGTCAGAAATATTCAAATAAATTAAACCAAGAAAAAAACAGTTTTAGAGAGTCCCCTTGTATTACAATAGTAAAAATAGTTGTAAGGTTATTCCTTTCTGTTAAGGTTACAGCAGATACAGAGGAAACTCTAACAGCCTATCAATTTAGTTTTGAAGCTATTCTCCAAAATAAATTTTAAATATTAAGAAAATATAAAATGATATCCACTTCTTTATTTTTTTCTTCATATGGATACTGAACAAATTCTAACAACTGAAAGCTTTAAAAAAATGTATAAAATACTCAAGTCTTTCTCTTCCTGGGATATTTCCTGTTGTCAGTTAAATAATGACAAGAGAGTAAGAATTCTCTTTCTATTCTAAAAATTAAGAATAAGTTTCAGATCTTCAATTTGAACTTAACTGAGACATCTATATCACACCATCTTATTCTCAAAGCTCAAAGAATATTGCAATAATTGAGGCAGAAAGGTTGTGGCAGCCAAAGGTCAGAGAGGATTTATGCAAAATACTGTCTCCTGGCCATTATACTCATAAATTCACAGTAGCTGAGAACTACACAAATTGGACCCATCAACATTTCATTATGGGAGAGGGATTGGCTCATTAGACCCTCCCACACAATCTTGGGCCACAATCAATAGTTAATGATGCCTGGGGAAAGGTATGTCACTTTCTGCAGTGGTATAAACATCAATAAATATCCATGCTTCAGGAAATAACCTACCATCTATTCTAATGCAAGCAACTGTAATTAAAGCTTGTGTATCACACACAATAAAGAAGACATAAATGTGGGAGGGAACTTCGAAAAAAAATGGTTTCAACTGGAGAGGGAAAGGGGATGAGAGAGGGTGAAAAGGAATACAAATAACTAAAATTAATTATATATATGTGTGTATATATAATTATGTGAAAATATTATTCTCTCCAAAGTTTACGAAAATTCTAGCCTACTTCAAACAAAAATAATAGTCAATAAATTATGCTTTCTGTTTAAGTTACTATTTCAAAATAGTAATATATATATATGTGTATATATACATAAACATCACTTTATATATATTTGAGGTATAGATGTTAGAGATATAGTTGGTATTATGTATGTAGGTACACATCAAAGGATAAAACAAATATATTAAAAATAAAATAACAACACATATAATCTTCAAATTCTTCAAAATCATTGATGAGAGAGAACATTTGTAAGTCATTCTGAGGCCAACATCATTCTAAGAGCACACCATACAGCAGGAAAAGGTTTGCATCTTTTGAGCTTTTCTAAAATCTAGCAAATTATTGACATAATTCAGAGATTCTTAGTTTATCATTGATTAAATTTTATAAACTACTAGCGGAAATTAAAAGAAATGTTTACTATTTGGGGAGGATCTGTTGGATTCCTTTGGCCAGTGATTCAGCAGCAAGTAGCCATTTCTATCTGGCTATATCAACCACATTCTAAGGCAGGTGTCATATTCAGGAGTAGTTGACCAATACAAAATGGAAGTCATGATGTGCTGTGTATTTTTTGTTGTTGTTGTTTGCTATGGTTTAGTGATTTTTGTCTTTGTTTTTGTTTTTGTTTGGTGTCCTTTTTTGCTTTTTGGCTGGGTTTGCTGAGAAAGAATATAAATTTGGAAGGGCAGTAGGATAGGACTGAGAGGAAGGAAAAGGTATTTTCCTATTTATCTCCTGCACCTTATGCAAATTATTTGAATTATATAAATACAAGATAATAAAATTGCTTCTTGAAAGAAATAATCAAAATGACATTGTTAGATATATTTGCTCCTTCATTTAACATGGTATTTTTTAAAAAGTATTTTAAAATTATTTGAACTTCATGGATTTACCACCTAATAATTGGTTCCACAGATAATACCTTATTTATGTACAAAGGACAATGAAAAATTAAGTTAGTGAACTTCTAGGTTAGAGCAATTTTACCATGTCACAACTTGAGTAAGGTGGGTTGAATGTCTGCATTTCTTCAAAATTTATATGTTGAAGCCAAAATGTCCAATGTAGAGATTTTCTGAGGTTAAGGTTTAGGAGGCAATTTGTTCATGGGGGTAGATCCCTCATAACAAGATTGGTGACTTTCATTGAAAAGTAGCCAATCAGTGGTGCTGTGGTGGTGCACGCCTTTAATCCCAGCATTCGGGAGGCAGAGGCAGGTGGATCTCTGTGAGTTCAAGGCCAGCCTACGCTACAGAGTGAGTTCCAGGACAGGCTCAAAAAAAAAAAAAAGTGACTTTTTTTAATCCCAGCACTTGGGAGGCAAAGGCAGGAGGATCTCTGTGAGTTCGAAGCCAGCCTGGTCTCCAAAGCGAGTTTCAGGTAACGCGCAAAGCTATACAGAGAAACCCTGTCTTGAAAAAACAAACAAAACAAAACAAAAAAAAAAAAGAAAGAAAAAAGAAAAGTAGCTAATCATGTGTCCCTAATATGTGAAGAGAGGCTGTCTGCTAACCAGGAAGACACATACTAAACTTACCTGTTCCTTAATCTTTACCTGATCAGCCTCCGGAACTGTGAGAAATATTTTTGTTAGGAAAGGCACCCAGTCCATAGTGGGTCCTCAGTATTACAGCTGAGATATGAGTGGATGAGTAAATTCACCCTTCAATTTAATATTTTGATAGCAGTTTGAATATTACCTTTCCTAGATATAGCATCACAGTAAATATCCAATGTAAATGTGTTTCTTACATATAAAAAGTAACCGGAGGCTGGTAAGATGGATACACTTGCCGCTAAGCCTGACAACCTGAGTTTGATCCCAGGTATAGTAATTTGAATGAGAGTAGCTCCCATAAGCTCATATATTCACATGCTTAGTCACCAGTTGGTAAATTGCTTGGAAGGATTAGGAGGTGTGGCCTTGTAGGAATAGGTGTGTCCTTGCTGTAAGAAGTGTGTCAATAGAGGTAGACTAGGGGGTTTCAAAAGCCCACTCCAGATCCAATGACTCTGTCTCTGTCTCTGTCTCTGTCTCTGTCTCTCTCTCTCTCTCTCCCTCTCTCTCTCTCTGTCAGCCTGCAATCAGGATGTGGCTGTCAGCTATGCTTCAGCAGCCTGAAAGCTCCCCATCGTGATGATAATGGATTGCAATCAAGCTCCAATTAAATGTTTTATTTTTTAAGAGTTTTCTTGGTCATAGTATCTCTTCACAGGAATAGCATAGTGACTAAAACACCAGAGATCCACGCAGTACTAGGAGACAAATGACCTTTGCGGGTTGTTCTCTGATCTGCACATCTGTGTGCCACACAAAACCGTCAAAACTTTTTAGAAAGTCACTGGTATCATTGATTTCTTGTGCTCAAGCTAGTTGCTTAACTATGTCAGTAATACCCTGAAGACACCAAAAAAATATATTCTGAGGTTTTATCTCAGAACTCAGGTCTTTGCCTACATTTCTATGAAAGGATCTGTGACGACCAAGAACTTGTTGTTATACCTGTGATGATATTATGGTCAGGAGTTATCAGTGTATAAATCCTTCAGCTGTAAATAAGCACTCATATTACTGAGCTGCTATGCTCAACTGTTGATCTAGACCGTAATTGTTTTCAGATGTCATAATCAAATCAATTCCATGAGGAATCCTTGTTACATACTGGAAATGAAGAAAAAATACAAATAATAAATAAATAAATAAATGGAATTCTTCATGTGTTTATAGACACCTAAACCTGAAAAACTCAGATATCACACTGAAGAGGAAAAAAAAAATCATTGAAATTCAACAGAGTCCAGCAAGCGAGAGCATAGAACAGGAAATGTCATTGTAACATTCTGCTTTTCCATTTATCTTTTAAATACAAAATAGTGGCCTGGATCACTCACATTTGCACTTGTTTGTTTTTTTTTTTCTATTAACTCTTGAAGTCTGTATGATCTATCATTCCATGATTTTCTTCTTGCTTTCTTTAGAGAAACCAGAAAGACTATTACAATTTTAGATAAGAAAAATTGAAGGTAATTGTGGTAAAACTATGAAAATAAGAAATAGGTACCCTTTTTTGCTTGTTTGTTTGTTTGTCTGTTTTCATTTTTATAAGCTGCTCTGTAGTCATCATCCAATTCATTATAACATCCTCTTGTGGGAGTGGAGCTGCTGGAAGCACCCGACTAGCATCTCACTCTACTGTAAGCAGAGTCCCCTGCTTTATTTTTTTTTAACTGTTTACCTCCTTTAGTAGGATAAAGCTCTCTGCATTAAACCACTCATGTTCTTTCTGTGAGCACAAGTAGGTTATCTTGCAGATTTATGTAGTATTTGACATTTCATGACATGTAATCTGTACCCCAGCTTAGTAAATTTCAAGTTCTTCCTAATTTTGTTTTTAAAAAAAAAACAATAAGAATTGATTAATTGTGTTGACTTTACCAGTTTCTGTGAATCAGATTTGTCATGTATTCTTGCCAAGTTCAACTTTAATGCTTTCTGATTTATAAAAATGTATCAGTGTTTTAACTTCTTAAATGCACCACACAAATTTAAAAAAAAACACTATAGTCATTATATCTGATACAATCTTTCACGTATTAAAAAGTCAAATGCCAGTGGAAGCCATGAGGATGTAGCTGGAGAGTTTCTCTTCAGCTCCCACTGAGCCCCGGCAGTCCCACAGCCCACTTATAAAATAAACACACAGACTCTTATATTATTTAAACTGTTTGGCCTAATGGCTCTGGCTTCTAAATATCTAGTTCTTACATCTTTAATTAACCCATATCTATTAGTCTATAAGTTGCCACCGGTACCTTACAACTCACTTTTCATGGTGGCAGCATCTCTCTCTCTCTCTCTCTCTCTCTCTCTCTCTCTCTCTCTCTCTCTCTCTCTCTCTCTGCTTCAGCCTTTCACTTCCCAGAATTCTCTCTCCTTGTCCCGCTTATACTTACTGCCTGACTACTGGCCAATCAGTGTTTCATTTATTAGCCAATCAGAGCAACACATTTAATATACAGAACATCCCACAGCATAAGGAGGTATTTCAAACCACATTGCAATGAAACTTCTGTGACTTAATGAGAATGTGTGGACAAGCACACATCTTCATAGGCTCCAGTTTCTGAATTTGCCATTGAACAGTGTATTATGGATAGTACAGAAATAAAGACAAACAACTTTAGAGGTATCAGTTATTTATAAATCTATAAAGTGCTAGAATTGAAACAATATCAATAATAATGTCCTCTTATTTTTCACTATGTTGAAATTTTTCACTATGTTGAAATTGTAGGAGAATCATTAAGTAATAGTATGTGGAGTCAAATCTGAGTTTGATTTCTAACTCTACCTCTGACATGCGTTATAGGCTTGGCATAAATATAAACCTTATTGTTTTTAGCTTTATAGGAAGCTGATGATTTCTAAATTATTGTCAGTGGTAAATAAAACAATGTATTGAGAACTTTGGAATACTGAAAATTAAGAGAAGAGAAAACTGGAGATGGATAGAGATGAAGTGAGGACTAGCAATGTAGCTAGAAGAATACATCTCATATAGCAATGTTTTGAACCCTAATATAACAAGGCACAGACAGTAAGAGAAATCAAGTGTGGTGTGGTGTGTGTGTGTCCATCTGTCTGTCTATGTGCCTGTGGGTCTGTGTGAATCTATAGGTCTCTGTGTGTGTCTATGTCTGTGTGTGTGTGTGTGTGTGTCTGTTTGTCTGTCTATGTATCTGTGGGTCTGTGTGTGTGTGTCTGTGTCTCTCTATGTGTGTTTCTGTGTTTCTGTGTTTGTCTGTGTGTCTGTCTCTGTGTCCATCTGTCTGTCTATGTGTCTGTGGGTCTGTATATGTGTGTCTGTGTCTCTGTGTGTCTTGGTCTGTCAGTGTGTCTGTTTGTGTGTCTATCTGTGTGTCTGTCTGTGTGTGTGTGTCTGTCTGTCTGTCTCTGTGTGTGTGTCTGTCTGTCTGTGTGTCTCTGTCTGTGTGTGTGTGTGTGTGTGTGTGTGTGTGTGTGTGTGTGTGTGTGTGTGGTGGGATGGGCTTCTTTATCACAGAGCCACTAGGTACATTCTTTTTGGATGTTTACAGTGAACTCCCTTGAGACAAACAAGCATAAAGTTTAGATCAGAAGCCTGGGAAACCACCCGCTTTTGGCTCTGCTCAACAAGCTCTCTTCAAATAGTGCACATGGCAACTTAGGTCCCTGCATGTGCATTGGTCACACATTTCCCTTTAACAATGCACACAGAAAACTAGTATTTCTCCCCACCAACCAGCATAGAGCTGCAGAGCCATTCTCCTCTAAACAGTGGAATATTTGTCTCCTCCCATTTACAACCATCAACTATGAACAGTCTCTACTGAAACATATTTCTAGTAATATCCAGGTAAAAGAGGAAGGGGCTCATCCAACCTCAATTAGCTGCAATAAGAGTAACTCTGTCCAAGAATATCCTATTAAACATTTTATGCCTCTATATAATTTGATGTGCATATAATTAAAATCAGATGCATCATGAAAGAGGACATGAACAGTAGGGAAAATATATAACTCAAAAGTGTGAATCAGCATATAGGATCACTTAAACTACTCCCCTTAGTAACCAGCCCCTCTTTCCTTTAGGTCTTACAAAAAAAAGACCCAGGCAATAACTTGGGGCCCTTAAGTATCTCTCTTGACAGTACATTTTAAATCTGTACTGTCAATTTGCTTTTGATGATCACTTGCTACTTTAAAATTGATGTGCATTTATTTCAATTCCCAAACACCTGGAAATATCAGGTCCAAATAGCAACCACCAGTAGCAATTCTGTATTTCCCGTTCCTTGTTTGTGTCCTTGAATAAATGATGGGTGAAGATGTAGTTGTTTGAATGTGAATGCCCCACATAAGCTCATATGTTTGAATGCTTTGTCACCGGTTGGTGGTACTGTTTGTGAAGTATTAGAGGTGTGGCCTTGTTGGAAGAGGTATAACACTGTGGATGGGCTTATAGGTTTCAAAACACATTATGGTTCTCTTCCTCTATCTTTCTCCCTCCCTTATTCACTCTTTCCCTCATTTCCAGCCTTGTGGATCAGATAAATATAAGCCCTCAGCTACTACTTCAGCACCATGCCTGCCTACCTGCTGCCATGCTCTCTATCATTATTGCCATAGGCTCATCCCCTGAAACTGTAAGCAAGCCACCAGTTATATTCTTTCTTGTATACATTTATTTTGTTATGGTGTCTCAACATAGCAATAGAGAGTAATTAATACAGTAATCTTTATTAACACAGCCTACAGAATATTCATATCCATATCTTTTCTTTTCCATTGTAGTAAATTCTACTGAGATATAAAATGAACATGTTTGGGAGTAAGCTAAATTGGCAAAGAATACCCTCCCATCTATGTTTCATAGTGTTCCTTAGCATCACTCAGCACTCCCTTACCCAAGTTGTCCTCATTATTACCACACTGTAATTATCTCCTTTACTATTTCCTCTGTGGCTAACAATTATCTTTTGAATTCTCTTTCCTTGAGACTGACTTTGAAGGCATAAGCTACATATTACTGTTTTCTTTTTTGTATTAATTCACTGCATCTCTGGCACATGATGAGTTCCCTGTATGGATGAAGAAGTTTATGTTTTAGATTAATAACAGAGAATGTGTTCATAATAAAAGTAAATCCATAAAGCAATACAGGCACTATGTATTGAATTAGAAGGAAATCAATGGCTAAGATACTGCTTGAAAGACACAATTTGTATCCTTGAAAAGTTTCTTTGTTTCTCACACCCTTGGGTGTATGAGCACTCTTTAACACTGATGACCACATTTGATGTGCATATTAACATTTGTATAGCAGATAAATACTGAGCCACAACTTTTTTATTATTCTCTGAATATTTTGATTTTTATAAAATTGCAACTCATAATATCACTTTTTATTCCTCTAATGCTATAGTTTATTAATCTCTGAATGCATGTAATTTCTGTATTTAAATTTTAATTCTGACAATTAAAGTGATGAAGTTTTGTATCCTAATATTACAAATAAGAAAACTGAAGCATGATGGGGAAGAAATGACCAGGGTAAATACACAGATAATTGTACATATGTATTCCTCCTTCTCTCTTTTGCCATGTGACTTTCAGATGACCTGCTAATGAATTTCATAATAGCCTGATCTAAATCTGTTTTCACTAATAACAGTGAGAAAAGAGCCAGAGGTTGGACAATTACTAGAAAGATGAAAGGGTATGAATAATGCACGTACTGCATAATAGGCCCATTTGTATTATCTGTGGGCCAATGGCAAGAGCACTCTGCCCTAATCCATTCTCTGCTGCACAGTGCTTCCCCATGACTATGCTAGATACATAAACAGAGGGGCAGGGTGAATGATTCATGCAGAAAAGGTGGCTGCTAAGTGGCCACTGCCAGGAACTCTATAGCATATACAAGTACGTTTTGTTTTAATACATTTTGCATCCTTAGACCTCTGGTCATTTAGATTGTAATGGCTAGCAGAGATCAGCAACAAAATATTTTTGATCAAACATGAAATAGACCTGAATTCAAACTCTAGCTTTAGAGATTAGGATACAGTTCACTGTAGATCCCTTGCCCAGTGTGCTTGGCTTTTGATCTCCAACATCAGGCAGAAGAAGCTATTTCTACCCTTCTTTTCTAATAGTGGACAAATTATATAACTTTCTGTCGCTGAAATGTGGAAATGTCTTAATAAAACTTCCTGCAAGAGATTTTTTTTTCAAAAAGAAAACTGTAGAGACAGACAGGCCCGGCAGCGACTGGCAGAGGTAGACTACAACCCATAGAACCATGGAGGCTATATACATAACATGGAGGTCCCTAGGACGACTGTGGCTTATAATAAATTTTGGTTTTACTCAAAAAAAATTATAAATTCACTCAAGAAAAAAATATTCTAACTTCATAGCTCTCCAGTGTTCTTTTTGCTTAATATTTTCTTCCATAACTGTGTTCCATGGGAAAGCCTTTCCTCTGTGTGAAATAAATGTCAATGTGTATTGTACACATTAAAAAAATAAATAAAAAATAAAATAAAATAAAAAGAAAACTGTTTAGTACATTATGTGAGCTGTAACTGTTAGTCACCTAATTATGTTACCAAACTTGAAGGCCCTTGGGGATGGACCCTTCCTCATATTCAGTAGCTTGTGAAACGGTCTCTATTTGCTGTAGAAAGATGTTTCTTTGGCAGGACCCTGACTACTTGAGAGATGAATGAGATCTGAGTCCATCTCTGTGCCTGGGTGGAGAAATGACATTCTAAACTTCCTAGAAGGTCATTAATAAGTAACTATCTAAATCATACTAGATTACTATCTATCCAAAAGCTCTCTGATAAGAAGCAAGGACATGCCATCATTTCCTCTATTAAGGATTAACCCAAATGTGTCTATCAATCAGCTGGGCAGGGAATTTACCTCTAAGGAAGTGCTGTGTAGTTTAGGGACTTTACAAATAGCCAAAAACCTGCCTAATTTTCACAATGGTCTCTCCAGCCATTGCCTGGTTCCAATCCTTGATAGTGCTTCTCTTTCTTCTGTTGTAAACCCTGCCTTCCACACTACAGTCTGTGTATCTGCTCTGAATTCTTTCATCAGAAGGTTTCATGAATGGGAAAGGGAGGGACCAGAGCCAGATCCTGGAGCCATAACAACTTTCTCAGGTAGGCAAAGCTGATATTTTACACATTCAAGACATTTTGTAAAACATTACATTGGAGACTGACATTATTTAAGAAAGATTTATGGAACTGTAGCTGGAGGGCTTCTCTCCAGGTTCCCCAAGCCCCGCAGTCCCACAATCCACTTATAAAATAATCACTCAGACGCTTATATCACTTATAAACTGTATGGCCGTGGCAGGCTTCTTGTTAACTGCTCTTTTATCTTAACCCATTTCTATAAATCTATACCTTGCCACGTGGCTGGTGGCTTACCAGAGTCTCTACATGCTGCTTGTCCTGGCGGTGGCTGCAGTCTCTCTCTTCCTTCTTCCTGTTTCCCCAATTCTCCTCTCTCTTTGTCCCGCCTATACTTCCTGCCTGGTCATTGGCCATCAGCGTTTTATTTATATAGAGTGATATCCACAGCACTTCCCCTTTCTTCTTTTTTTTAAAAAGGAAGGTTTTAACTTTAACATGGTAAAATTACATATAACAAAACAATTACCGAGCAAGAATTATAGTTACAATATTAAAGAAGATGTCCTATCTATCTTATATTTGTGAGTTTAAGGTTTTATAGCTAACTTATCTTTTATCATAACTGAGGAAATTACGACTATCTAGTCTTCAACCATATCAAAGACCTGAGAAGGAACATAATGGTACCTGAGAAATGGTAGATGGATGTAAGCAACTTTCGGGAATCTTGCAAAAGTAGACCAAGACAGCTGGCAGCCTGGACAGTCACCTAATGTTTCTCAGCATTGTTGGTGCATTCAAATTGGCTACAGGCCTAGAGTATCTGACAGACCATTTTCGGAAGCAGGATTTCTGAAAGACCATCTTACCCTGTCTTGGCAGAGTACAGTGGTCGCTTTCCTTGTGTCCCGCTTGTCCAGAAAGGACAGTATTGCATTTGTACTGTCAACCATCAAGGCAAGGGCAGTTCTTTGCCCAGTAGGCCATTTTGTGCCAAAAAGACAAACTTCCAAATGGAAATGTCTTAGAAGCCCAACATTCTCTTGGATCAATTGGTGCAGCCAGGAGCAATTGTGTCTTACGTCAACAGAATTTTAAGTTATTTAAATGCCATATTCTCTAGGTCTATGAAGTGTTTGAAGATTACCTATCTATCTGAAATATATCTATATATACCTAGAAGACTTAACTAACATGGCTATAAATATGATTATCATAGATGACTAATTATTAATCTATTTTTAATTATCCATTACAATTTTAAATGAGTTACATAAACATAATACCTCAAACAAGAATAGAAATATATATATATATATATATATATATATATATATATATACAGTATAACAAAATTAACTTCAAGTTTGTATTAATAAACTAAAATTTATACCAATGTAAAACATTTTAAACATAAACTAAAATTTATACCAATGTAAAACATTTTAAACAAGTTGTTCTTTAAAAGTAGGTTGATTAATCTATCCTTTTATCTTATCATCTCTATATCCTCTTATATATCTATATTAAATCCCCTTTTCTTTTTTAGAAAGAGATCACATTTATAATCAACCTGTTTTAAATAAAAATATTGTTTTTTTTCTGTCCCATACCAGAGGGCTCTTCTGATTTGGGACACAAGAATCTCTTAACCATTTTTTTTTTTAAAACAATATGTCTGGGTTTAAAGGGGAGTGAGCCAATTCCACCTCTAAAGCCAGCTTGGTATATTTGGAATTTGGGCGTAGCATCTCTTACTACTTCCTGCTGGAGGGGGGCGCTGTATCTTATGGGGACGCAAAGAAAATTTTAGGCCTATGGGGCAGTCCGTGAGGCTGTATTGTGTGAACCAGTTGCCTTGAAACCGCTCTGGATGTTGGATCATCTGGGCCATGGTGTCATCGGAGTCCTTTCAGGGGTCTTGGCTGGTGAAACCTGATGTATCTTAATCTGGAACAAGTCCACAGCCTCTGGCTTTCTGTGGAAACAAAAGCAGAACCTCTTTTCCAAAGTAACATATCCTTATATCCAAATTTTGAAGTCAAGGTACCTTTAAAATATACATTTTGGCATAACTCAACAGCTTTTGTAATCAAATGTTTTTGTTTAGTTATGAATATCAAAGAGAACATAATCCAGATTCTCTGTGTGGTAGCCATCTTTATGTGGCTTATGTTTTATATTACCTTGAGCCTTGAGCCTATTGCTTTAAACTGCACCATTGTAAGCCTGAAACGGCGCTGTGGCTGCTGGCTCCGCCCACTTCAGCTTCCCAACATGGCAGTGGTACGTTTTTCGCCAGCTCTGGGAGTCATCAAGTCTCAGAAATAGTGGGTCTAAGCTTTTATCAAAGCAGCGTGTAGCCAGAAACCTCTTTTTTTTTTTTTTTTTTTTTTTTTATTTTTTTTTAATACTAGTAAAGACTAAATCTACCACACAGCTTAATTTGCCACTGGCAGATGCCTCATTTCTGCCATACTGCCGGTCAAACGCACCCGCCAGGAACCCGCCAGTGTCCAAACTTGCGTTTTGCCGCATCTAGCTGCCCCTATGAGACAAGAAGCAGGAACCTGGTTTTGGCTCTGTTTAGAATTGGTTATTAAATATTCTCAGGTTTAAGGTGGAAACTCGAGCCGTTGGGCACCATTTGTAGCTGGAGGGCTTCTCTCCAGGTTCCCCAAGCCCCGCAGTCCCACAATCCACTTATAAAATAATCACTCAGACGCTTATATCACTTATAAACTGTATGGCCGTGGCAGGCTTCTTGTTAACTGCTCTTTTATCTTAAATTAACCCATTTCTATAAATCTATACCTTGCCACGTGGCTGGTGGCTTACCAGAGTCTCTACATGCTGCTTGTCCTGGCGGTGGCTGCAGTCTCTCTCTTCCTTCTTCCTGTTTCCCCAATTCTCCTCTCTCTTTGTCCCGCCTATACTTCCTGCCTGGTCATTGGCCATCAGCATTTTATTTATATAGAGTGATATCCACAGCATGGAACATCAGTAAAATATTATATATTGTACTAGACACTAGGAAAATAAAAAGAAATCAATCATAATAACTAGTTTTAAAATATCTGTCACTGGCTAATAAATTATATCTCTGAGACAACATTAACACTATGTGTGTTATATATGTGTATTTAGGTTTTCACAACCATAATATAAACTAAGAATAATTATTAATTCATAAAATGTTCAAAAATTTTGTGATTTGCCTGAGGAGGCATATTAAAAACACATTTCACTGTACAAGGGTACATTTTTAGTCCAGAATCTCTGCTATGAGATATTATCTCTTGTGTTATTTTCTCTGTTAACTGCTTGGAGAAATGAGATAACTTCTTATCAAGATGTTATGGGGGATATTTGTGCATATTTATTTAACACAAATGTAGAAAATGAGACATACATAGATAGATGATAGACAGGCAAACAGACAGACAGACAAACAGAGATAGATAGATAGATGTTAGATAGATAGATAGACGATAGATAGATAGATGATAGATAGATAGATAGATAGATAGATAGATAGATAGATAGATAGATAGATAAAAGGTGGGTGGGTAGATAGATAGTGTCAGCATACCCTTAGTGAGTATTGAGATCATGTGATAGTACAGACTGGGAATCATGTGAAATCCCTTGAGTATCCATGCAGAAACCTGGGCATTAGTACACAGCAGTCAGTGAATGCATACAACTGAGCTACGGACCAAACCTCCTCATCAGTGACTTGTGACTGGAATAGCAATGTGTATGGGGCTTGTGGTTCAAGAGATGGTCAAATAGATATCTGGCTTCATATGGAAGTGGTTTGATATTTTTGTAGAGGAAAAAATTAATCAAAGTTCTGGATTTTTCCTCAACATGGTATATTGGAAGAAATGAAAGCTATCTGCAACTCATTCCCTTATTTGTGCATTGTGAATGAGTGTGATCTACTTCACAGAATTGTTGTAAGTAATATTGCATCAAAGAACACATGTACACTAATCAAAATACCACATACATACTGCTATGGATTGAACATGACCTGTAGCCACACCAAAGGGTTTGCTTTGGGGGTTGGAATTAATAGCTGATGCTGTCATTCATAAATAGCAACACTTTTATTGGGAGAGTGAGTTCTTTCTAGCTTGTTGTAAAGAAACAAGTCCTGTGTTTTCCCTTTTCCATACACCCACCTGCCTCCTGCTTTTTCCCGGTGTTACAGGTGTTACACTGTAATGAATATCCCTTACCATAAAGCAGCCAAGTGATCTAGACAAAACTTTGGCTCTGTAGCAAAACACATGCTAAGTCAGTTTTGTCAGTCATTATTAAAGCCAAAACATTTTTATTTGCCTTAACTACTTTAAGAAAGAGATATTTTCAAAGAGGTCACATGCTGTGCTGATGTTCTAAATGATTACTTTTTGTCATCTTAAAACAAACCTAGAGTCAGTCATCAGGGAAGAGGGAATTAAGGGAATGCCTCTTCCATAAATTAAGACTTAGGCCCATCTCAGGTGGGGTGGGGTAATTAATTAATGATTGATGTGGGAGGGCCCTGATGGCTGTGGTTGGTGTTATTCCTTTGTTGATCGTACCGGGATGTGTAAGAAAGCAAATTAAGCAAGCCATGGGAAGCAAGTCCGTAAACAGCAACTCCTCTATGATCTCTGCTTCAATTCCTGCCTCTGGAAAACTGCCCCTGCTCTGACTTCCTTCAGTGATGATCTGTAACCTATAAAGTAAAATAAACCTTTCCTCCACAGGTTTATTTTGGTCACCATTTTATTACAGCAGTAGAAAAGCAAACTAGGGCAGAGAGTAAATACAGACTGTTATCTTCCTAAGTCTGCCTCATTTTATTTAGTAGGATCACTTCCAGTCCCACCCATTTTCCTGTAAATGGTGGCTGCATTCATCTTTATGGATGCTAAAGGTCCATTTGGCATTTTTGCCACATTTTAACTATACTTCATCTATTGATGGGCATCTAGGTTGATTCTATGTCTTGGACAGTATGGAGAATTTTACAAAAACATGAGCCTGTTTGTGTAACTGTTAGTGTGCTTGCTTGAAGTCAACTCAGTATGTACCAAAAAGTGTTATGGCTGGGTCATGTGATAGTTCTGCATTTAATTTCTTGAGAATTTCCACATTGATTTCCACAGTGGCTGGACTATTTTACATTGATGTACAATGTCTGTAACCATAATCTTATCAACTATGAATTGTGATTAAGAGTAGTATATAGCTGGGTGGTGGTGGTGGCGGCGGCGGCGGCGGCGGCGGCGGCGGCTCACGCCTTTAATCCCAGCACTCAGGAGGCAGAGCCAGGCGGATCTCTGAGTTCAAGGTCAGCCTGGTCTATAGAGCAAGATCCAGGACAGACACCAAAACTACACAGAGAAACCCTGTCTCAACGCCCCCCCCACACACACTGCAAAAAGAGTAGTATATAATAAGATGAGTAATTTACATATATAAATTCATTTAATATAATATATGTAAATGGAGTTTTACCAATAAGTACTTTATGATAAAAAGCCATTTTGTGTATGGTTCCTTCAGCAACTCAGTATAGCACCTTAAATATAACTGCTAAAAAAGCATTTTAAATGGTTTTTAATACATATCAGAACAATTGACATGCTTCTGTTTCTCACTTAGAAATCCCCCTACCTTTTTATGTTTTATTTTAAAATACTAGACCCATAATGCACAGCTTACTCTTTAGATGCTTTATCTTGTTTCTGCTAATATAATGTATAGACAAGAGGAAAAAGGAGGAAGCAACATTCACTTTACACCCTAATACTGTTGTGGTATGAAACCTTTCCATGAAATGACCCTCCTGCCTGGCAACAGCAGTTAGTTCAGACTTTAGGACCATGTTGCCTTTCCCAGCATTGGCCTCATCATGCTTAGGGATTGTGTCTTTCTTGAAGTTCTGGGCTCCAATTCATTGCAGATCATATCTCAAGAAGATAACATAAATGTCTTTTATTTGTGCCCAACCCTTAAGAATAATTACTAGATTCTGTCTGGATTGTATTTGATTCTAGAAGATGTTGGGTTCTATTTGGTCATGACCATGACATACTGCATTGTAAATGGAGGAGATGCCATTAGTAATTCATGATGTGAAAACTCATCATAGTCAATTAAAATGATCACTATGGTAATGAAGTATCCTGAGATACTTGTTTATCTCCCATACCAAATTCTTATGGTTGTTATTTTGACTAGAAGCAATGTGCCAGATGACCTTTTCTGACAAGTTAGTGGACTCAGGTAAGTGTTGTAGACTATTATTATAAGATGTGAACATTTGTTTTAATGATACAAAAATATGTTGCATTCTTTTTTGTCGCATTCGTTTAACTTTGTGAAGCCGTGTTACTTTGCCTGTCTAAAACACCTAATTAGTCTAATAAAGAGCTGAATGGCCAATAGCAGGGCAGGAAAAGGGATAGGAGGGGCTAGTGGACAGAGAGACTAAACAGAAGGAGAAAAAGAGAGCAAAGTTCAAAAGAACAAGCAGAGAAGGACACTAGAGGCAAGACACCCATATACACAGACAGCCACAGAGTAAAAGTGAAAGTAAGAAAAGGAAAAAGCCCAGAAGCAAAATGTGGATGGGATAATTTAAGAAAATCTGGCTAGAAACAAGGCAAGCTAATGCCAGGGATTTATAAGAAAGAATAAGCCTCCGTGTGTGATTTATTTGGGAGCTGGGTGGCAGCCTCCCCCTAAAAAAGAACAAAGAGCTGAAAGAATATAGAGTAAGAAAACAACCAACAACAGATAAGGTTGGGAATCTCAGAACTGAAAGCTTCCTGAGAGTTTTTGGCTTAAGGAGTCTTTCTGAGTATAATGATCATGTCCTATTTCCTCATCAGGACCTTTATTAATTTTTCTGGGTAAAGAACCCCAAATAAGATACTGACTGAGAGGAAAGACTAACAGAAGAGCAGTTATGAATGGCAAATATGGGTGATGGTAACAAATAATTACAGAAATAGAGAATGCAGTAGCCATGCATATTATATTCCTTATTATTAATCATGTATGTTATATATATACATATATTCATATATATTTGAGCAAAATATGTATACATATATATGGTAAGTTTATAGGAAATAATATGCTTTGGTGGCTTTTTTATCTTTCTGTCTTAATTTTTTTTAATATATGTGCTGTTTCCATACAAATAGCCTCACAATGGATCTTTCAAAATAGTATTGAGGTGAAGTTATCATTTTATTAGAAGAATAAATATTATTAGTCAGAAATATGTATATATATATATGATGTGTAAAGATAGAAATAAAATGTCTGAGGATGGGGGAGATGATTCAGCAAGCAAAACACTTGCTGTGTAAGCATGAAGACCTGGGTTCAAATCTTCAGAACCTGATAAAATTGGGTAATAAAATACACACCTGCCATGCTAGTGTTTCCAAAGAATAGATAAGAAAATCCCCAGAAGCCCATGGGCCGGATACTCTGACATATGCAATAGCAAATACCAAAAAGATCTTGTTTCAAACCAGATGGAAGGTGAAGACAAACACTTGAGGTCATTCTCTGACCTCTTCATGTAGACCATGGCATTTGTTCATCTGCATTCAGACACACACAGAGGCACACGCACATGACTTTCAGGATTTTGAGTATATGCTTTTAAAAACTGATACGGGTTTGTATGTTGTTTGTATGAAGGATAATTGCATCTTAATATTGCAAAGTAGAACAAATAGGCACAAAATTATATATATATATATATATATATATATTATATATATATATATGGTATTAATATAGTAAAGGATCATTGTACAAGGCTCAGTGTCTAACTTTTCTGATGCTTGAGCTAAAACTGTATTTTCTTTTGTCCATCACTGGAATTTCCTGTAGGTTCTGCCAGGCAAGATTGCTGGAGGGACAGAGGAAAGCAAGAATGTAGGGAAAAAATCTGTTCCCTTTTGTTGACTGACTTTGCCCTTCGAAGTTCCTTTCATTTTGAGAGGCAATTGTTTCCCATCTCTAGAACATTGTCTCTCCAGAATCAGCATACTTTATGCCTCCCAAGTGTTTTACATTCAAACAAGGAATACATCCCCAAGATGTGGTCCCCAATCTTCAGGAGTTCTCATTCAATCCCCTGAGGGTCAAGCCTCAGCTTTGGGAACCCAGTGAGCTGATCTACAGGACCAAGCAGGGATCAACTTGTCTTAGAAGGTATGGTTCCCAGCACTCCAGTGGATTTCTTCACAGAAGGCTAAGCTTCTGTAACAACCTAGACAGTATCCTCTACTGAGATGGCAGAGTCCTGCTCTATGAGGGCCTCTTTCCTAGATTTCTGGATTCTGTAAACCTCTCCATTCCTTCATGTTATCTGCTTCCTAGAGTTAACCTCTCTGTGTACCTTAGTAGATTTTTATACGTTAAATCCTCTCTACTGAAATACATAACTTGATTTCTGTTTTACAGTCATAATATGGTTTCTAACAGCTGTGAAACAAGAGTCCCCATCCACGCACTCAATTCCATATCTGCTTAATTGGGGGCTAATAGAGGAAACCATGTAAATAGTACCTAAAGTGGTGTTTCCCAAATTGTTTTCTAGGGAATTCTATTGCTAAGATTTTCTTTTACAAAGTGAAGTTCACAGTCATAAGGAGGTAGGAAATGGTATCTTCCCACAGCAGATTATTAGCAGCTTGCCACACATGAGTGCAATAAAGACTGTGGGAAGTCTAGCAGAAGAGAAACCTGTTTTAATATTGACTCAGCATCTCTCTTCCAAATTATTTGACAGGGGAAACTGTTTTCTTTTCAGTTATTCTCTATTACTATCCCAGGACATACATTGAGAAACAGCATTCTCTAGAATCCTAAGAAAGATGGAAGTTTTATAATTCAATGGAGTTATTTTTTAATCTCCTTTTATTAGGGAGGGATCTTTAGGCATTCCATGTTTCTATTTGTGTTTCAACTGCAAAGAGAGAGAGAGAGAGTAATGTTCATTGTATTAAGATTCAGAATGAAGGTGAAGAATGATATGGAGGATGCCAAATTCCAGAAGAGCAATTATGGGAAATGAAATACAGTGTGAGAGAACACTGGAGAAAGAGAAGAAGAATCATATTTCATTAGACTGGGACAGGTGTGATTAAGGTTAGTGAATGAGCTATGGCATGATGCCAATGCCTAGGTATGATTCTCAGCTGTAACACATTAATGAGAGTTGATTTTACACATTTCTTTTTCATACTCTGGGGGCCTTTGTGTCTTTTTCTAATATATATGTATATAATTTGAAATCAAATATATAGTTACTAGGGGGAAATGCAACCTTCCTCTTCCTCCCTCCAACCCTCCCTCTGTACCTCTCCTTATTCTCTTTAGAATTCTTGGCATCTAGTTTTTTAAATTATTGTTACACATATATGTAACATACATACATTCATAAATATGTAAATATAACCTGCTCAAGTCCACATAATATTACTTGTATGTATATGATTTCACAGGTGACCACTTGGTATTGGATAACACATTGGGGCTCTTCCCTTGGGGCTTTGTTTTCTTCAACTTCAAATAGAGAAAAGTAGCAGAATATGCTTGATGAAATTGAAATGAAAACTCAATATTGCTTAGTTTAGATGATGATGGAGACCTACCTGGCTTCTAATTACTTAATATACTCCTCGAAGCAGACATGGACCCTGTGGAATTATACCATTTTTGTTTATATAAATTAAAGAAATAGCATATTTTTCTTCCAGTATGGAAAGATCTTTAGAAGGATCTACCCTGACTATTCTATTCTACAAGTGAAAATGGGGCCCACAAGAGTTTAAATATATTTGGTTAAGAAATAATAAATAATTGGATAGAGATCTTATCTCTTTTATCTTTAGTAGCCAGATATTTCAATTAGAATTGAAATTTTTATCATTTTCATGAAAAATGACAAGATTATTAGCCCCAAAGTGTTTTTTGGTGGGTGGGTTATGAGATTGAGTCTGTTTGAAAGACTGCATGGCATGTCATCTATTACTCCTGACTCCTCTTTCCTTAGAGTCATTTTTGTAAGAGAAACAAAGAGGGGTCATCAAGAATTAGGGGAAAGAGAGACGAGAAATCCCATCCAGATTTTACTGTTGATTGTGGAGAAGCAAAAGGAAGCAGTGAATGTTTGACTATGACTCAAAGCTTCTTAGCTGCTGGCTGAGCCTGGCTGTCTCATAACTCCTGTGTCTCAGAACTGGTGCCATTAACACTGGGAAAAAGGAAGCTAGTTCAAGAAAACTTGTCTCTCCATCTTTATGAATCAGAACCAGGGAGGCAGGCTTGTTATGGTTTTATTTACTATTATATTTAGGAAAGTGGAACATATGTGTGGTAACCATAATCAGACTATACAGTCATAGTACACAGAGTGACCTTCCTAAAACTTCCTGGTGTTATAGCAGGCATATACTTTTAAAGATGAATTCAGTGGGAAGCAGCAACGGTATTGCAGCATAACAAAAGCTATGTACATATGCATACATAATTTATAAACTATGTATTATTTATATGTATATAATGCCACATTTTATTGAGGTAAAAGAACACAGCAAGGTTAAAAAGAACTGTCTAACTCAATATAAGCTGTCCAATGCCACTGAAAGTTCTTGTAAAACCATAAAGGCCTCCAGCATGCTGAGTAAACATACAATAAATATTTAGAATAGAAACTAAGCAAAAATAAACAAATTTAATGCAAGCTTTAGCGTGTCTGAGTTTGTCTGCCTTGTGGGAAATATTATTCACAGTGACAATTAAAAATATTGAACAATGAAAATAAAGGTTGGCAAACTCATCCTGAATCTACCTTATCTGCATACATTATTATTACTAACTATTTTATTGTATAGAAAAGCCATATTTTCAGTAGCCTTCCAATTTCAATTTTGAAGAGTAACATCACTGTTTTTGGCCTGTACATGCTTATTCCACATTATGAATTACAGATATTCAGTTTTCACTTCATATCAGAAATGAGACTATCTACACAAATCTTAATAATTTGTGTGATGTCAGGGAGGAAAACGAGACACTGCAGCATCCTGACTGCAAACTACTCAACAGTACTGCTCACTTCCATTGTGTCTTTGGAAAGGTAAACTATCCAGTACACAAGGTTGAATCCTGCAAATGCTACTGGGAAGAGAATTCGAGAATACTGATCTATTTTACTGGTGCCTCCAACAGCTGGTAAGAGCACCGGGGGAGTGACAGGCGTTGATTGTAAGATAGGTGTTCTACTGAGGACTTTACTGGCCTCAGGAGATGGAACTATCGGCAAAGTCAGGGAGCTGATCCTCTTCTTCAGGTAGTATTTGGAGTCAGAATGCTGAGGAAGGAAGATAGATTGTTAACATAGCAAAATAACAGAGGTCTCTTGATTAGACAGACATGACTCTCACCACTTATACATATTTATTAACTATCCATGTGTGGTAAAGCCTCAACAAATTTGTAAGAGTATGTTATATTGTCATTTTTCCAAGAGTTACAACACTTACAAAGCTTTTAACTTTGTGTATGTGTTTGAAGTGCTGGAATTTAAATGCATAGCTTTGTGCATGAAGACCATGTCTTTACCACTAATACATCCTGCCCTCAAGCAGAAACTGAAGATAGCTACAATCTTCTGTTTCCTTTTTTTTTTTTTTTTTTTTTTTTTTAGCTGTCTGGGAATTAGATTAGATTCTATCACTGAGCCATATATCTCTATCCTCACTTCAGAAACAGTCGTTTGCTTCAATCTGACGTCCCAAAATTTAATACAACAATAAATGCAAGCATTAAGTATGTTTGAGCTATTAAATAGAGAATAGTACAATTAGGAAAAATTGATACAAGTTACAAAATTATATTTAAATCTCTAAGCCAATGAATGTACATAATCAAGTCACCTCCTCTCTCTCTCTCTCTCTCTCTCTCTCTCTCTCTCTCTCTCTCTCTCTCTCTCTCTCTCTCTCTCGTGTGCACGCGAGTGTGTGTGTGTGTGTGTGTGTGTGTGTGTGTGTGTAGGGGGTGCATTCAGATTAAAACATGTGGACAATTACCACAACAAAATCTTGGTTCTGTCCACTGATAACAGACTTCTAAACAATTCTATTCTAAATCTTCATATTCTCACACTTTTGAGTTTGAACCAGATGACATTTAAGAAAAGAAGAATTAGCCAATGTCTATAAAACCAATGTATATCAAAGAGCAATACTAAAAGCTTTAAATCAAGTGGGAGAATGTTTGTGCTCTGAAATATATCTGTCTGCCTTTAAGCCTAGTAGTTGGACACAAAAAGCCTTCACCATCCCAGTGAACTCTCCTCAACCAGCCTCTATTCCTCAGAAATCATCCCAGATAATTCATCCACTAACCTGAATGTTGTCCCATGTTCTTTTCTATCACTGAGTTTCTATTCCTACTAAAACCATAAGACATAACAATTTTGAAAGAAATATTAAGTGCATTAATTAACATTTGTGAAAGTGGGGATCAAAAAAGTGGGGGCATGTTGTTTATTGTTGTACTTTTAGTAAAGGTCCAATGCAATGTTTGTCTCATAGCAACACATTTTTTTTTTTTTATCTTTGCTCTAAACTATTGAGCCTAGTTCAGAGACTTTGGTTCTATCCAATGTAGAATCCCTCCATGCTGTTTGAGTCCAGGCATGTTTCTGTTGTTTTCTGCTGTTTCTTGTCTACATATTGTAACAATCACTTTCCTGGGGCTAGGTTGTTGTAAGTGTTGATGGTAATGTAATGTACCTTCAAACACTTGCTTGTATATGCTGCCTTGATCTTGTAAAATGGCCTTGTTTCTTCCATGGCAACAAAATCACTGCTTTGGAGCATGGCATGTTACATTCCTCATGTGGGCAGAATCCTGTAGATAAAGCCAGCAACCCTGCAGCCACAGGATGAGACAGCCACCTCTCCTGTGTTGGCTGATCCACAGGACAACAGTGGCCTGCTGGTGTGGTGACATTTGGGCTGCAGGAACATCAACTCTAAGAATCTTTTTGTTTCGGTTTGGCTTTTCTCTTTACCCTGGGCTTCATTGTTTGATTCGCTGTGGAAATATCTGGTCCTCTAAATAACTGTTGTCATTTTAAAGAATCGAAGCCCACTATGCTTTTCAGAAACCACTAAGAAAATCTGTCTTTTCATAAAAATAAAAAAAAAATGAGTCTGATTTTATATAATCATAGTGAAGTTCATATGAAGATTGCCTTATCTAATGGCCTGGTACTATGGATGACATTTTTACAGAATTAATAAGTCACAGGATTTGAAGGGAAAGAGACTATAAAATAGATAAGGATCTACTTTTTATCCTGGCCATGAAAAGAGTGGCATTATCCATTAAAACTAAGTAATATTAAGAACTACATGCCTATGGTCACTAGATTGTGTTTTTTACCAGAGTGACAATATTTTGGTTCTCACATATCACACACTAGATCTTAAAGGATAAAATTGGCAGTGTTTCCTAAATGTTCTCTATCATTTTCTCAGTCTCTAATTTGATTAGCTAATTTTATTTTTCATATTAAAATGTTGTTAAATTATCATCTATCTGAAATCATAAAATGTCACTGTTTCATTCTCAAAACAAAAAGAGAGATTCAGATGAGCCATCTACCTTCCATATAAGTAGAACACTAAAATTGTTTACCCTAGTAATACCTTCCTCCAGTGATGGAGTGGAAAAGTGCAAACCCTCAGAGACTTTCTTTCCAGACTCACCTTCATTCTGAACATCACATACTATCTGCCTGAAATTTGTCTTTCTATTTCAGGTAGAAGAGGTCAGATCCGCCTCATTCATTGAGAGTGAAAACATGACCGTAAAATATAGTACATCATAAAATTGTAAGATGTAATTCTTTTTCTTCCCATCATGTTTAGTAATTTGGAGCAGAAAAGCTCTTTCTGAATATCTTGTCATCCCCAAATTGTCAGTGATCGCCAAGTGACCTTAGTCCAGAGATAATAGGTATGATTCAGAACTAGTGAAATAATATTAGCCTGGAACGAAAGAGCCCATTCATCACTTCTGCACCAAACAATCTCTGTGGAACATTTCTGTGGAGATGAGAAAGGAGTCTGAAACCCCATATTACAACCCCACATCTACTACTTACTTGTGATATATGGCTTAGATGTGCCAAAACATCAAAGGATCCGACTCTACCTAAGCCCCAGTTCTCATCCTTAGTGTAGAGATAATTATACCTGTTCTCACGCATATTTTTCTACTTTCATATGAAATTGCACAAAATATATGCTGTGGTTGTTTACAAATATTTGCTTAGCAAATCTTAGTTGTGTCTTTTCACTTATCTGCAGTATGTGTCTGTTCCCCATTCTTAACATTTTCTTGAACTAAATTTCCTCTTTGCTAGGAACTATGTTCCCCTGCCAACATACCTTGAAATATAATAGAAAGCTCATACCCATGCATCATCTAATATCATCTCTGATGATGCCACCTTCATACACTTTTCCTGACTCTTTAGAATGCGTGTAGATTATATTACTTTTTCCAGAATTAACTACTTCTATATAGGCTTATCTTCTTTCATATCATGACATCTTCTTAATGATACAGGGCACGTTACATTTAAGCAAGAGTGACTCACCAGCTAGGAGGTGGTGGTGCAAGCCTTTAATCCTAGCACTAGGGAGGCAGAGGCAGGTGGATCTCTGTGAGTTCAAGGCCAGTCTGATCTATAGAGGGAGTTCCAGGATGGCCAGGGCTATTAGACAGAGAAACCCTGTCTCAAAAACACGGAAAAAAAAAAAGAAAAAACCAGGAGTGCCTAGCCAGTATATAGCACACAGTATATTTTTTAAAACTTACGTTTAATCAACATATGAATAAAAATGTAAATATTTTTCCAGGAGTTGACAAGCACTACGAGGAAATTTACATAAGTAATTTTACTTACTCATTGAAAATATCTTTAATGTCATATTAAGCTCATTTTGGATGTAAAAAAAATTGGAATAAGGAAGCTCACTTAGGCCCATGTGTGAAGAGGCTTGGATTCTCAGGTGCCAGAAATCCCACCCTTAGCAGTTCTTATTCTTTGCATCCCCCCAGCATTACCCAGGGCTTCTCACACTCTAAAGCATGAATATTTCTGGATGAAGACTGCCCTCCATATTATTGGTTAATGGCAAGACCTCTTTTTATAGGTTACCAATAGTACCTTCACTCCAATTTGTGATAATGTTCAGACACTGTCAAATGCCTGCTGGGAAAGTAGCTTGAGAATGGCTGTTTTAGAATCCTGTTTGTTTTCCTGCCCAGCAGTGACTGGACATGGGGTAAAGAGTTGGAGTGGAGGTAAGGGTTGGGTGGGGGTTCTAATAGAAGCAAATGTAACATTCTAAAGGGAATGCAGGGGTTCTGTATTTCATGCTGTATAATGGCTAATCAGCTACTGGATTGTTAAGAATTTGCAGCCAGAATATGGTAGGTGCCAACTTAGAAGAAAAGCATCACATGTCTGAAATGAAAAGAGAGCAAATTTTGCAAACCCTTTAAGCTACAGGTTTGCATCAGACCCTACCTGCTCTGTTATAAGCGAGCTTAGGTTGATGGTAAAATAGGCTTTTGTCGGAGTCCAGATGAGGGCTCAGCTTGGGGCTGTCAGTGTTTTGAGTGGAACACCTGTGGTTTTGAAATTTTCCTGGGCTCCCCTGCTGTTGAGTGCCATCCTGCTCTGGGTATTTTTAGAGCACCTCTTTGTTTTAAGTAACGTTATATTGCAAAGGTACCTTGAGTTAAAGTTGACAATATGATAATCAGTTATTTAATGCAGGGATAAAGTATTAAGGAAATACTTTATATTAGCCTGGTATTTTAGATAAGGTGGCCAAAGTGTATAATCTTTTAAAATATTTTTAATTATTTATTTTTATTTAATTTCTATGAGTGTTCTGCCTGTGTGTATGTTTTGCACCATGTGTGTGCTGTGCCTTATGACTGAGGAGGCCAGAAGAGAACAATGAATCCCTGAGAATTTGAATTACAGGTGGTTATGAGCCCCTGTGTCAATGCTGATAACTGAACCTGGGTCCTTAGCAAGAGCAGCTAGTACTCTTAACCAGTGAGCTATCCCTCAAGGCCCCAAATATATCTCTTAACAGAGATATTCTAATCAAGTCTCACTACTTAATGAACAAAACAATTATTTATAGAACCAGTCAATGTATGCAACAAAATAAGCCAAAATTAAAAAACAAATAAACAAATAAACAGTATTTGTAAATTAAACAGTGTTCAAAAGCATTATGTAATAATATGGCAAAATTAGAACTGCACTAATATTTTTTTAAAAAAATTTATATTGGAGCAGGTATTATTGAAAGCATAGAGGGTTCCAGAATGTCCTCTGAGAAATGGCTAGTTGGCATCTGTATTATGTATCAGTGGTGCTAAGAAACCTAGACTAGTGTTTGCACTGTGCAGACTGGAAAACTGTGTGCAGATTTGATAGACTATGTGGAGAAAAGTCTCACAAATGACAATTCACCTAATCCACTCCTGTCTCCACATAATTCATGGATGAAACAATCATGGAGAAGGGGCATCTGGAGCTTTCTGCTTAGTTCAACCCTTATTTCTAGGGAGTAATGATGTGGTTCAAAGACATTTTAGCCAAATTTGGAACAGCAAAAGTAACTTTTGACATTCTGTCCTTCACATCTCTGTGCATAGTTAACTAGTTCAGGGCATGGCATATAACTTCACTTTGAAGAGGATGGCAGAAAGAACAGTTTTATATCCTTCTCCATGTCCAAGTTACTAACAATTGGCTTAGGGCTTCTATCTAAGCCAAACTCATCTCTCTTTTCATCTTTGAAATCACCCTTCTAGAAATGCAGACTCCTCCAAAATTAGACACTTTCACATAGATATTTTCATGCTACCCTGTATCTCTAGCTACAGCCTTAGTCACAGTTGCTCATAGGCTCATCTCTCCCATTGAATTTCTCTTCTTGCTGCACAAAAGGCTTCATTTGGGGAAAGATCCTATGGTGACACTCCATATTCTGCCTAAGAATATTTACATATACTCAAGGTATGAAAAATGTACCATAGTCCCTCAACAAGTGGGTGGCAAAGAGTACATAAAGGGACATTTAATACATAGTTACTGTCTGTTCTTGCTAATGAAATTTTGATCAATTTTATGTGCAGATTTACATGCAGATTTACAAAAACTGTCACACCTCTTGTAAGGAACACATGCCATATTAGAAAAAGTACTATTAAAGGGAACAGTGGTGGGTATAGAGAGTATTCACATTCAAGAATATGGCAAAGAGGGTTTAGACCTTTAAAGTAACAAGGAAACAAGCAAATTAATGTACTTCAACTTTACCATACTAATCTGTAGTTTCAATGGCAAGTTCCTTAAATTAATGTGTTGGTTACAACTGAACAGGCATTTTTAAATGTCATGGTATTTGGGAAAAAAATAAACTGACCTTGCAATCATAATATACCATTGTATAACATAAATAGCCAATATGCAATTTACATTTGTTCTTAGTCTGCAAAGCAACTTGCTAAGTTTTGCCATGAACAAATGAAATATAAATGTCCTACATAATCACATGTATTTTTATCTTTGTTACCTTTAAGATTTATATTTTTGGTTTGGTAAGTTTTGTTTTTAATTTTTGCACTTTAGCCTTTCAGAAACAAAAAATATTCTGTTCACTGTTTTCAAATATTTTAAGTAGAGTAAAGTTCAGGAAAATAGAATTTTTCATAAGGGCAAATTGAACTTGTAATAGAATTTTTCTGGGGTGATCTAAATGTATTTTTTTAATGTAGCTTTCTAGATGACCTCCCATCATGTTATTGTTTTTGTATCAGAAGAGATAGTTTATATATGAATACCTGGGATCTTATATTCCACCTTTGAATAACATACCTTTAAAATAATAGCCTGATGTATTGATAACTCTTAAGTTTTTCCCAAAGATTTGAAATCAGGTCCCCTGCCTCCTGGTACTATATATTGCAAAAATAAAGAAAAGGAATTGACTTCTGTTTTTTTATTTTATTCCAAAATTAAATCAATGAGTATATTCAAAATCATTTTAATTGCTTTTTATTTATCTTATTTCTGATTAGTTTATCTTTCTTTTCTGCCCTATTTCTCAAACTTAGACTTTATCATCTTCTCTGGAAAAAACAAACAAACAAAAAGAAAAAACAAAAAACCTTAGCAGGGTGCAGCTGGGAAGAGTGGGAAGTGACCACATTTTGTTCCACTTTCTCTGCAAAGACCAGATTTTAGCTCCTCACTGTGTATTACTTCTGCTGCTTCCTTTTCAATGACCTCTTTTTAAACAGGTTTGAATTCTAATAAATAATCATTTAAAGACATATGCTAAATTCAATTATAATTTTGGATGATGTTGATTATATATGTATACATACATACAGAATTCATTTTTTCCACAAGCATAAAATATTTTTTAAACATTTGAAATTTAACTTGCCTGAAAATGTTTTTCAAGCATATCAGACTAAACCTAGAACATATTTTTGTTACAAATACTTTCATAATACATATACATACATATGTGTTCTCTCTGTATATATTTATAAACAGAGAATATCACTAGGTCAAAAGAAGACTTTGGGGATGATGTTATCTACATTTAAAAATCAGTTTTATCCAGTAGTACATGCTCAGGTACATTTGTTTCCTTCAGGCATTGGTAGAGAGGAAATCGTATTAGCCTATAATGTTGTAGACAACAGAAATTCTGGAATCAATTATTGGTTTTCCACCAGGTCATATTTCTGGCAACCACCATGATATTTAAGAATGCCTGCTCAGCTATGACCTCTGAGACAGGATTTTCCTGTTTGTAAAAGCAGGAAATTTCGAAATGGATCAATAGATGGCATTTTTTCCTTTTATTTCCTTTCTGCATTCTTTTCTTTCGTTCATTCTTTTTCCTAATATAGATTAATACTAGAGAATAAAAAATTTACATATTTCCACCAAATGTGATAATGACTTCATTACTCCAAGAGAAATGTCAATTCTTTAAAACAAACAAAAACCCTCAACCTATGAAACAGAAAAAGGTTAATACAAATTGTGGCCTGTTTTATACAATAAATGCCACCAACTTGGGGAAGTAAAAGATACATTGCATTATAGTTTTCATCACATAGTCATACTAAGGGTTCCTGACTTACGTGTGGTTTTTGGATTAGAAAATATTCAGTAGACTTAATGAATAATGATTTGCAGAATCAGATTATTTGTGTTACTCAAGTTTACAGAAGAAATGTTCCTTCTTAGTCAAGGGCTGCTCATTGAAGTTTGTATTAGGATAAAAAAATCTATGTCAATCAATTTTATAATCTATTTTTAAAAGAGAGTAAGGATTTATTCATAAATGAGAATGAAATTTGGCAGTATGTCTATGACCCTTTAAATATGAATAATATCATTTATCTGATTCCGAAAAATTTTGGAGATAAAGGCTTGAATGCAGCACATTTAAAGACAGTTTATGAGCATTTCTCAGTACTAACAAACTTTGAGTATGAGCTAACTGATATGCATGTACTTCATATATACATGTAAATGTGATCATGTTTTAATGGACTTGGGATATATGGGTCATACCTTCATTCAGAGAACCTATACTCACAATTCACCTCTTTGTCCTACAAAATAAAGCAGCCTATGGACTTTCCTCACAAAACCACTCATTCCACAGGAGTTTGTTTTCCTTCAAACTCTGGAAGCCTCATTAGGACTTGAAAAAAAAAATTATTTTCCCTAGTCACTATAAGGGAACCTGTTCAAAGGAAACTTCTAAAGGCTAAGCAGAATTTTCTAGTCTCCTTTGAGAGCCTAGAGTCTGCCAGTACAAGTAAGGATGATGAAAGAATAGCAAAACTTGAGAGCAAAGATAAATGAAGGCTTTTCTTCAGCTTCACCTTGTGAAGCGGGAAGCAACTTTAGTTATATAATTTATGCTCAACAAATCCTGTTTCCGACTGCTTATTTGTATGTATGTTGCCACTGAGAGCTTGCTTTCTCTATCTGCTGGGTAACAATAGAAGAGGGAACAATTACCACAACAATCTCAGCTTCCCGTGGTTCCGTGGCTTTTGATATTGCCACAGGGGGCGGGGCCGCAGACTGTGCCTTCCTTTCAGCCTTCTGTGACTGGAGATTGGTGAAGTAGTTGACAGCGGCGAACTCAATGAGAGCAGAAAAGACAAAAGCAAAGCACACGGCTATGAACCAATCCATGGCAGTTGCATAGGACACTTTGGGCAGGGAGTGCCGGGCACTGATGCTTAAGGTAGTCATGGTTAAAACAGTGGTGATTCCTGAAATGAAAAAGGAGAAACGCACTATTTAGCATTAAGAATCCTGTAAGGAGATCCAATAAGGGCCGGTTAGTAAGGAGACTCACTCATCAGCAACCACCTAGTGATTTTAGTTAGTGTAATACATTATTACGGGTGCTACCATCTGTGTATCATCTCAGCCTAGTGACCTATAAAATAAACTTTCTATTAAAGCATTTGCTGCACTAAATTAACTAGAGTAAAATGTAAATCGTGGACAGTTCTATTTGTTTACTGCCTGAGAATATGTAACAAATTGCCGTGATTTAAATTTTTAGAATCTTACATCTTTGATTTCTGTAGTTGAGGGAATCTTTCACTACAAATGAGTAGAAAATTAGTGTGAAATTAGGTTATTCAATAAAAAAAGATAAAGTATTTACCCACAAGAAAAAGAATTCTGTCATCTTCCTGGCAGAAGTTTTTCTGCTTGAATTGTGACAGAGAATTTATGTAATTTGTAGATATGTAATACTGATGGTACCCATATGAAGATTTTTATTTCTTGTAAATTTGAAAAGTAAATCCATTCTAATATAATAAATCATATATATATATATATATATGAGATTTATCTGAGATTCTGATTCAACTCAGATCTTTCATATGGACTATTAAATTTATAGCAATGAAAAATGCAAGAAAAACATGGATTTTGCTTCTCATAATATTTAGTTACCAATCTTGCTTTTATTATTTCAGTTTTCTCCATCAAGTAGTGATTTTATACTTCAAAAGTGGAAACAAATATTTGACTAAGTTATAGGAAATTGTCAATATTTATCTACTTTGGGATCTTCAAGTGTCATCTTCACTTGATTCAACCCAATGAAAGTGAGATATATTTCATAGGAGTAGATTCACTATATTAACCAGTTGTTCTCCTGGATGTACACAACAGGGTTTTTGTTTGTTTGTTTTGAGACAAGATTTCTCTATGTAACAGCTCTGGCTGTCCTGGAACTGACTCTGTAGACCAGTCTGGATCCAAACTCACAAAGATCCTCTGCCTCCTGAGTGCTGGAATTAAAGGCATGTGCCACCACCTCCCAGTCAGGTTTTTCCTTTATGCTGAGCACTGCTAACTAAGACACACTTAAGTCATAAGAAAGAGCCAGAATTATTGGGAGGAATAATTTTTTTGTTGATTCACCACACAACTTACAAAATGATGAGAGTCATTTTATCTGACATATGACCATTTCTTCTGGGTATTAAGAGAACACACAGTCATCAATATTCACCACAAAAGCACAAGCATTAGGGAGTGAAAACTGAATAGAAATAGAACAAAGTGTGAGGCATACCAAAGACAGTTCTTGCTGGAACCGACTCCTTATTAATCCAGAAAGACACCTGAGAAAGAATGACTGTCATAATGCATGGAGTGTATATCTGGATCATGAAGTAGCCCATCTTCCTTTGTAAGTGGAAATAGACTGTCATTATTACATATTCACCTGTTGGAAGACATGCTCATTAGTCAGGCTGCTGTTGACAGAAAAATGAATGCATTGAACATAAAATGTGCAAATTTTAAAGTTAGCATGGTCTGGAAGAGAACAAGCAAAGACATGGTCTTAAAATATATAAAAATACTACCTGATTATATGCAAAGAGACATATCAGTTTATTGGTTTTAATGACACCGTATGTCATGTATTTATACAACAATTCATTCCAAGATTACCCAAGTTTTCCTATTTACCCAGTTGCAAATAGATTTTTTTAAGACATCACTTCAAAATAGTAAATTTAGCCTGTAACGTCTCATATGAATGAAATAAAACACTAGATATTTTGAAAATATATACTAGAGTTGTATTAGATGATTTTCTAAAAATATTCTTACCTGTGTTAGATTTAATTGTCTCGCTAGAAACTGTTTGCCCAATCAAATCGTACTGGAGGAGGCTGGAAGATTCCTCTGGGACTTCTACCGAGTAAAGTGGTCCTTTTTTCCATGTATATATGATTTCACTTTTAGGGTAAGCATCTGCATTTTTTAATCAAATGACACAGAACACTAAATAAGACTGGTTAGCTTTCTTTCATTCAAAATAAACACTACCTGCCTCATCGATTGAGAAAGATACATTTTGTTGCTTTTTAAAACATCTTAATAATGGAAACTTCTAATGACAGAAAACATATTCCTGAACTCACACTGAAAGTTTCCTAGTAATGTTTTCTTTCATTTTCCAAATCTTCAGCTAAAACCAAATAAGCATTTGTTTCTAGAAACTTTTTGTAACTTACAGCTCCCAAATTTGAGTGGACAAGCGTGCCCATCCATAGGAAAGTTAACCAGCCTCATGGGACAATCCGCATTGATGGTAAGTCTGGAGACATTGAAACACATACTTCTGGTTACTATGGTGGACCCATCCTCAAGGCAGCAGAAATAAAAGAGCAACTCACCTCATGGTGTACAGAATTGTTCCGTTCTGCATTAATCGAAAGAGCTTGTTAGGGGTGGTCATGTTGTGAGCAATTGACTTTTTCCCATTTCTAAAAAAAGTGTCAGGAGTCCAGATCTTACTAACCATCAAGTTATTTAAGCTCAGAATCTCAGCAGGACCCTTAAACTTCAGTCTCTCATCAGTCCAAGTCTGGCGGAAGAAAACATCCATTGTATACTCCTAAGAGAAAAACCAAATATTCACACAGAGTTGAAAATGTCCTGTGAAATAGTTTATTCATCATTTATACATAATTCTAAATTTAATCAAGACAGCAAAGTTCACACCAATAACTTCTTAATGAAGCTGAATAATTTGGTAATTAATAATATTTTTTAGAATCAATATTTCATTATAATCGGTAAATGATTTTTAATCCTAAACAGATTTGGGTGACTCGTTGTTTTTCTCAAACTCACAAGGTCTGTAAGATTATAAAAGAAAAAATACTGGACCAAACTCCTTCTCCATCCTTAATCTGCTCAACATTTTTCATCCATGACTATTCATCCAGCCAACTTTGCAGCCATGGTCTTTTCTCTGCCATCCCCTTTAACTTGAAAAAGAAAAACACACATGAAAATATTTATAGTTCAAGCTTCTGCTTGATGTCCTACCTTTAGCTAGTCTAGCAATTCTTCATGGCACCTCACTTACCTTCACAGTAGGTTCAGAGGGCAATACTCCCATTCAGTACAGTTCCAACAATATAAACATTCATTGACTAACAAATTAAGATCACATACTATGGATTTCTGATGTTGTTGTTAGAGAACATACAAGCAGATGCTACCAAGATGATTTTAAACAAAAAATAAAATATTTGATATAAATACCACATTTTGATTTTTAAACCATGGCTTTATGGGATAATGTTAATTTTTAAAAGATAATTATGAGGCTATCACAGAAGTCAATGACAAAAGCCTTACCATTATTTTGAAGTATTGCCAATGATTTTTGCCTACCATATAATACTTATTTCTATAAATAATGATTAAATTTTAAAAGCAAATTTTAATACAGAGTATAAAATCTATACAATCATAAACCATGCAACAAAAGGATGCTATTACACAAAAGTACTCTAGGAAGAGACACATGATCAAAATGAAAGTCAAGTAAATCCAGACTAGAGCATTGTAGCACCAAGTTTCTGCAATACTTGGTTTCTGGAAATAAAGCAGAACTGGAAGGGGAAAAATGACACTAAGATAACAAGTATCCTGTACCCACTCTCCTTTTCCAAATCTTAAAGTTTTTATTTCTCAAAAAAGCCCCTTCCCCACTCTCTGCCCCTCATCTGTATCTCCTCCTTTTCTCCATTCCGTTCTCCATCTTTCTCTCCCTTCCTCTTTCTCTCGTTCCCTCCCTCTTTTTCTCCATTCTTCCTTTTGTTTTTCCTGCTAGCTACCATTTCCTTTCCTTTTTATCCACCTATTCTTTACTTATTTCATCTTCTCATATCCTTTCTAAAAGAAGTTTACCAGCAACTATTTATACAGGATTAAAATTTCCCAAGAAAAGCCAATGGCATCCTTCTTTGAAGACATTTATGACAGTTTCAGTCTTGGTGCTTGTATTTTAGCCTTGGGAGAAAAAAAATACTACCTGAAAACGGGGAAGGAATATGATACACTTTGTTCAGAAAGACGACTTCGGCTTTCGTTGCCACTTTCCATAAATACCCTCTTACGAATCCTACAGCCATCTGTACCTGGAACAGAGTCTCCAGAACACCCACTGATGCATCCGCAATGTACAAGGTGGAAAGCATGAACCTATCCAAGAGACTTCTTCACTGTTTGGATAAAATGCACTGGGGATGGTGCACAACAAACAATGGGTATGTCTTGACATCATACTTAGCAGGGTACTTTTACATGGCAAGAAGCTTTAAAAAAGAATTTCTTAACAAATAATTTTACTAGGACCTCACAAAAAAGGAGAAATTCTTCTCTTTGTAGGACTAGTCATTGTATAATATGTGAATGGAAGAGAGGCTTTTTTTTTCCAAAGGACAAATAGAAAGAAAAATTTTTTAAAAACTAGCTTGTGTCCTAGCAGAGCCAGTAATTTGTTCTAGTTTACACATCTTCCCATTGGAAATAAATATACATATTATGTGCTGAGATGAATGGCAAGACCTATAATCATTAGTCCTAAGCTACAGCTCTCCTTCCTAAATAAAAGTACCCAATGTACTCACCATCTCCACATCTGACACAGGCCCAAAGCTGGTCACATAGATGTCTGTTTTGACTTCTGTGACAGCACCTGAAATAAGCCAAGAAGGTTGAGGCTATTAACATGTGTGCTGTTACCAGAGCTTAGTGATTCCACACAACCTTTCACATACCCGAAAATTAAAGCTCTTCCTGTTTCCACCCCTCTCTAGTAGATGTCCTTCAGTTTTTAAACTTTGAAAACATACAATAATTACTTTAAAGTCATTCTATTCATACTAGGAAACTCTTAAGGGGTGGAAGATGACAAAATCTGTGTGCCCTAATAATTAATACTGTTACTAATGATGATAATAACATCTGTATTGACAGCTTTCAAAGGACAAATAGAAAGAAAAATGTCACAAATGGAAAAGCTCTTTCTTTCTACAATCACACAATCCTGTGAGTCAATGATGTCCATACACACACACACACACACACACACACACACACACACACCTCTGTTTAAGACAGTAAAGTTATAGAGTTCAAATAACTTACATAGGGCCAATGACTGAGGAAGGAGTGTGAAAGTCTTGGTACCCCTCCCTCTATCAATGCCTCTTTTCTGACTCCTCTGGGTCTTAGAAGGGTTATAAATGAGGAATGAAAGTTCAAGTATTTGCTCTAAGCACAACGCAGTGTCTTACCTCCAAATCCTGGTCGTAGACGATTGTCATAGCCTTCCAGCAAGTTGTCAAGAATCCGACTGACGTTTTCAGAGTAGAAATTGCCTTCATCTTCAAGTTGAGCTTGGGCATTTTCTAGCCTGAAGATGGAGAGTCAAAAATTCTCACACCTAGCCTCAGATAAAATACCTTGTTTCATGGATGCTATTTTACCCCATCATAGATACCGGCCACACTACTCCTGTTTTATTTCACTGTGCAATATAAAATATACCCAGTGGATATATACTCTCCCTTCCCTGTAAGAAAAAAGGGGGGAAGTCAGAAAAATCTTCTTACCATAGAATCATGGACAGCCAGGGGAGAAGCACCACCATCCTATGGTTCACTGAGATGCCAGGTAACCCTCCTCCTGCTTCTTCCTCCCCTCAGCCAGCTCTCCTGTGACAATCAACTGGAGAATTCTTCTAAACCCCTCATATCCCTTACCCCAGCCTGTGCCCAGTCAGCAATCCAATAGATGAAGGAGTTGCCAGGAAAATATTAGGGGTTCTCTTTATTCTTTTTGTCTTAGTTTTGTCAATTCAGATGGACTGGGGTCTTCTGTGGTCTTAGATTAAGTCCTGCAGATATTCAGCCTCCTCTGACTGGTTCAGTTGAGAAATGGAGAGTCAGAACAATGACAATAATTAACTAAGGCATTAGGGGATATTAAAAGGAAGAAATTCATGGCTAGTTTTGGCATGGAATTAACAGAGCCTGTGAGGAAATCTGGAAGGCAGTGGCATCTTGCTGATTGAGATTATGTTCCAATGGGCTCAGCATTTATTATTTCTATGGTTCACAGAAGGATTCCTACACAGCTCTGACAGAAAAGTCAAATATTAGGACTGGATTCTCTTTTTGATTTTCATTGGCTCTGTTGACTATAGACATCCCTGTAAAGAAAAATTGTCCCACAGGTAACAGATTAATAGTGAGAGAGCTCCTTTTGCTATTTTTAATAGTAAGGGACAAAAACAATACAAGCAACAAACAAACAACAAAAATACCTATCTAAGATCTACAAGTTATAATAAATGAAACAATTACAGCTATTCCACTGGTCGACCTGATATTTAGAGGACCATGCAAGGTCAAGCCATCTTTAAGATGCTCAAGTTCTGGACTGTATGAGTGTCTACATCTACAATGAAGGTCATGCTTCATACATTCAGAAGGATATATGTGTGAAGGTCTACATGTGGTGAAGTTCACCCACACACATTCAGATGACCGTATGTCTATGTGAAGTGAAATCCTTCCTCCATGCATTCCTCTCAGAACTGGGCCAACAAGATCTATGAGCAGCCTATAATTACACTGTAAATATTTCCACGGGTCTAGCAAGAGAAAAGAAGTCAAGGACATGAAAATGGTGATGACGTCAGGAAATATTTGAGCTTTTATTTAATATTTTGACTGCAAATCAAGCATCAGAACTCCCCTACAGACACCATTTCCTTCTTTTGGACAGTGTGAGAATATATATCCTACAACTATCTATGTTGATCTCTTCTTTTGGCAGCTACTTGTTTTCTGTGTTAGTGACAAATCTGAACTCTTATCCTTCCTATCAATATTGATTTCAATGTGACTGAATTTTTAGGAGAAAATAAGAAAAAATTTATCCCCTTTCCATCTAATGTTTTAGCTTCCTGCACAGCCACATTGGCCTAGCTTTGTGCATATGACACATGCTATCAAAGACTGTGAGCAACTAGTTATTAGTAATTAGAGGAACTATTGCAAGAAAAGGAAATCCTGGTACTGTACACAAAATAGCATTTCTCAGATACAAAACAATATATATACATATATATGTATGTATGTATTTGAATATATGTACATATAATCATACATAAAAAATGAAATATTTAGTATCTGTATAAAACTGCATTTTCACACTTCTATCTATACCTTTCCATGGATCGTTCCAAAACAAAAGAAAAAAAAAAAAACAATGGGAATGTAACTTAGTTAGAGTGTTTGCCTAGCATACACAAAACATCGAATACAACACTGCTTGAAACCTGGTATAGTGATAAATACATGTAAACCTGGCACTGGGGAGTTAGAAGAAGGAAGGTCAGAAGTTCAAGGGCATCCCTGATCTCATTGTGGGTTTGAGGCTAGCCTATGATACATACGACCCATATTTCTGAAACAAATGATAAAACACAACACATTTTGAGAGAAACTAAAGAAACCCATAGAAGACTCTGTATAGAAATATATAAACTGATTGCTATGTTACATACCTAATAAATTAATAACAGACAATCTAAACTGATCTATGAGTATTTGATTCTTAATAACTTGCAATAAAAACATGGTCAAGAAGAATGAAAGACAGACATCATCATCAATAATAAATTAAATGTAAATGAAATACAGCTTATAAGTTCATCTCTTGGCTTTAAGTAGATCACCAGTTAATCAAATGTTGATACACAGTGCATTTCTTTTCAGTGCAATATTGTATTTGCAATTTGGTAATGGCAATTTTTCATGTGGCTATTCTACATATCAGAATATTTAGAATCTTTTGTTATAGTACTATATGGCTATTGATATCTTTGCATGTTAATAAACAAATATACTCCTTAATATTTTAAATGTTCCAAAGATGCCAGACATTATCAGTGATTGAGGACCACAGTGAGAAGACCATGCTTGCACTAGCCTAGCCTTTACAGTCATAAGCAAAATATGATTCAGTCTCCACAGGCTATTTGAGCAACTTTCCACATCTACAGACCCATAAAGAGGCTTCAGTAGCTGGGCAAAACAACTGTCTTCAATCTATCCCCATCATGAGTCAAGTGTAGTCTTGCTTTACCTAATGGGGATATGTTCTGACAATCGCATCATTACATGACTTTGACACCATGAGAATACTATGGTATCTCTATAATATAAATATTATACCCTCCTATGAATCCTATCTATGTTTATTATATATAACATATATTGTAACACATGTTATATATTAATATATATATGTATATATATCATATTGACAAACATACTATGACACAGTATATGATTTCATTAAAATATAGCAACAAAAAAAGACATGTATTTTTGGGAAATGTGGTGGCTTAGTGAGGTGTTTTCTATTACAACTTCTCTGGAAATGAAGAAGGCATACACTCCCTAAGAAATGAGGTATTGCTGTGGATATTGTTCTATATAAATAAAACACTGATGGCCAGTGACCAGGCAGGAAGTAGGTGGGACAAGGAGAGAGGAGAATTCTGGGAAGCGGAAGGCTGAGGGGAGACACTGCAGCCACCGCCAGGATAAGCAGCATGTGAAGAGGCTGGTAAGCCACCAGCCACATGACAAGGTATAGATTTATAAAAATGGGTTAATTTAAAAGAACAGTTAGCAAGAAGCCTGCCATGGCCATACAGTTTATAAGTAATATAAGTGTCTGAGTGATTATTTTATACGTGGATTGTGGGACTGCGGGGCTTGGGGAACCTGGAGAGAAGCCCTCCAGCAACAAGGTATGCTATAAACTATTCTTATAAACTACCCTCCCACCCAAAAACAAAATGTCCAGAACTGTCAGTTGACAATCCCTCTTCTTGCTGATACACTTGCTGTGCTAATTGCATATAGAGGCATAAAAGAAGAATAAACAGAAGCTTGCTGTCAACTCCATGAAGAATGTGTACTTGGGTGAGCATAGAACTTGCCTTACTTTCCATTCCATGCATATGAAGTCCCACTCAGTAATAAACTTCATATGAGTCTTAACATAGTGTGGCTAGAGATATACTATCGCTTTCACTTGCAACACTTGCATAAGTGTTCAAAATGTTGTCAACAGTTCCATCCATTGGTTCTGGGAGCTGTCTATAATTCTGTTCATTGGAAAGATAAGAAATATGTGTACCTTGTAACCAGTCTCATTAAGCTAATAAGTGGCAGAATCTAAATCTAAAACCAAAGAAAGTATTTTCCCCCAAAAGCAGCCAAATATAATCCAAGACTAGCAAGCAGAAGTGAGCAAAATTGTCAGTTCTATTAAATGAATCACTTCAGGTTTTAGTCACACAAAGATGGAGTCAGTTTCTATGGGAGAAAATGAATGTCCTGTTCAAAGGAGCAGCAATAATGAGTTGCATGTTATAGAGGCAATTAATATGATCACTGTGATTATTCTGTAAGACATTGAGGCTATCTGGGGATGTTTTAAATAATAATTGTTCAACAAGAAACATAAGTGGATATTTCAATTTAAAAGCTCTGTGAGTTTCTTTGAGGTCATGTCAGAAAGAGGAATGGGGGTGGTTCTGGGGGCAGACTATACTCAAGAGGGAGTGAAAGATGTACTACATCACTGAACTGAAGGAAGGAGCTAGAGTGCTGGACCAAATAGTGGTGAGCATTTATTAAACATTTACTACATGGTAATCACGGGCAAAGATACTGTCAATCATCTATTCAACTATGCTGCAAGTTAGCTATTTCCAGATTTGTTTTTACAAAGGGTGAAAAGCAGACTCACTAAAGGTGTGTTGCTACTCTAAGGACTTGGAGTAGTATTATCTCTAGCTCCAAAGTACACACTTTTATATACTGTGCTTTATGCATGTCAGACCTAACTCATTTTCTAAAGTCATCGCTCTTAAACTTCCTGGACCAGCAGAATCCTCTATTGATATTAAGGGATACCTACCACCTCAGTGGACACTCTAGAAAATCCCCATGTGATATCTATTAGGGCTGTAGTGCAATAAAAATAAAATTGCTCTGGGAAGCAAAGGACAATAAAGGGACATTCCTATGGACTACTGCTTTAAATTGTTCTTGGCTTGGATAGGAATGGACTGTTGAGTCCATTATAGGGCACTATGTTGCCTCCCAACCATGTAGAAAGAAAATAGGCATTTAAAACCTCAAACACAAATACTGAGGAACCAGAATCCATTTTTTGCAGAGGTTTATGACTTTTTCAAATTCATGTTTTCTCAATTATCATCAGTTCTGTTCAATTTTAACTTATTAAACACATGAAAAATGCTGAGAATAGACATTTTATGACACAGTACTCTCCTCATAATGTATTCATTCTAGTGCTTCTCTAGTTATTATAATATAGATAAGAAGGATAAACTATTGAGTATTAAAGACTGATTATTAACCATGTGCAATGAAGACATAGAGTAAAGGGGCATTTGTGGCAGAGGACAGGGACTAGTGGCTAATCCATAGAAAACAGAAAATGTAGTCTATTAGACTGGAGTTCAGACTTGAAGTCAAATATACATTAGGAAAAATCTTCCCTGAGCTTTGTGAGGAGCTCAGAGGTGAGACAGTACTTGCATTTAAAAATATTAGTAACTGAGAAACTACAATATAGGAAGCAAAGAGAAATGAGGTAGATGAAGAGCTTGGAAGAGATTACTGAGTCTTTAAAAGGATGAGTTCTTCACTGGATAACTGAGGAAAAGGAACAGGCTCCTGTAGATGACTACAGAGGGGTCGTCTAAATAATGCCTGACAGTTCCCCTATGAATGAGTCATGAAACAGATGAACTAGACATGGAACAGGACCTTTCTGTATTTGTGCTACATGATGTTGTTTTGAACTTTAGCAGATTTGAGTATTGGGGGGATTAAGTAATTTAGGTGCTGTGATGGCTAATCTTGGTTAACAACTTGTCTATACCTGGAATCAACTAAAACTCAAAAGGCTGGGCATGCCTGTGAGGGTTTTTTTTTTTTTTTTTTTTGGATCGGATCATTTGAAGTGGGAAGACCCACTGTGATACCTCAGTAAACCCCACCACTCTATCCCCTACAGACAAAGAGAAGCTTAAACAAGGATTCCTAAGTGTAGATAAGAACTTAGACCCCTTTTCCCCAGGTGGCTGTATCTGCTACAGGGACTTTGGAAAACACAGTCAGGATATTCGACCAAAAGACTAAAAAGGGAGGCGGGTTAAAAAAAATTATATGGTCTGTGCCTTTAAGAACTAGCCTCACAAAGAAAGGGGAAGCACTTCTTCCAACCTCCCTGCTGTGAGTGAGAGATTTGGAAGAGCCTCCCTGGAGGCTTGTAAACTTAGAAGAAAACACCTTACTTTTGCATTCTGTACCTAAAGTCTCCAGTGGAGGCTTTGGGGATATGACCTAGGCACAACAAGACCCTCACTCTATTGTCTCAAAAAGGGGGCCTTAGACAAAGATATCTCAATATAGATAGACCCAGGCCAGTTTCAAGTCCCCCAGAAATGATGGCACCAGCCCCAGGAACAAAAGAACAGTCAGGATGTCTGATGGTAACCAATTAACCACAAGATGCCCCTCTCTGGAGATAACATGGCCAGACCCCAGAGATGAGTTGTAAAACTCCTGACAGGGCAAACAGATAAGCTAGAATAAGATAAAGTCCAGGCCCGGGAAAAACCTGACTAACCCCCTCCCCTCTAAGAAATTTTATGGGTTTTGCCTATAAAAACTAACTTCCCTAAGAAAGAGTAACTCTTCTCTGCCTCACTTGAGATGGCTTGAGATGAGTTCCCTGTCATGACTTGTAACAGATAAACCTTGCTTTTGCATTCTGGTATGCTCGTCCTTGGTGGTCTCTCTGGGGGTTACAATCTGGGCACAACACCACCCTACATCTGGGCCACATCTTCTGGCCCACATTGTGAGACCAAAATGAGCCATCTTAGAAATAAGATCATGCTTTCACCCTAAAATTAAGGCCTAAGATTTCTCCTTTTGAGAACAGGCCAGAAGTTACTGAGAGCAGTCAGTTCAGATTCCAGAAACCAGGAAGTGTAAAAGTACAGAGTCACAAGGTAGTCAAGAGGTAATGGCTGCCGGACTATGGAATGTCCTCTCCCTGGCCCCCTAGGCAACTGCTTGACCATAGAATGCCCCAACCCTAGTTTCCATAGTGACTGTGTAATCACCAGATGCCCCCATCTGGGGGCAGCCAATGAAAAATGGTGGTGGGCAACTACTTCCTTAGAAGGAAAACTGAATTGTGATTTCCAGAATTCCTAGACACAAGCCAATCAGAATTGTACCTGTACTAGCACCCCTAAATGATGTAACCTTGTGACTTTTCCCTTTAAAAACTGAGCTTGCAGACAGGTGGGCGCTTCCTCCAGCCTCCACTGCATTGGATGTATTGGACAAAGTCCCTGCCTAGGCTTGTATTGCTTTTGGATATCCAGAATTAAACCTTGCTTTTGCATTCCGGCATGCTCGTCTTTGGTGGTCTCTCTGGGGGTCACGATCTGGCACAACAACATAAAAGAACATGGAAGAAAGAACTTCTGGATTTTTGTCTGCTAGCCATTACTCTCACTGGCAAATTCATCTATCCTGTCCAAATATCCATCCATCCTGTCCATTCCTTCACTGGTATTAGAAACTAATTACTCTTGATTCCCAAGTAGACTGAAGAGCAACAGCTCTCTAAGAATCCTCCAGTACACCAGCACCTTTTAGGACTGCTGAGAGATCCAGCATCATGGACTGAACATCTGCTGGGTTCTTGGCCTTTCCCTGAGGGGACAACTACCGTTAAACTAGCTGGACCAAAGCCTGTGAGTTACCCTAATAAATCTACTTTTTAATATATAGGCATTTATTCTATCAGCTCTGTTGCTTTAGAAAACATGACTAATGCTGTACATTACTACATATATAATCAAATGATTTATCCCCTCTAGGTGCCACCTTCCCTATTTATAAAATGGGGGTATAGGCTAAGATAAGGATGGAATAAACACAGATGAAGTTGTTTCTCATAGGCATACCCATAGTAACCAAGAAATGAAGCATCCATCCACAATACTACAACCATTGTCACAATCATCATCTTTCTTTTCATTTTCTTTGGCCAAATCAAATCTTTTCTCTTAGGTATTTGGAAACGGAGCTAAGAAACTAGACTCTGCATCATTTACTGAGGCTATAGTGATAGGGGAGGGTGGATTAAAGTTATTTCAAGCAACAGCTATAAAAGGTCTTGTGGTGAGCCACACGAATATGTTATAAGGAATCTAGCTGTGTATTAAAGCTATACCTTGACCAGGCCAAGGGTCAGTTAAGTGGGAAACCATCTAGCATGGACTATTTGGTGTTACACAGCTTAATATTCAGCTGTGCCTGGTTATGAATCTCTTGTGCTCACAGTTCTCATAGAATGTGTGTGTGAACTTCCTGCTCAGGCCAATACTTGGATAAGGTCACAGTATGCAAAGCCAAGCAGATGGTAGATGCATAGCTTTGTTTCTTGTGCAAATGAAGCTCAGACCATCCATCCCTTGCCTTGAGGCTCTCCAGAGCAATTGACTAAGAACAAAAGAGGTTTTTACATATCAAGGTGGAAGGTAGAGTGGAGCAACATTCCTGAGGAGGCCGAGAACTGCAGGAGGGGAAGAAGGAACAGGTGTTTTCTGTAGAGGGGACCGAAGGACATGACCAGGGAGAAGGAGGTTTTGTAGATGGTAAGGCAGAACTCTTGTAGAGTTCATCAGAGCCAGGAGTAGAGAGCAAGTAGAGATAGAGGGGGAAGAAACAGAGGACAAAGATGAGGCTGGAAGCATAAGAACTTAGTTGTTAGAAGGACTAACACACATAAGAGCATAGTGTATGTAGATTTTTTTCCCTCAAGTATCTCATGCTGGAAGTAGTGTCTTCCCTGGATGCTGGGCAATCCATAAGGTCTGTTAGAGGAAAGGGGAGGAACAGAAATGAAGCAGTCCTTCAGAGAGCAGCAGCAATGAGCCCTGCAACCCAAACCTTTTAAGAGCAACTTCCTAGATATCTGACAGCATCCCTTAATTTTAACTCCTTCATAATCTGGGTGTCTTATCTATCATTAGCTTTCCTATGAAATCCTTGTATTTTTATTTTAAATTTATGTTTCTTGCCCAGGGCAACTTGAGTAGATTTCTACCACTAGCTTTTGCAATTGGGTAGGCCATTTTCCAAAGTGAAAGCTGTTGTGCCCAGATCGTGACCCCCAGAGAGACCACCAAAGACCAGCATGCCGGAATGCAAAAGCAAGGTTTAACTCTGCATATACAAGCCTAGGCAGGGACTTCGTCCAATACATCCAACGCAGTGGAGGCTGGAGGAAGTGCCCACCTATCTGCAAGCTCAGCTTTTAAAGGGAAAAATCACAAGGTTACATCATTTAGGGGTGCTAGTACGGGTACAGTTCTGATTGGCTCGCTTCTAGGGACTTCTAGAAATTACTTCTAAGGGAGTGGTTACCCGCCACCATTTCTCATTGGCTGCCCTCAGGTGGAGGCATTTCTGTGGTCAGTTGCCCTGGAAACCAGGGAGAGGACATTTCATAGTCTGGCAGGCATTACCTCGTGACTATCTTGTGACTCTGTACTTTTATACTTCCTGGTTTCTGGAATCTGAACTGACTGGTTTTAGTAACTAATGGCCTATTCCCAAAAGAAGAAATCTTAGGCCTTAATTTTAGGGCGAAAGCATTTTAGTCTTATTTCTAAGATGGCTCATTTTTGTCTCACAAAAGCAAAATTTCATATTATGACAACACAATGTTGAAATTTGGATGAGCTGTGTGTCACACTAGAGAGCAAACCTAGATAGTGTAGAGTTACTTTCCTTCTTCCTTGGCAGCAGGGAAAATCTAGCTAATTGGAAGTTACTTAATGAACTTGCTGCTTAATGAATCTCACACCTCCATGGAGTAGAATAAGCACTTTAGAAAACTGCACAAACCCATTTGGGCTACTAAGGGACTGCTGAGATTCCTCTTCTGGCAGTGCTACCCATGCCCTAGAATCTGCCTATGTATCCAGTGCTTGAAGTATAGGAAGAAGAAGACCATATCTTGGATTCTAGCCAAATGATGAGCTCCAGAGCAATGTTACAGAAGAGCAAGCAGAATGTCATTCAATTAAATGTGGATTCTGCTTGGCTTGGGTAGGATACAAACTCCAAACCTACTATCCTGTAAAGGGAAAAAAATCTCAGAGACAATGATAAAAAACAAAGTTTAAGATCACATCATCCATATTGTTATTTTGTTTCATTTTGGTCTTTTGAGACAGGGTCTATCTATGTAGTCCTGACTATCCTGAACCTCACTATATATACCAGGGTGGCCTTGAACTCACAGAGATCCACCTGCCTTTGCCATCCAAGTACTGGATTAAAGGCATGAGCCACCATGCTTGGCTCATATTATTTTAAATGTCAAAATGTTCCCTGTTAGGATAGAATGCATGAGGTTTCCCTTCATATCTAAGTGATTCTATTGGAGAGATGGGAAAGCAACTGATGGGCACCTAGAAAAAAAAAAACAAAGCAATACTAATGAACACATCTGGCTAGGTAGGTCATCATTATAGTGTATAGTGTTAACAGCTAGATAAAACTGTTGTCAATGACCCCCCAGACAGCTTATATAACACTTTCTGGTACTATGAAATATAACTATGAGAGAGAAAGCTTCCAAGTCAGTACTAGCTTATTTTCTCCTTGTCATATGACCAAAGTGTGTGATAATGTCTCATTTTTGCTTAAATTTGCATCTCCTTAAGCTTAAGCTATTTTTAGTATTTAATGACTATATTTTTTTCAGATTTGAATGGCTTTTACTGATTTTTAAAAAAAATTATCTGTATTCTGTTATTCAGTTGTTCAAACATAGACAGATAGATGGTAGATAGATAGATAGATAGATAGATAGATAGATAGATAGGATAGTCAGACAGACAGACAGACAGACAGACAGACAGACAGAAAACCCTTTGCTTTTACTTGCTCAATAATTTATTTTCCAGTCTGTTACTTCATATGGCACATTTGGTCAGACAGATACTTTAATAAGGTCAAATTTATTTTTGTTTCACCTTAACAGCATAGTCTTGGCATTTTAGTAAAGTATTTCTTTCAAAGAGCTGAAATCTCTTTTATATTTCTTCCAATAGTTTCAGTTTTCAAGGACTTAGTTATCCAGAATATAATTTTGTAAATGAGCAATAGTGGGGACCTATTTTATTTTCCTAACTAGGATACAATTGTTTTAATAGCAAATCTATTTATTACCTAGTGATTTATAATATCTACTCTACAATTTAATAGTTTTCCATTCTCTGCTATAAAGAATTATTAGACTTTTATAACTATTACATTGACATTCTTTTGTTTATAGCTACACCATCATTATTAATTTCCCTCTTAAATCTATTTAAGTCTCTTCTCCAAAATATCCAGCTTCAGCAACAACACAGCAGCTTTAGTACTAAAGCTCAGATTTTTAAATATGTTAATCTCTATGTATTGTGTTTTCTAAGTGTTATGCTACTTTTCTCAATAATGTGTGTGGGTATGGTAGGACAGATAATTATTTCATATACATACTTTCACAATTATCACTGGAATATTTGAAATATTATATTATAAAACCAATCAGGTATATCGGCATACACTTATCATCTCAACTCTCAGGAGACCAAGGCAGGGGGATTTGTGAGTTTGACAGTTTTATTGGAGAAACTTTTCCTGGGGAGAAGTACGTTTACTCAGCCCAGAGTGGGAACTCATGACAGAACAATGTAATGATCATTACCAAAGTCAACTTACTAACACAATGGACTTTCACTGGGTTACTAACGGGAGTATGGGTGAGGGGTTACTTCCAGGAGCAGACATGATTCAAACACAGCTGCATCCGTGAAAAGCCCACCACAATATGGGTGACAGCTCCAGGTCATAAAAGCTACATCTCCAAAGTCCTGCACATTTGCAGGCATTTCTCTAGGTCTAAGAATATCCTCTTGAGTTTGGCTGGTCAGAATCTCTTCCGGCAACAGCTGAGTGCTTCTATAACAAATAGCAAAGAGTCCTCAGGAGTTTTCCAAGTTTCAGCTTTCCAAAACAAGTGAAGTGGATTCACTTCCTCGGTCTCATGAGTGTTTCCCTTCCTCCTAGAGGGAAATGTTTCAGTCAGAAGAAAATTGTACGAGATCAAAATGCTGTGGAAATAAGAAAGGAGAAAAAAGAGGAAAAGAATGGAGTAGGGAGAGAGTCAGAATGAGTGAGGGTACATAATATATGCCACACTTTCTTAAATGCCATCATGTAAATCTATTATGTGCTATTTCTTTTGTGATTGCAAATATACAAACATAAATGACTGATGCTGTCATCAAAAGTTTATTGTTCATTTATCAGGCTCTCTTAACCATTATGCCAATATGTCTATTTGACCTTCATATATTTGAAATAGCACAATTGGAATACCGATTTTCTGTATTCATTGATTGAGCAAATATTCAGTGGTATTAGGTATAGCCATTAGGTGCCAAACACTGAAGTGCTTGTGTTGAAAAGGAAAATAACAAGAAAAACAAGATTTTGTACCTGCATCTAGGCAGAGTATGACAGGTGTACAGTAACAATATGATCAGGCTGTTATCAGGCAGAGGCAGAGGTACAGATGCTGTAGGAATTTAGAATCTGGAGACTCACATGAATGCTCAATTTTATCCCAGCCGCTATAGATCTTCTGCTTTGGGTTCTCTTTAAATCTATTGCCAAAACACTACCATTCTGTATTTCCCTGGCAAATATTTCAAACTTTTAACAAGCTCTAATGCCACTCTACTTCATGTTTCTTTTATTGCCCCTTTCCCTTCTGTAAGCAGGTAACAAATTCTATCCTCTCATGCCTGAAGAGAATTTGTGGCAACTTAGGAAACAGAAAATACACATTTGTCTTGCTTGTTTCCAGAAAAAAAAAAGAACAAAACAAAACACTAAGCTTGTGGCATAAACAAGATAGTTTGAAGAATATGAAAGAAGAAAAAAAATCAGCAGGCTACAAAGTATTTCCCCCTGGGCTTGGTGAGTGGGGGAACATGGAGATATATGCAGGTCTGAAAGGCACAAGGGAGCTGCGTAATTCTTCCCTGCTATCTCATAGGTTTTGAAAGCATCTGGATGGAAATGGTGGTGTGGAAGCCAGGTATGCAGATGTGCGTCCTTCAGGAATAGCTCTGAAGCCATGGAGAATAGCTAGATCTCAAAATGCCATCTTGCCTCTCCTCTTTTAACATCTGATTACTGGATGAGATTTGGAAGAATGGAGGTTTCTTTATGATATTCCAAAACCTGTCAGATGAGACTCACATTATCAAGAAACATACTGTTTTTATGCAAGAGGGCTTCAGCAAAGAAAGTACTGAAATTTCTGTTCTATTATTAGGGCGAAGATTTTTATTGTGAATTAAAAGAGAGAAAATATCCAGAGAAAATATCTGGAATCATCCAAAGGAAAGAAAAAGTAGACTGTATGTGACCAGCAGACTGGACATGGCCAGGGTTATATGTGAGAGAGGCTAGAGAGCAGAGGGAGGAGAGTGGGACTAGCAAGGGATAGAGAATGTCAAGATAATCTAGATAGCTAGCAGAGGGAATCATTGCCTTGATATAAAGAACAAATGGATATTTGTGAGGAGGGAAGCCCGGGGAGGTGAGGAGGGCTTTGGAATATATTACAGGTACTTGTGAGAAGGGGCTGGGGGAATGGAGAGCACATATCAATGTAGAGCCATGCCCCTTCTTCCAGAGCCAAGAAAATGATTCCTTTTTTGTGGACAGGGAGCCTGTTTCACAAGTTCCTGAGAATTTCTGGCTTTATTTTACCACCAGTCTACCTTCATTTCTAAACATATGAACTTCCTGAGACCAAACACTGTTATAGCTTCTAGTTTATTATTTGCCTTTTGTTCAATTATGGCTTTTTCCACGATTTTATAGTCCTTTCTCAGGTCACCAAAATAAGGAAATAATTTATGGAGGAAACAAACCCAGGAATGGGGAAATGGCATGTTCTTCTAAAAACTGATTTAATCCTCTTTGGCTGCAAAATAGCATGCTTTTGTACTAGATGGTATTTCACAGATTTAATGGCTAACGTTCCTTCCTTCCTTGAAGTGTTTGTCATTAGGGGCTATCCATGAGAAAGTCTACAATTTATCATTTAAGGAGTGTGTCTTATACAAAGATTACTAATTGCTTTTTCTGAATTTATTACAACTCAAAGTTTCAGTTTACATATTAATTCCACAGCCATGTTTTCTGCCCTAAATAGCTGATATTGATTCTTCATTAGATATTCTCTCTCAAGTCAGAATGGTATTATATTGGAACAATCATAGTTAAATCTTATGTTGGGTTTAAATGTCTCCCTTTCCCAATGTGATCACTAGCTGCTTCCGCATCACACAGCACAAGGCATGATACATAATAATGTCTGGAGTAAGCATTGACAGAATAAACTTTAGTTTGACAGAATAAACATTAGTTTATTTTTTCTTTTTTTTTTTTTTTTTTTTTTTTTGGTTTTTCGAGACAGGGTTTCTCTGTGTAGCTTTGCGCCTTTCCTGGAGCTCACTTGGTAGCCCAGGCTGGCCTCGAACTCACAGAGATCCGCCTGGCTCTGCCTCCCGAGTGCTGGGATTAAAGGCGTGCGCCACCAACGCCCGGCATTAGTTTATTTTTTCAATTCCATATATACAAATATATATATATATCTGCATGCAAATATATTTATATGTTTATGCACATGTGTGTATAAATGTACATATATTTGTATGTATGCATATATGGGTATGTGAACATATACAAAAGATAATCTTTTAAAATACTATTTTAAAATTTTTTTCATTTATTTATTTGTGTATATGTGCATTGTGTGTGTGTGTGTGTGTGTGTGTGTGTGTGTGTGTGTGTGTGTGTGTTTTATGTATATGGGTATGCACACCCTGGCACACACGTGGAGGTCGGTTGACAACTCATAGGATTCTGTACTTTCTTTCTATTCTGTTTTGTTCTGGGCTCGAACTTGAATCCTAAGCCTTGATGGCAAATATTCTTACTTACTGAGTAATTTTTCTGGCAATTAAAATACTTTCTACTTTGCACAAGATAGAAAAAAATATTAGGTTATAGCATTAAATATTAGACTAAAGGATATTGCAGTACACCTGCTTGTTATGTTTCTTTCTCAAACATTGATTTTTAGACCAAGCTTATATAATATTCTACTAAAATACACACATGGAAATCTACATACTGGATGACAGTCATAGTGTGATGATGGTTGGTATTGAGTTATACTTCTTCCTGGAACATTCACTCTTTATGTATTTGTACATTTAAGAGAAATTTATACTGCTCCAGATTAGTTTTTTTTTTTTTTTTTTTTTGAGAGAGAGAGAGAAAGAAAGAGAGGAGGGGGGAGACAGAGAATTAATATAATGACATTTGTATTAGCATGATCAGTATTTCAGAAAGCAGTGTGAAGAAAAATGAGTGTATGAGAAGAAAAAGGAATACACAGTGAGTGCAAACCAGTCCACTGAAAATTGTTTTAATTTGTTCCAACACTTCAGTCAGTCACATCTGAAAGTCTTAAAAATTATATGTGTCTTAAAGTTTGTGAAAGATAAAAGATGAACTTACATTAGTAGAAAATGTTACCCAAGAACTGTACCTTCACAAAGTGTAAAGTATCTAACTGCATTGTTAACAAAATAATATGAAATCTTTATTTCAGAAGTGGAACCCAGTAACAAATAAATTCATTTAAGTATAATGGGGACATAAATCATAAATGCCATGGACACATTCCAAGTTAGTGGCTCTAGTGAACTTAAATTACACGTTAAAGAAGTACTGGTATCCTGCACCCATCCAGCAAGGAAACTTTTGGCAGAAGAGCACCCTTCCACAGGTGATAATGTAACTGGAAATATATTTACTTGACAATAAAATATATACTTGTAGAAATTGTTTCATTCAAGCATAGAAGTTCCAATGTGTAAACACAACACAAATATATTAGATGTTATCAAAGACATTTTTAACAGTATTTTATTTTAGCTTCTTTTTTCTGTTGAACAAAGGTGGACACACAAACACACACACACATACTCACACGTGCTCCCATGTTTTACTGATGGGTGCTTATTTAAGGTGGGCTGCTACTATTACACAAATGTGTAAGTGAATCATCTGTGTTGCACTTCAAATGAATATATACTGCCACATACATCAATACATAACAGAGTAAATGCTGCTGTTTGTAGAATCTGCATCAAGGCAGAAATGGAGAGATGAATATGGTGATATTTTATTTGTACTGAAATGTGATTTTTATTTGTATGTTAATAAATAAAGTTGCCTGGAAGGGTCAGAGCTAATAGCAAGCCATAGCAGAGCCGGGCATTGGTGGCTCACGCCTTTAATCCCAGCTCTTGGGAGGCAGAGCTAGGCGGATCTCTCTGTTCAAGGATACAGCCAGCATGGAGACACACGCCTTTAATCTCAATACCAATACCAACTATAGAAGACCTGGAGGTCTGTACAGATGGGCAGTGACGAGGAGGTCATGTGGTTGGGTTTACAACCAATGAGAAGGTAGAACAGAAAATCAATAAAAAGCACAAACACACAGGAAGTAGCTCTCTTTCGGAGGGTAGGACAACAATGACAGTGAAGGGTAAGGTTTTTAGCTGTTAGCTATTGCTCTGACCTCTTGGCTTTCATCTCTGTATCGGCTCTGTGTTTCTTATTTAATAAGACAGTTACATCTACAGATGAGGAGAATAGAAAACACCTGAATTCCGATACCAAGTGGTGTTAGTTCTTCAGAGAAAGAGAACTGATGAGAGAGGCATTGGGGTGGGGTGGGCGGCAGAGATGTCTCAAATCCTGCTGTCAACACAGTAGAAGAGACTCACAAGAGCTGGTATTGTAGTTCCTGTTCACATATAGTAACCTGAGATTCAGAGGGTTGATGATGTAAAAGTATATACAGGAAGATACTGATATCCCTGGTTAAAAATAGTTTAAAAAATGTAAAAAAATCAAACCACTAGGCAAAGAATGTCAATTTGCTTTACTCAACTCTTTTGCTAGATTTAAATCCAACATGGAGTGGATGCCATGCAACAAAGAACACTGTCAGCTCTATTTGTTCTGTTAATTCAACTGCTAGATTCATATGAACACATCCTTGTACACACCTTTGAAGTCAGTTGGGCTCAAATATCTGGAAACCCCAAGTGTACATACATAACACATAAAGAAAACCATTTCACCAGTTTTCATTTCTGCTACTGCTGTCATAGTAGCTGAGTTCAATATCATGCTACCATTTCCAGGCTACAAATACTATGTGTATTAACTTCATATACATATCAAAGATAACAACTGCCACTTCCTAAAATTGAAAATTTTAAATGATATAAAATTTGAATTGCTTAGCATGGTGCAGACTCAACCAAAAAATCAACCAGTGTATGTTAGTTGCTATTACTACTACCAAAAAGAATATGAACTATGAAATTTGGCTGCCTGTAAAATATACTGTTTTTTAATTAATTATCTATTCATTTTCATGTGTGTGTGTGTGTGTGTGTGTGTGTGTGTGTGCGCGTGTGCATGCACGTTTGCGCATGCATACCTGCAGTTTCTGAAGAGTCCAGAAAATGTTGGATCTCCTGGATCTGGAGGTTGGCTGATTGTTACCTTCCTGATGTAGGTTCCAGGAACAGAACCTGCGTCCTCTGCAAGAGTAGTCAGCATTATTAACTACTGAGGTATATCTCCAGCCCTCTTATATAAGTTTAATAGTAGGCTAGGCTATCATGTACAGTGAGTAAAAAATATTGGATAAAGTACATGAGTGACTGTCATAATGGAAAGTCACTTAGAGAAGGTTGAGTATTTGAACAAAAGTAAAAAACAGGAAGCCTAAAATCAATGACTTTTCTATGAGTCATCTGGCCCTATTTCACAATGTGTTACATAAATTTGACCTCTATAAAATCTTCTGTCATAATTATGAGACATTTCTCTGTCCATGTAACTGGCCAATCTTGGATTTTCTTTAACTTCTGACATGTTCTTTTGTATTCCATTTCTGATAGCTGTTTCTAAGACACAGTCTGAAACCTTCAGAAGCTAGCAAAGCCCTTCAGAAGTTATATATAATAATAATCTGATGGTGAATGGAGTCTTATCAGTCTATGGTTTATATTATCCCTCCCTCATTTCTTCACCATGGACCAGTTTGCTGGTGTATTTATCTCACTGACAAGCCTACTTTTTCAACAAATCAAATCTAATATTCTGCATGTGAATGTCATGTTTTCTAAGCACCATTTGTTGAAAATGCTGTCCTTTTCCCAATGTGTTCTTGCAAGATTTTCCACAATAACTTGGATATAGATATGAGCATTTTATAAGGTATCTGTAACTGTTCCGTTGTTCTATATATCTGTCTTTATGTTAGTATTCTGCTGTTTTGGTTATTCTTTGTTTATCATGGCTCTGTTGTATGCTCTGTAACCATACATGTTGCCACTTTCATCTTACTTTTTTTTTCAATCAAAATATTTATCTATCTGGAGTCTTTTGTGAATTCCCATGAATATCAGGATACTTATTCTGTGAAGAGTATCATTAACATGATGGGAATTATACTGAATCTATGGATTGTTTTGAGTAGTATTGACATTTTTATGATATTAATTCTTGTAAGTCGTGAATATGGAAGGGTTTTATGCCTTTCAGCATTATTGTCAATATTGTTCACTAGTATTTTGCATCTTCATTATGCATGTGTTTCATTCCAGTAGTTGTTTATTTTTTATTGACTCTTATTCATATAGCACTCTTTTCATAAAGCTATTTTGGGGAAGTAATTATGGGCATATAGAAATGGTACTAGCTCAGTTATGCATTGTTGGAGCACACCATTTATCTCAACACTTGGGAGGCAAAAGCAGGTGGATCTCTGTGATTCAAGGCCAGCCTGGTCTACAGAGCAAGTTTCATAGCAGCCAGGGTTACACAGGGTTACCTTGTCTCCAAAAATCAAAAAAATGTAAAAGAAAAGGTACTGGTTCTTACACGATATGTGTGTACGTTACTACTGTCTTAGATTAGGAGTTCTAACAATCATTGTATAGAATACTTAGGTTTTTCTATGTATAAAATTATATCATCTGCAAACAGACTTTCCTCTGTGATTAGGTACCCTTTCATAATCCACATTCCTCTTTAATTAATTAAAGTTTTAAAAAATTTTCTTTCTCTTTTCAAATATTCAACAGTTTTTCTTATTGGCCCTTTTAAAATCTCTTTAGATTGTATTGCATTTTTTGCATTAATTTTTAATATTTGTTTTCTTCCACAAATTCAAAATAAAATTGTAACCTTTATTTTTATATGTATAGGTATATTGACTGCATATTTGTCTGGGCACCATGTGTGTGAAGTACTTGTAGAAATCAGAAGTTGCATCAGATCCCCTGAGAACCAGCATTACAGGTCACTATGAAATGCTATGTAGGTGCTAAGAATTGAAACTGGGTTTTCTGGAAGAGATTCTTCTTACACTTGTCAAAATGGCTAAGGTGAATAACACATGTGACAAGTGCTGTGAGATGGTCTTTCTATATGCTGTGAATATGTGTTGCTTTGATTTGTTAATAAAGAAGCTGCTCTGGCCTATGGCGAGTCAGGTTATAGCCAGGCATGAAATCTAAGAGAGAAAGAGGAAGAAGAAAGGCAGTGGTGGAAGAGACCCTAACCCACCTGCTGCCCAAGGAGCAACATGCCAGCATAGCCATGTGGCAAAACATAAATTATTAGAAATGGGTTAGTTTAAGATGATAGAGCTAGCCAGCATGAAATGTAAGCCATTTGGCCATAATACTTTGTAAATAATATTAAGCCTCCGAGTGATTATTTTATAAGCAGTTGTGGGACTGCGGGATGGGGCGGGACAGGAGAAACCTAGTTATAGACAAGTCATGCTGGAAAGGATTTGGAGTGCTGGCAATGGATGGGAACCATCATCCATTCTTTGTGGGAGTGCAAAGTTGTACAACCACTGTAGAAATCAGTATGTCAGTTCCTCAGAAAGACAGGAATTGATCTACCTCAAGATCCAGCTATACAGCTCTTAGGCATATATTTGAAGGGCACTTCATCTTTCCATAAGGGCACTTGCTCAACCATGTTCATTGCTGTTCTATTCATATTCAACAACCAGAAATTAGGAACAACCTAGATGTCCCTCAACAGAAGAATGAATAAAGAAAATGTGATGCATTCACATAATAGAGTATTACTCAGCTCTTAAAAAAAACTGGCATTATGAAATTTTCATGCAAATGGATAGAACTAAAAAAAAAAATCATTGTGAGTGAGGTAACCCAGACCCAGAAAGATAAATGTAGTACCTATTCACTTATATCTGGATATTAGTAATTAAGTAAATGATAACCAAGCTATAATTCTTAGACTCAGAAATGTTAGGTATAGAGGAAGGGACTGGGGAGGAGCGACACATGGATCTCCCTGGGAGGGGGAAACTGAATAGATTTTATGGTTGGATTGGGGTGGGTAGTGGGAGACAGGAACAAGACAATCAGGTGGGAAAAAGAAGGGGAATGGAGTTGAGGCAGGGAATGTGAGGAAAGACTATTCAAATCAAGTGGCACTTGCGAGGTAGTACAGAAACCTGGTGCAGTGGAAACTTCCTAAAACCTGAAGGCGATCCTAATGAAGTCACCAAATAATGAGGGAAACAGAACCCCAATTGGCCATCTATTGTCGCCAAGCTAAGCTTCCAGTAGTGGGACTAGGTTGCATCCATTTGAGTTGTTGGCCAGAGGGGTTCCATGGAAATCCCAAACCAGGCTTTTGCCAAGAGAATAGGCTGCTCTCCACAAACTGACAGACAGTAAGGCCCCAGTTGCAGAAGACAACACCCATATAATTCATTGAACATGTAGAAATCAAGCTAGTGCCTACATAGAACCTTCTCTCCTAGTGTTTTTGATATGGGAAGGTATTCTGCAGTCTACTAAAAGAGCAACATAAACACCAGCCCAGCCACAAAACCTTTTGATCTACAATCTGTCCTGCCTGGAAAATATGCTGGAGTAATGGTGGCAAAAAGCTTATAAAAGCAACCAACCAATGTCTGATTTTACTTAAGGCCCACTCCAGGAGTTGGAACCCACACCTGACACTGCTTTGGTGACCAAGAACCAGAGACTAATATCTCAAAGACCTAGTGTAAAACCAAATACTAGTGGTCTACAAATAAATAAATAAATAACAATAAAATGGGTCCTGACGATACTGTGCTATACTCATAGATCAGTGCCTTATTCAGTCAACATCAGAGAAGTTTCCTCCTATAGCAGATGGGAAAAATACAGAGACCTGTAGCCAAATTTCTAAGCGGTCTTATTAAATAAAAAACATGGAGCCAAACATAGGGGTGAAATCCTTAGAGATCAGGGAAACATTGAGAGCTACCAACCAACATTACCTCACCAGCTCTACAACTTCCAAAATACTATGACTTCCTATCTACCCTGGCTTTTATTGCCTTGCTATTCTGTCCACTCATTGGCTCTTAGCCCAGCTATCTCATTTCCTTGTCTCTGCCTAACTGTACAGACTTCCAGGTCTCTATAGTTGGTACTGGGATTAGAGGCGTGTGTCACCATGCTTGGCTCTGTTCCCTAGTATGGCCTTATACACACAGAGACACTGCCTGCTAAGTGATCAGATTAAGGACATGTGCTACCATTGCCTGACTTCTGTTTTTACTTAAAATGGCTTGCTATTTCCTCTGGTCTCCAGGCAATCTTTATTTTATTAACATACAACTAAAATATCACCACATTTCAGCACAAATAAAATATCACCACAGAGACCCACAGTCAAACATTACATGGAGAGAGATACCTTGGAACATACAACTCTAAATAGGATATCTATATCAAATTCCTCCCCTCAAGCTCAGAAAACCTCAGTGATAGATGAGGCAAAAAGAGTGTAAGAGCCAGAGTTGATGGAGTACACCAGTAGAACAAGCCCCTTTAAATCAACTGAGTAAAGTACAGGGAGTACAGGGCCTACATTGGTCTCCACCAGGTCCTTAGCATATATATTTTTATCTTTCAGTTTAGTGTGTTTATGTGTCTCCAGAGTGTTTGGGTCTCTGACTCTGGTCCCTTCTCTTGGGCCTCTTTTCCTTCTGTTGTTTTGCCTTGTCTAACTTTAATGTGATGGTTTTCATAGTGCGTTATTATCTTTCATTTTGTTGCATTTTTGTTGTTACCTCATAAAAGTCTGTTCTTGTCTAATGAGAGATAGAAAGATAGTAGATCGAGATGATAGAGAAGGTGGGGAGAAACTGGGCAGAATAGAAGGAGAGGAAACTGTAATCAGGATGAGAAAATCTAACTTTTTAAAATTCTTCTCTTATACATTACATCCAGACGACAGTTTCCCCTCCTTCCATTCCTCCCATCTCACATCCCCCAGATCCACTTATTTTCTTTTTTCTTTCAGAAAAGAGCAGGCCTCCTGGAAATCAACTGAATATGGCATAACAAGTTACAATAAGACTAGACACAAATCTTCATATCAAGGCTGGACAGAGCAACCCAGTAGGATGACAGGGGTCCCAAGGGCAGGCAAATTAGTCAGACTCACTTGTCACTCATGGGGCAAATGAATAAACAAACAAGCAAATATGAAAAAAGGTAAAATAAAAATGGTGTTCCAACACTGTCTACATTTCGTTTTATAGCCTTTGTGTCTCTTATATGAGTTGATCTCTTGATTGTGGTAAATTGTATCTCCTTAGAGTTTTTTCCTTATACTTTCTGTTCATTGATAAAAGTATAGCTGGTTCTCAAGGTTTAGAAGTGTGTTTCATTGTGAATTAGTTTTCCCAATGTCACTTACAGCTTGTGTGTATGTTTACTGGTGGGTCACATTGTCTTGTAAGCAGTGTATTGTTAGGATTTTAATACATTCATCCAATTTATGTATTTTAAGTAGATAATTTAACTCATTTGTATTTTCAGGCATTATTAGACTATTGCCTGTCATTTTCTTATAATTGTTTAGACTTATAATTATAGACTCTTATAATTTGTTTATTAGATTAATTATATTTGGTTCTTTGATATTTCT